>NC_051307.1:240337922-240661433 GCF_015220235.1 Choloepus didactylus
AGCCTGTGGCTATACCCTGCAAGGTGGCTGGGACGTCCGGATCCTGACTACCTCCCTTTCTGGCCTTGGGATCGGGGAGGAGGGGATGGGCACTGGGGCCCGGGGCTGACCTCCACAATGCCTTACTTGGCAAAACGCTGGTCTCTGCCAAAAGCAACGTGGGTGGCGGGCATTTCTCCACGCCCTCAACTTCCTCCTGGGTACTGTTCCCGTGAGGCTCCTGATCCTATCAGCGACGTCCTGGCTTCGGCCCCGATTACCTGGAAGTTCTTTTGTTCCAAGGACTCTCTGTTCAGCTGGCTCCTGTAGACTGGCCCCAGGAACACAGGAAAAGGGCTGCCTTGCTGTGTGCACCTTGTGGGACCCAAGAACAACGGAGGCTTCCAGTGAAACAGGACATGTGAGTTTGAATGGTCGGGGAGAGGGTGGGGACGAGCCTGGCCCAGACAGCCCCCGAGTCTCGCCTCCTCCAGGAAGCCTCTCTGGACTAAGGGGAAAAGAGGTAACAGGTCCCCCCGTCCCACCGTGTCTCTTAGCCTTGTGACACTCCTTGCTTGTTCCTGCATAATGTGCCCAATCGCCTTCTCTCCATTTAGAGAGAAAAGGAAGAAAACATTTATTGTTTCCTGTTAGGCAACACCTGACTTCTCCAACATCCCTAGAGAAGGAACACTTTCCACATGAGTGAGTTTCCCAGCTATTGCAATCTTCTCTCTTTGCCTGCCAACGTTTGTTTTATTTTAAACATCTCAGGTGTAAGGAACTCGTCCCTGGCTCTTTTATTTTTTCCACTTCTAAATGAATTGATATTTTGCTAATCACAACTCCTATTTGACAGATAGTAGAACATCTGCGGCAAACATATTTAGTCAACCTAGAAACTTCTTTTGCCTCCCAGCCTTTAACTTTTTACCATGCATTTTATATCATACAAGTACTAAGCGAATACTTTCTTGTTGGAAAAAGGCAGTTCACGGACCATTAACAAGGGCCATTCCTGCAAATGGTGGTTACTGGATGGTGGTGGGAAGATCCTCCAGCCAAGAATGGATTCAGGTCTATTGTCCCTTCACTAAATAGCCCCAGACTGCTGAAAGTTTAAGTCTATGCATCTTATTTTCATGGCCATTTCGTCTTTGCCCTTGGCTTCAACACTGCAAACTGGGTGATGGCGGTGTGCCTGCTTCTAATAGCCAATTCCTTATCCCGCTACATCATTTGACTCTGGTATTTTCTTCATTCAGTGGGTGCCGAGCACTTACTTTGAGTCAAGGACTAGGGATACAGCGATAGCCAAGACTGAGATTCTGTCCACAGGGAGGGAGAAAAAATCCCCCAAAACGCTGACATCGATCCATATGCTCAGAGAGGTTAGATTACTTTCTCTGGGCCACACAGCCAGGAAGAAGTACAGCACCCATTCAAAGTCAGACCTATCTGAGTCAAAAATCCAAGTTCATTCCATTGCCCAACTCTTCCTGAGGAGTTTATGTTCTAAAGGGGAAGATGTAACTAAACAAGCAAATAAAAGCAACATATGCTCTATATCAGAGACATATATGACGAGCTGGATGGGCTGAGAAGGTGGAGCAATTAATTTTTATGAGGATGGAAGGCACATTGAGGATGTTTCCAGGGAAACTGCAACTGGAACAAGGTCTTCTATTGTTTTATAAAATGTCAGATAACACTTGTGGTTAGAATTGTGTCTAAAGTAAGAGTCATGATGCCTCGAGTGAGGACTGTTGGGATTATTCATCTGTAAAATGCCTAAGCATGAAGCACATGAACTGGGTTCTGTCTCTGCTTTTCCTTGATTGCATCAGGTAGTGAGGTTCCCGTCCCTAGAGGTAACCAAAGAAAGGTTAAAAGCCTACCAGTCAAGGACACCGGGGAAATTTCCTAGCCTTGGGTGGGGTGGTTGAGGTGTTCTTTGGTTTCTTCTAACAATAAGATACTACAAGTTTCCCAGCAGATACAGACACAGCAAGTGTTTCTGAGCATGTACCAACCAGGCACTGGTGTATTGGTTGCCTCATTATCCCTCAGGACAGCTTCTGAGGTAGCGGTACTGTGCCTGGTCTAGAGAGGGACAAACTGAGGTGCAGAGAAGGGTCTTTCCAAGTTGCAGCCCAGTGCTCTTCCTATTACAGTTGCTAATGCCCCTCTGGAGACAGCCAAGTGAAGGGGGAAACCCATAGGGCAGAGAGCCCCCTCCTGGGCCAGAAGGACTCAGCTCTTAGTGCCCAGGCTGGACATCTGCCCATCCCATCTGTGTGATGCCCGGGGTCCCCTGAGGGGACAAAGCCCACCCAAGGCCAGAAGGCGGGGGCTGGGGGCCAAGAGGCAGGAGTGGGCTGGGGCGGGCACACAGCCAACCAGAGCCCCTTCAGGCCTCACGCCAGCCCTGTGCCGTGCTCCCTGCCCCCTCCCCATTTCCAGAAGAACCAACAGTCCACAGAGAGTCTCCTGGAAGAGAATGAGTCAGCAATTTGGGGAAAGGACATTGCCCTTTTGGAAAATGATGCCAAATATCCCTTGAGTCTATCTGAGAAGTTCGATGCCATGAATAAACTGGCAAGGATGGGGGTTAGCCCATTAAAAATAGGCTTCAAACAATTATGGTGCCAACTATCTTTTCCCAGGGCTTATTCGGTTCAGAGGGTCCCAGTGGGAAGGGGTCTGGGGCCCTCAGGATTTGAGACAATTGCTCCCACTGGGGACCGGCTGGAAAACTGAGACCCACTAAAAAGCCTCTGATATTCCAGCAGTGGCCCATGTTATATTCTCTCCCATTTAATCCTCCCAGCATCCCTAAAAGGGAGGGTTTATTCTTCCCATTTTAAAGAAGCTAAAATTGAGGTGGGGAGCATTTAAACAACTTTGCCAGGAGTACACACAGCCAGGACTGGACCTGGCCGAGGTCGGGTCTGCAAGACATGCAGAATAGCCACAAGGAGTTGATAATTTGCTACCAGAGGCTTGGGGTACTTTTGACTCACCCTCCTTGCTCTGTGGTCTGCATTTCAGACTCTGGGGCAGTCTGGCCAGGGGGAGGGCCCCCGCTTCCCTTGGCTCTCTCAAGGGGCAAAGCAGGATTTTAGGGAAATTCTCAAACTACCTAGGAGGACAAGCCTTTTAAAAAGCCTCAAGTACCTTTAAAGCCCTCATTTTCTTAGGAACAACCGGTATCCAGGTTCAAAATATCAAAGCCTTGCATTTGTGCCAGCTGTTACCTTTTATAAAGCACTGTCACACACATCATCATCCAGCCCCAACCTCCTGAGAGGGGACTCCATGTTTTAAGGAGGAGAAAACCAGTCCTGTAAGATGAGTTGCTACGTCAGCGAGTGTGAGTTATGGATGCCTAAGAAGTTCCCTTGAAATGGAAATCCTGCCAATTGAATTCATTTATAAAGATGGATATCTTCATTTTTACATAAAAGGGGTTTCCATTGAGGATTTTTGAGGGGTGTTTTTCTGGCCCAGATTTTGGGTAAAACATTTCCCATAAACTTTCTCTGAATTGATCAGGTTCTCTCGGTTCATTCTCTCACTGGATGCTCCTGTGGGCAAACTGGATGATGGGATTTCTCGGGTCCCTTACCGAGGAGGTGACATTTGCAAGAGGGTCAGGGTTTGGGAGGCACTTGGGCCTTGGCGGCCAAGGAGCGAGGAGGCTCTCGGGAAGACAGCTCAGCCTTGCATGGTCTTCCACGTCTCCTTGAGGGCCTGTCCCACCCGCTCGAGTCTGCAGGGCCCAGTCCGGGCCTGGCCCAGAAAGGATGCTGCCCAATGCTTGCTAGATCTGTGTCTGCTGGTTGGTTCCCAGCTGCTATCAGCTCCTCCACTTTCTTTGCATTCTGCATTGCATGCAATTGCATGGATGCCAGAGCCACACTGCATGGGTTCAAGTCCCTGCCAGGGTAAGTGACTTAATCTGCACTTCATTTCTCCTTTTGCAACTTGGGGGGAGAGTAGGAGTGCCTACTTCACAGGGCTGTCGGGAGGACTAAATGATTCGTGTTTTTAAAGCCCTTGGATCAGGGTCTGGCACATGGTGCGCACTGTGTTTAGTGGCTACTAGCACTATTATTATCATCAATGAATTAATTCAGCCAACGTGTATGGAGGGCTGTACGCATGGAGTCAGACAGATTAGACCCAAATCCCAGCTTTGCAACTTAGCAGCTGAGTGACTCTGGGTATTTTATGTAACCACTCTGTGCCTTGGTTTTCTCATCTGTGAAATAGGGATAATAAAACTACCTGGGCCATGGGCTGGTGGTGAGGGTAAGGGTCATGTCAGGATGCCTGGCTCGGAGCAAGTGCTTAATAAATGCTAGGGACTATTCATTATTATTATTGACATGGTTATTACTATCATTTCTACTGGGTGCCGCGACAGGCCCTCCCCACAGCAGCCATGGGAGAACCGCACAATCAGACCTTGGCCAGTCTCCACTGTGTGCTGGGAGGCCACCATTTGGGGACGGGCAGCCCCTCCTTCCCCTCCCCAGATTCTCCCTGTCCCCATACTGTCCACTGCCCAGCACACTAGACCTTGAGTTTTCCACGCAGCCCTTTCTGGTGCCTTCCCAATCCTCTCCTGGCTGCAGAGGGACATTTTTCAAACATTCGTTAGTGGGTGCGGACTCTTAAATCGCCTGCCTTGGACTCTCGCTCACTCCCACCCTGCAGCCCTACTGTCCTCCTTGCTGCACCTCAGCTCCTCCAGGGCCGCTCACTCCCAGGCCTTCCCATCTGCCCATACAGTCCCCCAGCCAGACCTCCCGGGGCTGGCTCTTCTCACCATTCAGATGACCAGCCCGGCCCAATGTCCTCCCCTGACTAACAGTCACTCCCCGCCCTGCCCCCTGGTTTGTTTCCCTCACAGTGCTTGCCATGCTCAGAAGCCGTCTTTATTTATTTCACCACTGCCTGCCTCCTCCCCTGGAGTGTCAGTGCCTCGAGGACAGGGCACTTGTTTCTTTCGCAAAGGCACCCGGTGGTGAATAAAACTGTAACAGTGACTGGCTCATAGAACATGCTCAATAAACATTAAAACCATGGACAGGTGGCCAAGCCCCACTTCCCAGCATCCTTTAGAGAAAAGATAACGCATCTTTGTTGTTATGTGATAAAAGAGGTTAAGCCCCATGGTGATAACTCTGCTACATGGTTGCCAACCACGGGCATGTGACGCCTTTCGGCCCCTCACAGGAGAGGGAGGGGGCACTGTCACCTCCGTCCCCTGGAAATGGCTCATGAATGACTCTCCTCAGCCTCCTTTCCCACCCACGCCTGTCAAAAGCTGCCGGGTTTAGACGCCCGTGTTCCTGCTCTGTCTTATCGGTTGTTTAATATTCAAGAGATGCCATTAAATAGATAATGTGAGCAATTATATAATGTGTTTGGAAACAATCTGCTTACTCCCAAAGTGGCCGGGCGAGAAGCGGAACTTTGGCGAGGCAAGAGGTCCTGCTCTCTCCGAGGGCGGAGGAGAGGGGCTCGGGGCTCTTGGCTTGCCCGCTCCTGTCCCTGATTTGGGTCTTGAGTTTCTCATCTTCCCTGGTGTAGGCAGGGTGGGGTCGTGGGAAACAAGCTGCAGGCTCAGGATGTTGGGTTTGCATCCTGGCTTTACCCCCTCCTGGTTGGGAAGCGTCCTCCCTCTGAGTCTCACTCAGTCTTCCCATCTCTGAAAAGGGTTGATGATGTCTACTGGGTAGGTTGGATGAGACGTTGACTCTGGGCCGTGACTCAGAGGATGTTCTCGTGGAAGGTAAGTTGAGGTCGATGCTGAAAGATGATCAGCACAAGCTCTGGTCCCCTAAAGGGTGGGAGTCAGGGTGTGCCATGCATGGACCCAAAGGATCACATATCACCATATGACAAGACAGCATAAGGCCCAAAGAGAGGGCTTTGGGAGCACAGAGGAAGATGATTAACTCCAGCAAGGGGCCAGTAAAACCTCACAGAGCTGCCCTATGTGCTGACTCAGGAAAGTGGGGTGGCATTTGACCCATTCAAGTAACATATATTAGGCACCTAGTATGTCTATTCATTCAACAAGCATTAATTGAGCACCTACAATACATTCCAGCTCCTCTGCTAGGCACTTTGCATGGACTGTCATTGCTTGGCTTTCCCAAGAGGGTGTGATAACACTGTTGTCTCCATTTTACAGATGCAGACTCAGAAGGGCTGCTTTTTGCCTACGATCATGGAGCTGACCAGCCACCAAACTGGGATTGGAAGCTGGGTAAGAGCCCAGCACACAAGCTCTTAACCACCATGCATCCTGCTACCACCCAGCACCATTTTCTCTCTTGGCACTTAGCACACAGCCCCACAAGCCCCGACAAGCCCGGCTCCCCCACCTGCCTTGCCCTGCACCTCTGAGGCTCATATGCACCCAGGGACTGACCCAGAAGTCAGGGGACGTTGCTGGACTTTCATGAGGGTATAAGTCTGTCTTCCCAGCACAGAGACAGTGTCTGATCCTCCCGGGCACAGTAAGGGGCTGGGAGAGACCCCAGGACTGAGAACCATCTGTGTCTTTCTCCATGTTCTAGGCCAAGCTCCCTATTCAAATGCAAAAGGGATGCAGGGGAATTTTCCCAAATAGGCACGACATTGCATAAAGAATACATGTGTCCCCACTAGGGTGGCAGAGGGAAAGGAGCTGCCTTCAAATGCCGCCTTCCTGTTCGGATGACCCTCTATGAGAGTCCCCCCAACCCCCACACCCCATACTCTTTCCCTAGACCTCCTCCCCCTCCCCCAAGCAAAGCCCCAGCCTCCAACTCACCCCTCCACGTCTTCTGGTTAAACGAGAGGCATCAGGGTTTGAAAAGTAGGGCCCGTGTCTCGCCAGCTCTGGTGACAGGGTGACAAAGTCTGGCTCTGGAAAAGGGGAGATGGCATTGGTTAGGGGTGGGTGACTAGATGGAATCCAGCTCAGGAAGGAGTAGGGAGGGAACAGTGGTAGCTTGAGTGCCCCCTATGTGCCCACCTGACACTAGGGCTAGGGGTGGGCAGGGATGGAGATGGTGGAGAAGCAGGGATGTCCCCTGTCCCCGCCAACCTCCCAGGGGCTGACCCAGCCCCACAGGCACCCAGCCCCTGCTTTCTCCATCAAGACCTTCCCCAGGAAGACTGCAGCCTCCTGGGCCCTGAGCCCATCTCTGGCCAAACAGAGGCCCTTGGGTGAGTGGCTTCATCTTTCCGAGCCTCTGTTTCCCCACTGCATGACAGAGATAACAGCACCTCTATTTCAGTATATTTTTGTGAGGAGTAAATGGACTATAATATGCGTAAAATGTCTGGCTCTTAGAAGTGTGAAATAAACACTAGCAAAAGTCAACAGGACTTTTGAGAACACCTTCTTGACCAAAACGGTGATGCAAGATGAAACGAAATGAAGTTTCAGTGGCTGAGAGATTTCAAATGGAGTCGAGAGGTCACTCTGGTGGACATTCTTATGCACTACATAGATAACACCTTTTAGGTTTTAATGTATTGGAATAGCTAGAAGCAAATACCTGAAACTATCAAACTCCAACTCAGTAGCCTTGACTCTTGAAGATGATTGTATAACAATGTAGCTTACAAGGGTTGACAGTGCGATTGTGAAAACCCTGTGGATCACACTCCCTTTAATCAGTGTATGGACGGATGAGTAGAAAAATGGGGACAGGGACTAAATGAAAAATAGGGTGGGATGAAGAGGGGATGATTTGGGTGTTCTTTTTTACTTTTATTTTTTATTCTTATTCTGATTCTTTCTGGTGTAAGGAAAATGTTCAAAAACAGATGGTGGTGATGAATGCATAACTATATGATGGTACTGTGAACAGTTGATTGTACACCATGGATGATTGTATGGTATGTGAATATATCTCAATAAAACTGAATTTAATTAAAAATAAAGTCAACCGGAGAGCTGCAGGGCTCTCTGCTGGCATTCTTTTATTTATGTATTATCTATACATTAATCCATTTATTCTTAACTCTTTATTCTGAAATAATTATAAATTCATAGGAAGTTGCAAAGAAATATACAAGGAAGTCCCATGCATCCTTCTTCCAGCCTTCCCCATAGTAAACGTAATGCACAATTATTGTATACTGTGAAACCCAGGTCTTTGAGTTTAGTATGATCCACAGAGCATATTCAGAGTTTACCAGTTCTATATGCACTTGTGTGTGTGTGCGTGCAATTTTATCTCATATGGAATTTTGTGTAACCACTGCCACAATCAAGATACACAACTGTGCCATTGCCACAAGGCTTCCTCATGCTACCCCTTTAGAGTCACACTCACCACCTCCCCCCCTCATCTTTAACCCCTGGCAACCACTCATCTGTTTTCCATCCCTATGATACTGTCCTTTCAATAATGCTATATAAATGCATGCAGTGTGAAGCCTCTGGGATTGGCTTTCCCCACTCAACATAATTTTCTGGAGATCCATCCAGGTTGTGGCATGTGTCAATAGTTCACTCCTTTTTATTGCTGAGTAGTTTTCCACCACATGGATATACCACATTTTGTTTAACCATTTACCTGTTGAACGACATCTGGGTTGTTTTCAGTATTTGGCTATTATGATGAAAGCTGCAATAAACATTTGTATAAGGTGTTTTTGTGTGAACATATGTTTTCATTTCTCTGGGATAAAAGCCTGGGAGTACAATCATTGGGGCATATGGTGGTTGTATGTTTAGTTTTTTTAAGAACCTGCCAAACTGTTTTCCAGAATGGCTGCACCTCTCTGTCTTTTTATTTTAAAGCAGCGTGGTGGAACTGTTGCTCATCGATCACACTGGGATCACTGTGCACAGTCATTCATTCCACAGATATTTGCTGCACACCCACCATGTGCCGTGGCTTCAGGAGGCTCGGGACTCATAGCCAGGCACAAGGTAAGTGAAGTTCTTCCCCTCAGGGAATGTACATTTTAATGGAGACAAACAATTTACAAGAAAGCCTCAGAAAGCAAAGTATAGTATTACCATATGACCTGGCAATCCCACTTCTAGGTATATCCCCAAAGAATTGAAAGCAGGGACTCGAACAGGTATTTGCACACTGATGTTCATAGTGGCATTATTCACAATTGCCAAAAGACGGAGGCAACCCAAGTGTCCAGCAGCTGATGAATGGATAAAGAAAATGTGGCGTATACATACAATGGAATATTATTCAGCCATAAAAAAGGAATGAAGTTCTAATCCATGCAACAACTGGATGAAGCTTGAAGACACTCATGTTGAGTGAAATAAGCCAAATAGAAAAGGACAAATATTGTATGAATCCACTTATATGAAATAATTAGAATAAGCAAACTCACAGAATCTGAAACTAGGATAGAGGTTACCAGAGGGCAGGGTAGGGATAGGGAATGGGGAGTTAAAGCTTAATTGGTACAGGGTTTCTGTTTGTGATGGTTGAAAGTTTTGGTAACGGATGGTGGTGGTGGTAGCACAACATGGTGAATGTAATCAACACCAGTGAATTGTGTATTACAATGTAGTTAAAAGAGGAAATTTTAGGTTGTATATATGATTGATAGTAGAATAAGAATTTTTTAAAAACAAACAAGAAAACATCAGACATTGAAGAAAATAAAGGAAGAAATAGAATAGCTAAAGATAAATAAAGAAATAACGATGTGTTCCAGGCAGAGGGTACAGAGAGGACAAAAGCCAGAAGGTGGGAGGAACATGATATGCTTGGCAAACTACGTGGAGAGCAGTGAGGCTGCAATGCAGTGAAGTAAGAGGGAAAAGTGGTAAGGAAGCAAGGACGCAGAGGACAGCAGGATCAGTTTGATTTTATTCTAGGTTCCAAAGTCAGAGAGGGTTTTAAGTACAAGACAGACATGATCTGCCTTGTGTTTTAAATGCATCACACTGGCTGCTTCCTACGGGAAGCCTTCCCTGATGTCTCTCTCCCCCCAGTGTTACCTCTCAGCCACGTCTGCACTCATCATGCTGGGCTGTAGCTGCCTGTTGACTTGCCTGTCTTCCCATAAGATGATCGGTGGTGTCAGGGCAGGGTTATGTCTGCTTTGCTCCCCCTGCAGCCTCGGTGCTTTAGAGATTTTCCTGTCATCTTTCTGTTATTGATTTCTAGTTTGATTCCATTGTAATTGGAGAATACACTCCTTAGGATTTCAATTCTTTTAATTTTGCTGAGGTTTGTTTTATAGCCCAGATTATGGTCTACCTTGGTATATCCTCTGAGGTCATTTTGAAAGAATGTGTACTCTGCACCTATTGGGAGGAGTGTTCTATAAATGTCAGTTAGATCCTATTGGTTGATGGTGTTGTTGAGTTTTTCTGTATCTTTGATGATATTCTCTCTAGCTGTTCAGTCAGTTGTTGAGAGAGGGGTGTTGAAGTCTCCCACCATAATTTCTCTTTTCAGTTTTATCAGTTTTTGTTTCATGTATTTTGCAACTCTGTTGTGCATTCACACTTAGGGCTGCTATGTCTTCTTGGTGGATTGATCTCTTTATGACTATACAACCTCCACCTCTCTCTCTGGTAATTTGCTTTACTCTGAAGAAGTCAAGTTTATCTGATATTAATGCAGCCATTGCTGTTTTTTTTTAAATTAATATTTGCCTGATATATTTTTCTATCCTTTTATTTTCAACATGCTATATCATTATATGTGACATGAGTTTCTTGTGGACAGCATATAGTTGGGTCATATTTTTTAATCCACTCTCCCAATCTCTGTCTTTTACTTGGTGTATTTAGACCATTTACATTTAATATGATTATTGATATGTTGAGGGTTTACGTCTGACCTTTTACTTTTTGTTTTCTATGGGTTCTCTTTGTTTTTCATTTCACGGTTTTCTTTTTTCTTGACTTCCTTTGGGTTACTTGAATCCATTTTATAATTACATTTTTACTTATCTAGAGTGCTTTTGAGTATAGCTCTGTATAGGTTTTTTTAGTGGTTGCTCTAGATATCACAGTATATATATATATAACTTATCACAGTCTAGTGATCATTTTTCCAGTTTGATTAAAGTGTAGAAATCTTACCTCTATTTAGCTTCCTTTACTCTCCCACATTTATAATATAATCACCTTAAATATTTCTTTTACATACATTTAGAAACACATCAGACAGTGTTATGATTTTTGCTTCAACAATCATACATAATTTGGAAAACTCGAGAAGGAAAGCCTATTGCATTTAGCCATATTTTTGCCTACCATATTCTTTCTTCCTTCCCAGTATTCCAAGATTCCTTTCTTTTATTATTTCCTTTATGTTTGGAGAACTCCCTTTAGCCATTCTTTTAGGGTAGATTTGTTGCTGGCAACAAATTCTCTTAGTTTTCTTTCTTCTGAGTATGATGTGATTTCCCCTTCATTCCTGAAGGACAATTTCACTGGATATTGATTTCTGGGCTCACAATTCTATTATGTTAGAACATGAACAATGTTGTGGCACGTCCTTCTGATATTCTTGTTTTCTCATGAAAAATATTCTGTCATTTGAATTGTCCCCCCTTCCACTGGTAAGTAGTTGTTTTTCCCTTGCGACATTATATATACACATATATATTTGTCTTTAGTTTTCAGAAGTTTGACCATTATGTATCCTGGTGCTGATTTCTTTGGGTTTATCATGTTTGGGATTTGCTCAGCTTCCTGAATCTGTAGGTTTATATTGCATGTGTGTGTGTGCAAGCTAAATGTGGGAAATTTCAGGCCATTATTTCTTCAAGTACTTTTTCATCTCATCTCTTTTCTCCTCTCCTTCCAGGAGTCCAAGGACATAAATGTTAGATATTTTGTTATAGTCCCACAAGTCCCTGAGGCTCTGTTCATTATTTTTTCAGTCTATTTTTACTCTGGTGTTCAGATTAGGTAGTTTTATTGTTCTGTATCCTAGTTCAATGATTCTTTCCTCTATCTTCTTCATGCTGTGTTAGGCTCATCCAATAAGTTTTCCATTTCAGTTACTGTACTTTTGGATTCCAAAATTTCCGTTTGGTTCTTCTTTAAATCTTCTGTTTCTTTGCTGAGACTTTCTATTTCTTCATTTGTTTCCAGTATGTTCACAATTGTTCTCTGAGTCATTTTTAGGATGGCTGCTTTAGAATCTTCATCAGATGATTCTTTGTCATCTTGGTGTTGGCATTTATTGATTGTGCTTTAGAATCTTCATCAGTTAATTCTTTGTCATCTTGGTGTTGGCATCTATTGATTGTGCTCTTTCATTCAGTTTAGGATCCTCCTGGTTCTTGGCATGAAAAGTGAATTTCAATTGAAACTTGGACATTTGAGGTCTTATGTTAGAGTCTCCGGATCTTAGTCAAACTGTCTTTTTGGTTGGCTTCCTCTGATACTGCTCCAGCAGAGGAAGGAAAGCCACCTCCACATTACTTTAAGCTGGGGATAGAAGTCTAAGCTTCCCACTCTGCCTCTGTGGACACCCAGTGAGGGGCTCCCCGTTACTGCTGGCCATTACAAGGCCTCCACTGACACATCCCTGGCTGGGAGGGGTAGGAGTGGCTTATGATGACTGCACCATGTGGGATGGGATGGCCTCATTACCATCCAGCAAGGATGAAAGTCCCAGCTCCTTACTTGTCCTTCTCTGACCCCACCTTAGTATGGGGTTTGGGGCACCTTGTAATATGTGGTGAGGATGGATGTCTATTCTCTCCACTGGGCCTTTGCTGGCATTGATGGGGTGGGGCCACCATGTTTTCTCTGGTGTTGGTAGTAGAGGGGCTATTGTCTAAAAGTGTTCTGTCTTCCTCGTCTGCCCCTTTCCTGGTCCTATGGCTAGAGTGAGCAGGCTTTTGATGGGGCTTTTTGTATCTGTCCATTGGCACTTATGGGTTGTTGCCTTCTTCAGCTCCAACTCTGGGACATATGAAGCAAAAAGGAAACCCAGGAAAGTCACTACTGTGTCATTTCTTGGGTCTTGAGGACCCGACCTCACCTGCTTCCTTTTCTCCACGTTTCAGAGTCTCCTTATGTTTGTTTAAAATTAAAAGTTCAGAGCTTTTAGTTGTAGTTAGAAAGACGAATAGTAAAAAGGATGTCTACTCCATCTTTCCAGAAGAAGACACTCACCTTTATCCTTCTTAACTCCACCTACCTGGAGTTTTTCACACTCACCTCCATCTTCTTAGCATTGCTAATTAAATCATATTTTCTGAAATGCCTTTCATTTCCCATGAGCTCCCAGCTTTCTACCTGACTCAGGTGAGTGCCTGCCCATTCAGTCAGGAGACAAACAGAACTTTGGACTTTTAGGAGGCTTTCTCCTTCAAGACTGTTGATAGTAATGGGTGACTTAGCAGACCCCAAAAGTTGCAGAGTTCTTAATACTAGAAATCCAATTGGACATCTCTTTCAGAGTCCCAAGGCCTTGCACTATTACTTATTTTGGGGGGAATACAGGGATCTGGGTAATTTTGTCTCAAATCAGGACATGAATATTCATAACTTTGCCTCATTGCCCACTGCTGCTGATTCCTCCCGCTGGGCTATGTATTACCATTTACACGCACTCTCATGTCTGTGCCTTATTTCATCCCCTGGACAAGTCTGGAAGGCAGGTGGCAACCACTGCCCTTCGTGTGTGGAGCACATGGCTTCCAGAAGGCCAGTGACATGCCCAGGGCCACTTAATCACTGGAAGGTTTTGTGACTCACTTGTACTTCAATGTCATTTCTGAGGCTCTGCACTGTCTGTCCTTCACCTTATCTAGGTCAGAGCGGTTCTCAAAAGATCTCCCTGAGGGATCCCAAGAGCCTTCCAGGGGTTCTGAGAGGTCAAAATTGTTTTCATAATAACACTAAAATTTTAATTGCCATTTTTACGGTGTTGACATTTGCACTCATGTTGCAAAAGCAATGGTGAATGTTGGGGACTGAATTGTGCCCCTCCACAAAAGGCATGTTCAGGTCCCAATCTTTGGTCCTGTGTACGTGAACAGACATTTGTAAAAGAACCTTTGACAATGTTGTTAGTTAAGGTGTGCCCAAAAACTGAGTGGGGTGGGTCTTAATCCAATGTAAGTGAAGTCCTTATAAGCAAAGGAAATCGGGCGCAGAAATAAGAAGTCAACGGAACTCAGAAGAGAAAGGAGAAGATGTCTCCGTATGCATTGCCATGTGACAGAAAGCCAAGCACCAAGGATCGCCAGCAGTCAGCCCAACCGCATCACAACCTTCAGGGAGAAAACACCACCTGGCTGACATCTCCATTTTGGACATCTCCTAGCTTCAAAATCATGAGCCAATAAACTCCCATTGTCTAAGTCAACTCTTGTATGATATTTGTTTGAGCAGCCGGGAAACTAAAACAGTGAATAAAACTGCTGACTCCTTAGCACAAGTCAAGGCAGTGGCACCAAACCATATTAGCACTTGTGATGGTTTAAGTTCATGTGTCAACTTGGCCAGGTCATGGTGCCCAGTTGTTTGGTCAAGGAAGCACTGCCCTGACCGTTACTGTGAGGACTTTCATGGACTTAATCATCAGACTCAGTTGTCTTGGGCTGATTGCATCTACAATCAACTGAGGAGATTGCCTTCAGCCATGAGAGAAGGCTCATCTAACCAGCTGAAGGCTGTGCTGGTTTGAATCAGTTATGTACCCCATAAAATGACTATGTTCTTTTAATCCATTCTTGTGGGGGCAGACCTATTGTAGGTGGGATCTTTTGGTTGGATTATTTCCATGGAGATGTGGCCCCACCCATTCAAAGTGGGTCTTAATTAGTTTACTGGCGTCCTCTATAAGAAGATAAAAGGCAGAGATATCTTTTGAGAGAGCTCAGAGGTGCTTAGAGAGAAAACGCCCAGAGACATTTTGAAGACAGATGTTGAAACCAGAACCAGGAGAGAAACTAAAAAATAAAATCCAGAGTTTGCCCCAGAGAAGCTAAGAGAGGACCCCTAGATGCTTAGAGAGAAATAAGCACGGACATACAGGAGCTGAGAGAAAGAAGCTAACACAGAAGCCAGGAACATTTTGGAGAAAGCAACGGAAACCAGAAGTTAACCCTGGGAGAGGCCCAGCAAACTCCTGCCATGCGCCTTCCCATGTGACAGAGGAACCCCAAATGCCATCAGCCTTTCTTCAGAGAAGGTATCTTCCTATTGATGCCTTAATTGGGACATTTTCACAGCCTTAGAACTATAAATTTGTGAGCTAATAAGCTCCCATTGTAAAAGCCAATCCATTTCTGGTATTTTGAATTTTGGCAGCTCCAGAAAATGGGAACAACTGGCCTTAAAGGGAGAACTGATGATTTCCGCAGTCAGAAGAGAGAATTTCCATGCCTGCTTCAGCAGCCAGCTGGCCTGGGGAATTCATCAAAAACCTTCGTGGGAATTCCCAGCTTATGGCCTGCCCTACGGAATTGGGACTTGCCATCCCCACAGTCGCCAATTCTTAAAAAAATCTCTTAATATTTACAGCAGTTATTATATTCATCACCAAACTCTTGCAGTGAAAGTACCAGTTTCTCTTAAGAATGTTCTGGAGAAGGCAGTAAATATTATTACTTTTATTAAATCTTGACCCTTGAAAACTTGGAATGAGAAGTACATATAAAAATACCTCCACTGCATCATTGGAGCATTGGAGGAAAAGTACTTGGGTGATTGAATTACAAGTTGAATTGGCCTCTGCTTTCATGGAACACCTCCTTTACATAAAAGAATGACTTGCAGACAAACAATGGCTATTCATACTTGGGTACCTGGCAGACATTTATCTTCTCAAAAAGGACCAAGTGAGCTGATTGTTTCAAGGAAAACAACTGACAGTATTTGTTGCCAATGATAAAATTTGAGCTTTCAAGTGAAAATTGGAAGTTTGGAAAACTTGTATGCACCATCATGAGCTTAACAGATTCCCAGTACTTAGAGACTTGTCTGATGAGATCAGTGATGCTATTTTGATATTCTATAATTAAAAGTGCAGACATTTGGAATTGCTGCATAACTCAATGAGCCAACATTTTCCAAATGACCAATGAACACATGATGTTACAAAGTGATGCATGGATAAAAGAGCCATTCAAATAATAACACTTGACAAAAATTGATTTTAATGTACGATAAGAAAAGATCATTGATATGGCTTCAGATTCTTCATTGCAATTAATTTTTAAGATGCTACCACTTGTTGACTTTGGGTGTAGTATCAAAGAAGAATATCCACAATTATTTTTAAAGGCTTTTAATATACTATAGTTTTCAAGGACATATCTATGTGAGGCTGGAATTTCTTCATGTACTATAACCAAAAAGCTCATATCGCAACAGATTGAATGCACAAGCAGATGAGAACCCAGCTGTCTTCAATTAAGTCATTAAAGAGATTTGCAAAAATATAAAACAATGTTACTCTTTTCACTAAACTTTTTTTTTTATTTTGGAAAATATAGTTATTTTTCATAAAATATGTTATTTATGTTACTGCGATGGATTTATAATTATTTTAAAATGAATTAATGAATAAGTTTTTTTAAAAAAATCTCAGTTTTAATTTCTAATAAGATAAATATGGAGAGTTACAATCCACATAAGCAAAAGCTTTTTGGGGTCCTCAATAATTTTTAAGATAATTCAAAGCGTCCTGAGCCAAAAACCTTGAAAACAGCTGATTTAGGTCAGCAATTCCCAAAACTCAGTCAATCAAATATGACTGTCAAGAATATTGCCATCTGTTCTATTATTGACCTACTGTTTCTTTCTTAATAATTGGCTTTATTAAAACTTCAGTAAGAATGTAAAAGAAACTCCTTATCACGACCATCAATGGAAAACAGGGGCCCTCACCACACATAGACGACCACGACAAATAAATCCAGGGAAAGCAAAAGAATGTCCTTAAATTTAGTAGCTCCTATTGCCAGCCTAAGCTCTGAGCCCAAAGTTTGCTCCCTCTTTGCTCAGAGTTCAGTAAATGTTTGGGGTTGGGGACAGATGGTAATTGTAGATACACTAGGATTGTGATGTGATCTGGAAGACTGAAAGAGAATGGAAAAGGGACTAGTTTTCCCAGCAGGTGACTGGCTGCTGTTTCATACCACCTAACAACTGCTTAGGTGCGGTGGAAGGTAGGAGCCCCACGCTTTGGGAAACAGATTTAAGTGATGGAGAGGCAGAACGGCCGGGAGGCTGAGAGGCAGAGGTGGGTGGAGCACGCCCCTGTCTACCACCTATCTTTTTGCCTCCTTGAAGCTGAGCCCCGAGAGGGTCCAACTTAAGCTCACGAGCCTGAGATCACGGACCTTGGCTGTTAATAATGAGACACGACACACTCCAGCTCAGCCAAGCCCATGAGATGTTGCTCTTTACAGCTCTCCCGTGAAATCAAACACGTTCCTGTCCTGCAAACTCCTCATTTCAAACTTGTGAGCATTCAGCTCTTGATTCCACCCCTGCCTCAAATCTGCTTTCCCTCCTGGGTTCCTTTTCTAAGTGAAGGCACCATTGCCAAACAAGCAACACTGTTTGTAAAAGCAGAAGCCCGTAAACAATGCAAGTACCCACCAACAGGAAAATCAATCAATAGGCTGTGGTATGTTCATGCCAGGGAATATTATATAGCAATGAAAATGCATGAGCTACAGCTTCAGAAACCAAATGGATGAGTCTGAGAAACATAATGTTCTGTGAAAGGAGCAAGATTCAGGAGATCATATACTGTAACATGCCATTTTAAAGAACTAAAACAAAGGCAAAACTAGACAATTTAACACCTGTGATAAAACTTTTTTTAAAAAGCAAGGAGTTGCTAAACAGGAACTCAGGATGGTTGTTGCCTTTGGGGGAGAGACCAGGAGGTAGGATGGGGACACTCACACAGGAATATGTAAATTATAGATGACATTCTAGTTCTTGAGTTGGGTGGTGGGTTCGTGACTTATACTGCATTATTTCAAACTAACATATATGTTGCATAATTTCTTTGATAGGTCTCAAACATAAAATCAAAAAACACAATAAAGAAAAAATGTGCATATTCTCTGGCTTGATAATTTCACTTCTTAGAAACCTGTTCTAATGGAAATCATCGGAAATGCAAACAACATTTCAGCCATAAAGATGTTCATCATAGTGTTTTGTGTTTTTTTTAAATAATGGCCACTACATTGGGCACAACCTAGATGTCTAATCCTAGGAGATTACTTAAGTAAATTACGTAGCTGCCATAGGATACACTATCATGCACATATAAAAAATCATGTTTTTAACTAATTTTTAATGATCCAGGAAACTATCTTAAATAACCTCAAGTGAAAAATGCAGAAGAGAGAACTGCAATAAGAGAGGACCTCAATTTTTAGGACCTAAACAAGGAACTTACTATGCTTATACTATAGTAAAAAGATAATGTTGAACAATATAATGTTCCCTGAATGGCAGCATTGGTGGGGTTTAAGGGTGGTTTGGTTCTTCTATAAAATGTCTCCATTTCCCCCGCATGTGGGAAACATGCTAGCATATAAATGCATTAGTATGGAAACCCCAGCTCGTGTGTTCACCCATCTGCCCAACACCTCCCAGGCTTCCTCCCGTCAGTAACTATCCAACTGCTCCACGGAGCTGAGCTTTAGTGTCTGATAAGCCCCCACCAGCCTGACTCCACCTCTGACATCCCTTACCACCCCAACTCCCCCCCAGCTTCCAGCCTTCCACACTCGCTGTGCCCTCCTCTGCCCACCCTGGCTGGCAGTGGCCCCTCCTTCTCTCTGTCCAGCATTGCCCAGCTCAGAACTTGGGAGGAGAGGAACAAAGGAGGGGCCGGGTCCTGGCGCTTTGCCTGGTTCCACCCCAGCCTCAGCCTCTCCTTACAGCTGGGGCTGCTCAACCCTTACATGTGGGTAGGGAAGAGCTGTGCCTTGGACAGCCCCATTCCAGGCTCTGCAGAGAGAAAAATCAGCCCCCAAAGTCCCGCCACCACATCTGTGTCCTCTCCTACTGTGAAGCCACCTGCTTATGAAATCGGTGAGGTACGGACAATTAGCCTTATTGCCCTCACTTTACAAATGGAGAGACTGAGGCTCCTAGGGGAAAAACCAGGTATCCAGCTTTGCACAGTTGGAGGTGACAAAGCCAGGATTTGAACCCAGGATCTGGGAGACTTGCAAAGCCCATAGATTATGCCGCCCCGTGTTCCAGATCTGCTGCCCCTATCAGCAATCGCCATGCACTTGCACGATGTCCTTTTTGAGTCAAAAATAAACCCCGAGGCTCAGTTCTGCTGTGCCATCTGCCACACACCAACTCAGAGGCAGAAATGTTGACTTGCTGCAGAGACGGAGCACTCCAGCAGCCAGGAACTGAGCAGCGAGAGGCCTTGCACCCTCCCAGGCCTCCCTGGCCGGGGCTGGTCAATTGTCCAGGTGTGGGGAGAAAGGCTCAGGTCAAGCGTGAGGGACAGAGGGGCCGGGTGGGCACAGCTCTTGGAGTACAGGAAAGAAGAGGAGTGGACTGGGAGTCAGCATCCCTGGGCCCAGCCTCGACCCTTCCACCAAGGCTGTGGGACCCCAGGCAAGTTCTCTGCCCTCTTCAGGCCTCAGTTTCCCCACTAGAAGGGAATGGAACACATGAGTCCTTCCGGGCCCAATAGGGTCATATACTATGGCTGCGGGTCTTGGGGGGCTGCTTTCATATTCCTTGTCCTTTGAGATTCTTACAACAGCTGATGAGGAGAAAGGGAGAGGACTCTTAGCAGGGAGGAAATGGCTGGCCCAAGGTCACCATTCCCAACAACAGCATCTCCCAAAGCTCCCAGGCCCATCATGTCATTTCACAGTCCCCATTTTACAGCTGAGGAAACAGGCCCAGAGAGGGAGAGGGAGCTACCTAAGGCCACACAGCTGTGGCAGGGAGGACTGAGCCTGGTTCCATGAAACGTCTCAATTTTAGTCACCAAGGAAATGTAGGCATGGATTTTCCAGACCCCAGTCTGGGGAAGCCAAAACCCCTCATGAGGCAAAAACATCTTGTGCCAAAGTTGGTAGGAATCTCCACCCCAGGAAATTTAGGTGTTTGCTGAACATGTTTTCTGTGCTACAAAAATAATCACTGAGTATCTCAGCTGGGAGGTTTGCCAAACTCCCTCCACATGCATGACATCCCCCTTGTAAGGCAGCTGGGAGGAGCACTGGGTAAGGAGCTCAGCC
This sequence comes from Choloepus didactylus, assembly GCF_015220235.1. Taxonomy (NCBI): domain Eukaryota; kingdom Metazoa; phylum Chordata; class Mammalia; order Pilosa; family Megalonychidae; genus Choloepus; species Choloepus didactylus. Next base: position 240,358,125 of record NC_051307.1, read on the forward strand.
TTGGTGCTGGCCTCTCAGCTGAGTGCCCTGGGGAAAGTCTGCCCCTCTCTGGCCTCACCTGGAATTTGAGGGAGTTGGGTGAGGTGGCTGCCCAGGGACCTCCCTGCTCTGGCATTACCCCTGTCATCCCAGAATGTGTGTCTGTCATTTCTTTTTCATCTTCCGTCTGCCTGCGGGAGCATGACAGCTGGATGGCCAGGACCCTGCAGTCAAGCCCAACGCTGCCTCTCAGCATCTGGCTGTTGATAGGAATACAATCACTGCTTGCGGAACGGTGATTGAGCTCTTAAGTTGCTGATCCCTGAGGTCTTTGTTTTGCCTCACTCAGGGAGTGCTGGGAAAAGGCCCCTCACAGCTGCCACCTAATCTGTGCCAGGGACTGTTTTCCAAACTAGACACAAATGAACCCATTTAATCTTCATAACAACTCTAAGAATTAGCACAGAGAGGCTGCCATTGCTCCGCCCATCATCCCACAGATCTACCCACGTTGGTCTGAACTGGTCCAGTTTCACACCCAGCAACTGCATCTCTTTCCCTAAGGTTCTTCTCTGGTAGGCTGAACATTAACATGTGCTAGAGAAGCAATGTCACTCTCCCAGCCCACGAGCCCTCCATCCATGACCAATGTGAGTTGGCCGCTGGTGTATAAACATCCTAGTTCCCCCCAGCCCTCAGGTGGGAAAGTCAGGCATGTGTTCTATGCTGGCTCTCCAAGTTCCCCAGGGCACAGCAGTAATTAACTTGTTTGATAACATTTCTTTCCCTTTCCTGTCTTGCTGCACCATTCTCCTTCCAGTGTTCCTTTCCAAATAAATCACTTGCATTTGAATCTCCATCTCACAGTCCTGCTTCTGTGAGAGCCCAGCCTAAGACTGGAAGATGTTCCTGTTTCCATTTTAATACTGTTCCCATTTAAGCAGGAGGGAAGCTGAGACTCGGAGGAGAGAAGTAACTTTCCCAGGGTTACACAGAAAGCTCAGATTTGAACCCAAGGCCCATGTAACCTCACAGCTTTTGTTTCAGCCATCACATGATGCCGGAAGAAAGAACCGACAGTAACATTGAGAGTCTAATGAGACAATGGCCATGGAGGAATGAACTCCTCTGTTCAAAGACTTTTACAGAAATGAGCTACTTGTTGGGTCCTGAACAGAGGGCTGAAGACACCCTAGCTAAAGGCACTGGCTTTGTAATCACAGGGACCCAGGCTCCAGCCATGTGCCAGCTGTGTGACATGAACAAGATATTCAACCTCTCCTGAACTCCGCTTTGTCATCTGTCAAGTGGAGGATCATGGTGCCCAATCCACAGCTGGCGGCAGAGTTAAACAGTATATAAATAAAATCACACCTACAACCATGTTCTCAATACATGTTAGCTATAAGATGTGGGTGATGATGAATACTGGGAAGCGATATGCTGAGTGGAGCAAAGCTATTGTTTTTAGCATGTCTTATCGCTTAGGCCGGTATATGACAAAAGAAATGACTATGAGCTGCAGAGGAGTTTGCAAAGCATTTTTCCTACAATTTCTTCTTCCATTCCTTCATTTTTTCTTTCCTTCCTTCTCCCCACCCCCCCAAAATTCCCTGCCACGACCAGCTGGGCATGGGTCCCAGAGATGGCTTAGACTCTGCCCTCAGGGAGCCTCAGGGTCCAGGGGAGATGGACAAGGGAATGGTTACGGCACAGTGTAGTGAGCAAAGGCCAGCACAGGGGGTAGGGGAGCACCAAAAGGGGGCACCTGACCTCGTCTGGTGATGCTGGAATTGAGGGGAGGGGGTCTCATGGCTCAGAGAGGTTACACTCAAGGCCACACAGCAAGTAAATGTGCAGGCTGACTCCAAACCCCAACTGATTTCTATATGCTGCTACTGGATCACATTCTGCCAAGAGCTCCAAGCAACCCATAGTAACAATGAGTTCTTTGGTAGGACAGGTCTTGGGGATCCAGCCCAAGGGATCTGCTGTGCCTCACTATCCATGGAGAACAGAGCCTCTTAAGTCTTAGTAGGAAGAACACCTCTGAGCTGAGAACAATATGAAAGCAATAAATGTTTATTTCAAAGGGAGGCTGATCAGTCACGTTAACTTTTTCTGAAACTTAGAACCTGAGTAAATAGTAGAGATGTGGCAAAACATTTTACTGTAGAATAAGAACCACGTTGGAAGTCAGAGCATTTTACCTTTCTATAAAATAGTTTTTTTTTTCAAGTCTCCTCAAGATTAAGTGAATTCCATAAAAAAAAAAAAGTCTTTTTCCTTTTGACTTTTTTTTTCTATTTAACACCAAAATACACCGGATCTGAATTTTTCTAGATCAGATATTTTTGCTCCCAGGAAGCATACTTTTTCTGCCTATGCAATTCTTTTTTTAAAGGTCTGGTGCCATTGGAGGTACACATCTCTTATCTTTTGAGGTCAAAAACGCTTCCCTTCCTGAAGGTACATTCCCAAGGCTCCAATGAAAGTCAACAAGAATACAGATTCTGATACACGGACATTCATTCTACAGGAACCCCATCAAGACTGAACGTGTCCATCCATCCCAGGAGCCCGTGCTACTGGGTGCCAGCAAAATACACTCCTCTAATCATGGCTGGGATCCACGTCACCCTAGAGCCTACGGAATTAATTGCCGAAGAGTTTTAAATAGTAGGAAATCCACGCCGGGTGAGGTCATGGTGAAAATGCAGGGAAACGTTCACAGTTGTGCTGAGAGAGACAAAGCTGTTACACCGAGTAGCCAAGGACTGAGAGCCGAGCAAAAACCCTGGGAGGGCCAGAGAGCTGGCAGGAGCCGACCAGACTTGCTGTTTGGTTGACTCAAACAGCACAGTCTGACTTTTCCCGACTGGGGTCAAACAAGTTTGAGGCACAGGCAGGACCAAGATGGGTGGGGAAGCATTGCGGATGCTTTCTGCTCCTTCCACCCTCATTTATGCCCATTTCTCTTCGACCTGGGCAAGACAGCGGAATAGTTTCTGGAAGAGAAGTCCAGATGGAGAGAGGAGGCATGCAAAATCACCCAAAGGACCATGCAAATGTTTTCTACTCCCTACCACCCCCAGCCTCACTGAGCTCAACTCCGATTCCTAATGAGTTCACAGGACAGTTAGTCCACAACCTGAGGGAAAAACAATTAGTGGATTCAGTGGGGAAAGAAGAAAGATACAGGGCTCCGGTGAAGCAGGTAGCATCGTTTCAAAAGCTGCAGTGAATGGATTCTCTGAATTTCAGCCGATACCATGGGCACAGTGTGGATGGGGCAAAATATACCGGGCTCATCAACTCGGATGGGGTCTGTGATTACCCTCGCCCCTATCTGCAAAATACAATATTCCATATGTGCTGGTTCCTTTCTCTTTAATATACTTCAGTTACACAAAAGCACCTTCCCTGGCCCAGCTCTGGCAACCACAAAGTTTTGTATAAAGAAATATTTCGCTATAAACACTCTTCTATTTTGAGTTAACTTACATTTGGAAACAGATATTGCTTTTCTTTTCCTTTTTTTAGAAATCAGAGCTCAAACTTCCAACCCAGCAAAGGAGCCCCTCATTGTTCACAACGATGTTTCATTTGCACAAGAATAAAATGTATCTTAGTTAACTGGTTTGCTCTGTCTCCAATTCAAAAGCTAACCCTGGAAGGCCAGTGGCAGGGAGCTTTAGAGGGCTTACGGCACAGCACAGCAGCTGAGTGTGTCCTGGCCACGTGACCTTAGCCATGCCTCAGTTTCCCCACTGGTAAGATGGGCACTTCTGCCTCTGCCAGGGCTGTTGGCAGCAGAACAGGAAGAATGAGCTCTGTAGGGCCCTTGGCAAATGTAAGTTATGGACATCGGCACTGATGGTGAACAATGTCAGAGGCTGCATAAGGGACAGCACTGAGCCTGTGCAGGGGCCCCGTTTCGGCTTTCTGGAGCTTGCATGCAGTGGCATTTCTGTAGCCAGAGAGGGAATACCTTTCCCACACTGCCGCCTCGGTGCCGAGGGTGGGAGGAGGGAGGGGTGACTCAGCCCTGGCGAGGGGCATGGGTAGGAAACCACTTTGGCATTGCCATGGAATCTGACAGATTTGCCCCCATGGAGTTCCTCTGTAAAGAAAAGGGTGCCGACGAGGCCCCTTCTCCTGCAAGGTGGGTGGAGTGCAGAGGAACAGCTTTCATCTGCCGACCCCTTGTGCCAACACGGCAGGATGCAAACCTTGCAGAAGGTGGCATCACCAAAGGGTGTGCGGGCACAAGCTCCCAGGGTCAGAGGCTGCCTCCCCTGCCTCCCCAACATACAAACAAGTTCAAACACTCCTCAGATACTTAACAGCAAAAAAGCAATAAGCAAACCTCTGTTTGTGAGCACCATCTGTGGGCTGGGCCCCCTACCGAGCATTTATGTACTTGGCTTCATTCTGTCCTCAGAACCACCTTCTTGTGAGCCCCATTTTACAAATGAAGAAACTGAGGCCATGAGTTGCCTGAGGTCACGCAGCTACTGTGAGGCAGAGCTGGGATTCCACCCAAGATCTGCTTCCCGTGGGCTCCAAAATGGGTCAGGAAGCCCCCAAACTGGTGTCTGTAGGGCAGGAGCAAAGCAGGCATTTAGGTAATGCAACTGCCGGGGCCACGGACAGCCCAGGGCAGGGGTGCCCGTTTTTGGCAGCTGCCATTTTTTTCTTTGAGGACTTCCTATGTGTTGTTTCATCTAATTGTCACACATCGTTCTGTGAAGTGGGTGCTAATAGAAGCTTTCTTTCTAGAAAGGAGGCAGACGCTGGGTCACTTCCCAAGGCCACTCAATGCCCTGGATGTCCTTAGCTCGGCCCTCTGGGACCTCCAGCCGCCAGTCCCTCCTCCGTGCAGTGGAGATGGACTAAAATCATATCCTCAGATGATGTCAGGGTTAAATGAGGTAACATAAGGGAAATGCTTTAGAAACTGCAAAATGCCACCCGAATGCTAAGTAGTATTATTATTTACCAAAATAGCTCCGTGGGGAGAACACAAGGGAGGCTGAGGATTACGAGGTTCTGGATCCAATCCCAGATTTCTGCAGAAGGCTGACGTGGCATGCACCCCCGGCCTGGAAACTCCTTGAGGACCAGGACCACGTCTGGTTTGCCTCAGTTTCCCCAGCACCCAGCTCCAGTTCATGGCTCTAGAAAAATCTTGGCTGAACTATTCTGGATTAACTCAGGACTCAGGAAAACGGTGGAGGAGAAGAATAGTGGACTGTGAGGGCTGGAAGTGGCCTTGGAGGTGGGTAACCAGAAAATTTACCTTCCAACTGGGGGGCACTTCTGAGAATGAAAAGGGAGCTTTTTTTTTTTTTTTTTAATCTTTTTATCTTGAATAAATAAAAAATGGAACTTTTGCCTGCTCAAAAAAGCCCTCTCTGCTACCACATTCTGAAGTCTTAGCATGTGTCATCTTGGTTTATAAAATGTTAATTTGCATCTGGAAAAGGACGTTCCTAATAATCAGGTTGAACTCGGGCTGTCCCGGGCCAACTAGGATGAATGATCACCCTATTTAGAGATCAGTTAGTCCAACCCCCATTTTGCATTGGAAACTGAGGCCCAGGGAGGGACACAGAGCTAGGACAGAACCCAGGGCTCCCCACGCCCTCCCAGGCTGCTTTGAGCGGGTGGAGTTTGCTTTTGAGGGCCTGCAGCTCTCAGGAAGGAATTGGGCTTTATCGATACAGCCAAAAGTTTCTGTTGGGTAAATACCAACACTTCTGGGCCAGTTACCAAGGGCCTGAGCGGTTGCTAAGCGGCCTGTGACCTCAGGAGGGCCCATTGTTCGGCTCTCAATAGGCATCCCTGAGTGACATTCCCCAACTCCCAAATCCCAGGGGCCCCCGGGTTTCTGTGAAAGGAGTGGAGAGATTACAAGGAGCAGGGCCATTTAACAGACCCACGTTTGTTTCCTCGGGGGAGGGCGTGGGGGGGTGGGGGTGTGGCTGCAGCCTTTCAGAGCAAAGCCTAGGAAAGCTTGAGTGCCTGGCAGAGGCTGTCAGCAGACACGACAGCAGTAGAAAAACCCCAGGCCTAGGAATCCAGCCCAGGTACCCTGCTGGACACACATCATCTCACTTCGTTTTCAATGCAGCCTTATCTGATGGGACTCGATGATCGCCCCCAATTTACAGTGGAAGGAACTGAGGTCCAAAGAGGGGAAGCAGCTGGCCCAAAGCCACTCAGAAATGTCTTGGTTCCTAGGTGTGGTGCACAGAATAAAGCCTCCCACCCCTATCCCCCCAAAATGTCCATGTCCGAATCCCTGGAGCCTGTGACCATGTTATGTTCCAGGCAATGGAGACTTAAGGTTGTAGGCGAAAGTAAGATCGCTGATCGGCTCATTTTAACATGGGGAGATGATTCTGGATGATCTTCGTGGGCCCAGTGCAATCACAAGTATCCTTGGAAGGAAAGGTGGGGGGCAGAAGTCAGCATAGGAGCGCTTTGATGTGAGAAAGACCGATGAGCTCCTGCTGGCTTTGAAGGAGGAAGGGGCCATGAACCAAGCACACAGGAAGCTTCTGGAAGCTGGAAAAGGCAAGGAAACAGGTCTTCCCCCAGAGCCTCCAGTAGGAACCCAGCCCTGCCTTGATTTTTAGCCCACTCAGACCTGCCTCCTCCTCCAGGCAGCCTTCCCTGACCCCGCTGGACAAAGTCATGCTCCCCTTTTTGTGCTGCTGGGCTGCTGGCTTCCCTGGGGTGACCACGCATGGGTGTTAAGAGACCATACCATGATAGCAGATAAAGCTAGGCTCTGATCCCAGCCCTGCCTGAGTGATTCTGGGCAAGTTCTGCCTCCTCTCTAAGCTTCTGACCTCCAGATTTGTAGGATATTAAGTTTGCATTTATTATCCAAATACTAAACTTATGGTAATTAGTTATGGCAACAATGAGAAATGGATACACTAGGGTTAGAAATCTGGCAAGTCTAAGCTAGAAAGTTGGGGATGGTGGCGGGGTGGGGGTTGGTGCTTACTGATATCATTTTGGTCCTTGGAGATAAGGAAACAGGAAGCCCAGAGAAATAGTGATTTATTCAAGGTCACAAGCAAGCGACGACGCAATGACAGAGAACTTCTGGGTGTGGACCACAGCTCCCCATGGCCACCCAGACCATCAGCCGGAGGGCTGGGTCTTCTAGGCTAACTTTCTGACAGTTCTCCACCAACTGGCTTGGTCGGGACCCCTGGCCCAGACCCCTGTGAGGATGCGTTCCTCCTACACCCCCCACTAAACGCAGATGATCATGGAACTCACAGCCCATGGCTGCTGGGTGCACAGGACCTGTGCCCTTCCCCTCTTAGAACCTTGGTCTCGTCATCTGCAAACAGGCCCAGCACTCTCCACGGCCAATGCTTGCTGTGGAAATAAAATGTGGGAGGACAAAGGGGAAGCCTGCAGTGCCCTGCCTGGGGCTCAATTCCTACTCCTCCCTTTCTCTCAGCCAGCCTCAGGCCCTGGCCTGCTTCTCACAAGGCGGTGGGCTCCTCCTCCTCAGCTTCCTTCGGAATGCAAGGCCTCCTTTCCGGAAGGGCATTACCTCAGCCTGACACACAGAGAGCACTCCATGAATGCTTGCTGAATGGGCCACAGTATAGACAGACACTCCAATGCTCCTCCACCTCCTCACCATCTACTTATATGTCAAGCTCAAATGCCTCCTCCTCCAGGCAGCCTTCCCTGACCCCACCTGGCAAAGTTATGCTCCCCTTTCGTGCTGCTGGGCTACCAGCTTCCCCAGGGTGCCCAAGCATCAATGTTAAGGGCCTATACTGTGACAGTAGACAAAGCTAGACTCCAATCCCAGCCCTGCCTGAGTGATTCTGGACAAGTTCTGCCTCCTCTCTGAGCTTGGTTGCCTCCTCTGTAAAATGGGGATAGTCACGGTCCCTAGATCATGGATTTCTTGGGAGGAGAATATGACGCTGCATGGAAGGTGTGGTGGTTTGGAGCTGTGTGTACTCCAGAAACACAAGTTCTTAAATCTGATCCATTCCTGTGGGTGTGAACCCATGGTTTTGATGAGGTGACTTCAGATAAGTTGTGGCCCAGCCCAAACAGGATGTGTCTTAATCCTGTTACTGGAGTCCTTTATAAATGGCATGAATTCAGACATGAGAGACAGAAAGCCATGGAAGTAAGAAGCTGAAATTGATGGATCCTGGAATAGAAGGGAGAGAGCAGGAGATGCACCATGTGCCTTGCTGTGTGACAGAGGAGCCAAGGATCGCCGGCAGCTGGGCCCAGAACGTTGGTCTTTGGGAAGAAAGCATCACCCCGATGACACCTTGATTTGGAACTTCTTTTATCCTCAAAACCGTAAGTGAATAAATTCACATTGTTTAACCTGACCCATTCCATGCTATTTGCTTGAGCAGCCGAGGAAAGTAGGGTTTGTGATGGATGGCACAGAGGGTGGGTGTGGCAAATGTTTGTATTAGAATGGTTGTGATTATCTTCCCAGCCTCCTCGTCAGCCCTCGTGGAAAACCAAAGTCCTCCAGGCAGGGACATGCCTGACCCATCTCTCCGACAGTCCTCAAATCTTTACTGTGCACCTACTATGGGCCAGTCTCTCCTGTAGCCCCGGGGTGGGGGTCGGGGTGGTGAGGAGATGGAAAGGATCAACGGAACCAGTCCCCTGCCCCCATGAGCTGATCTTCCACTGGCAGGGAGAGACAGACATTGAACAAACTAAAATAAAAATAGAATGTTTTCAGGAGGGGAGCATTGCCATGGAACACAAAAGGCAAGGAAAGTGGGGAGAGAGTGATGGAGCAGGGCTTCTATTTTGAAAACAGGAGCCAGGGAAGGCCTCTCTGAAGGGGTGGCATTTAAGCACAGATTTGGGAGTGAGGAAATGGAGTGAACCACACAGACATCTGGGGAGGGGCTTCCTGGCAGAAATGTTGAGTGCTGGCATGTTTGAAAAACAGCAAGGAGATCAGAGAGTATGTGCTCCAAAAACAGAAGCAGAACTAAAATGTTATCATGCCATTTATATTTTTATAAATATTTATTTACTTATTCCTATTAATAGGAAGTATTTCTATCATTTTATTAATAGGAAACTCATATTTACTGAGCCCACTCCACGTATCGTGTCATTGAGTACTGACGGCCTCCTTGAGGATGGGTACAATTGTCCCTATTTTGCAGATGTGTCAGCTGAGTCGCAGAGAGGTGGAGTCCTTTGCCCAAGGTCACACAGCTGGCAGGTGGCTGAGCCAGGATTTGAACCAGCACTGTGCAATATTGGAGCTCACGCTCTTTCTCCAGGGACACCAAGTTCTGGTGGTCTGCAGCCCCTCCACCCCCTACCCCCAGCCTCCACTCCTGCTTTCCCACCATGGGTCACTCCCAGCCTGGGCGTGACTTCCCCCTGACCCCCTGCCTCACTCTCTGTTCCAAGACACAGAAGTGAGCATGGAGGTTTTGCTGCAGGCCCTGGGGGGTCTACCATGGGCTCTGGGAGACACGATTTCAGGGTCCCAGAACTGTCACCGGCTGAGGAAGTAAATGGAACTTCTGGAGAGAGGGTGGACGCTTGGGAAATGTGAACATTTGAGGACTGCTAAAAAATGCGTTAGAAAGTCAAACTGCAAATGCTTTGCCGGGTCAGCTTGGGTCTTTCGCGGCCTTTGCAGCATTCCCACTGCCTGGGTGAGGCTGGGCTCGTGGGAGGTCATGCTTCTGCGGGGCAGTTCCAGGAAGGGAGGTGGGCAGAGTGATCCCAGGGTGGGGGCCCTGGAGAGACTGGGCTGCAGGTGCTTTCTGCAGGACATGGCAAGTAGCAGGGGTATGGGGGGATTCCTAGAGGACAAGACATTGAGACATTCAGGCAGGGAGTGCTGTGGGGATACAGTCCCCAAGGGCTGTGCCCAGAGAGGGCAGCACAGTCAGAAGTGGCTGGCATGGGGTAACTTCCTATACCATTTATCTATAAGGGGGTAACTACCTATACCTTTATCTCCTCCCATGTCCCCCACCCCATCCCATCGTTTATCTCAGTCTGCAATGGTTTTGCCTATTTACTTGTTCATGCATCCTATTATCTTTTATGCCTTCCCAGATGTAAGCTCTATGAGGCTGGAGCCAGGCTGCCTGGGTTCAAATCTCAGCTCTGCCACTTACCAGCTCTGTGACCCGGCCAAATGACTTAACGTTTTTTTCCCCCATTAATAAAATAGGAATAAAAATAGGTTTTTTTTCCCCTTTTAGAATAAATAAGTTAAATATGTGAAGTGTTTCCCTCACACCAGTGCCAGGGATAGCACAGTACAAGCAGGAACTTTCTTATTATTTTTATCAGGTCTGCCTGGTTCTTCCCTTTCCCCTGCACCTAGCACAGGGTGGATGTTCAATAAATATTTGTGGAAGGGTGGGTGGGAAGGAGGGGCTGAGATGGTGCAATGTGTCGACCCTCATAACAGTGGTTCCCATTTTTGATCTAGCCAAGGACTCCAAACAGCCAGGGCATTATTGCCACTTGCTGGAGTGGGAGCCGAGGATCCGGCGAGGACAGAGGTGGCTCAAGAAGCCCTCTCAGCCTCCCTGTCACACCCGGCTGCTCCCCGTATGCTGCTCATGCTTCCTGTGGGAAGGGCAGAAGGGTTAGGGCTCATGGCCAGCTGGGGACCATTGAGGTGCTGGGATTAAGACGTTTGGGCCAGGATCTGACAGCCTTAACTCTCAGCACCCTTAATAGGACCACAACTAAAGGAGTCTCAAGTATTTCTTGCACAAGTTGTGCAAAGGCCCGAGCAAAGCCTTGATGTCCACAGTTGGGAGAGACCTGCTTTTCAAGGGCCCATTTCTGAAGCCGAGATCCTAGTTTCTCCAATTAGACAGAATTCCTGACTCTAGAGGTTAACTTGTTTTAAGCACCAACTGTGTGTGCTCCTGGCCTGCAGCCAGGCCCCTTCCGTGCTTTATCTCACTCATTCCTCCCGTCATCCTTCCTCAGGCATCATTCTCATTCCCATTTTCTAAATGGGGAAACCGAGGCCCACTCAGGGGAAGTTCTCAGGGCCGCTGCTCACTGTTGTCCAGGTTGTGCACTGTACAAGTAAAGGAGGCGCTGTTCATATAAGCGGTGGTGGTGTGAACGACACCCTCCAGGGTTCTGTCCATTACACAATCATCCATGTAGCCATAGTTCATGTCACTGGTCCAAAGTCAAGGAAAGGGCAGAGCAGGGATTTGAACCCAGATCTGTGCAATTCTAAAGCCCATGCAATTTCCACACCATCCTGCTAAGAACGGGAAGGTGTGTTATTATGGTGGCAGGACCCAGGTGGTTGCAGAGCAGAGAGGACCAAAAAGTCAGGTGGTAGGGCCAAACTGGGGTTCATCTTGGCTGGAGATGGTACCCTGAAGACATCATGGCATGGCAGTGAAATGGGACATTTCCTTCATAGGCAGAAATAAGGCAACATAAGGAAGAAGGGGACAGGATGCCAATAAGCTACCAAGCAAAATGAAGTGTGCTGCCTGGCATGGTGGACCCTGGGGACCTCTGCTGGTATCTGGGCCCCCTCATTTCAAGTCAGAGCAGCCAGGATTGCCTTTGAGGAATTGCTCAACTCTTAGTCTCAGACCATGGGGCTCTGATGGGGCTGACGAGTCCCAGCCTTGGCCAGACAAAGCTTTGCAGTCCCCAGACCACAGTAATTAGGTCATGGATGGACATGTGACCTGAGCTAGCCAATGAGAGTCAGACTGAAGACTTACTAGGACAGTAGGGAATGAAATGCTCTCTTTCTGCTGGGGTGGCTGAACTGGTAGGATATAAGCCTGAAGCTGCTGGGGGGCCTTCTTTACCACTACACAAGGAGAGGCTGCCTGAAGGTGAAGGCAGTACTGAGAGATGGAGAAAGAGACAGAGATTAAGTTCTGATGACATTGTCCCAGTCCCTGGATCCAGCTGTGCCTGAAGCCTGTTAACTTAGGACTTTTCAATTACCAAACCAATAAACTCTCTTTGTATTTAAGCCAGTTTGAGTCACCTTCAACAGAAAGTCTCCTGACTTGTATAGCTAATAACCTTCTTGGAACAATAAAAGGGAGAATAGAACTCAGAGAAACAAAAAGGAGAAAAATGTGTGAGGGGAGAGAATGAAAGAACAGGTAGGGGTGGAAAGGAAGTCAGGAGAGGTGAGGGTAGGGGAAGGAGGAGAGAACAAGGGAGGAGAGCAACAGAAGGTAGCCCTGCAGCCTCCAGGAGTGAGGCCAGCTGCTCCTGTCACCTCCTCTGCTATTTATATACCCGGTGGCTCTCGATGTAACTTCACACCTGTTATCCCTGCCCTTCAAACACTAATTTGTTTTCCAACATTTTACAAACACTTTTCTTCTCTGAGAACCACTGTATGCTTCTCTAGGCTCCTTATTTTTTTTTTTTTTTTAGATGCAAGTACCACTGGGAGGGGTAATTGACAAACAATATTAACTACTGATGGCTGTGATGCTTTAGCATTTTCAAAGTGCTTTCACACTTGGTGTCCTATTTGAGCCTCTTGATTCTAACATGCACCTGCACAGAGGGAAGAGAGATGCTCAAGGTCTCCCAGTGTGGACTGCTGGAGTTTGCAATCCTGCGAAGATTCTGAAGATCCTGGGGGGGGGTGAGGGGCGGCTGGGGAACAATCTGCAGAACTCATCAGCTTCTTAAGATGCAACTTGGGCTTGATGTTTAAAGAACCTCCAGGGAGGCACAGTGCTCCACAAATGACAGCTTCATGTGGGTTCCCTCCGTGGGATGCTCAAGATGAGTCCTGGGTATTCTGTTTCCAAGGAAAACCGATTTAAAGATGCAGCAGGCGGTTCAAATGCTGGGAATTGCTTAACATGCTCTCTTTCAAGTTTCTGTGTCGAGTGATTTGGTTTCCATTTTGGGTGGAGTGAAATTGCTCTGATTTTAAGGAGCTGCTGACAAGAAAAGACACTGGCCCCTTGTAGCCTTTGATCACGGTGCATTTAACTGACTTCCCAAACCTGAACAGCTTGGTCCAGACCCTTTCAAATCTAGCAGGCAATTAAATTTTCACAAAAAGCAGTAGAAACTCCTAGGATAATAAGAGGGAGCCACTCAAAGGTAGTAGCTGGGCTTCTGAACAAACCAGAGAAAGCTGCAGTGGAGCGGACGCCCTTTATAATGAGGTATCAAGGGCTTATCAGGTGGGGAACCCTCAGAAGCAGGAGCTTTGTACTGAGAATGTTCTAAGCTTCTGTTAACATCTGTGGATAGCCAGGAGTCTGCACCTCCCAGGACAAAGGAAAATCCCCATTCCCTACCCCTCTTCTGAGAGCCAGTCTTTTGCAGCCACCTGCTGAAATGACCCATCAATGTTGGACGTCCCATGGCCCCGGTGGAGCTCCATCTTTCTCTCCAAACCTGCTCCTCCTTGGTCTTCCCCATTTTGGGATACAGCTTCCTCAGCCAACCAGCTGCCCATCTCCCATCGCCCTTCCACCAGCCCATCCCAAATCCTAGAAATTCTGCATGCAGTGTCTCTTCCATCTCCTCACCTTTCCACTGCCAACATCCACACTACTTGTCTTAGTTTGCCAGGGCTGCCATAACAAAGGAACACAAAAAACAGGAAATCTGTTGTCTGATGTTTCTGGAAGCTAGAACTCCAAAATCATAGAGTGGGCAGGGCCATGCTTCCTCTTAAAGGGGAGAATCTCTCCTAGTGAGTGACCAGCAACCCATGGCTTTTCCTTGGCTTGTGATGGACTAACTTATCTTTTTCCTGTACTTTTAAAGACACCAGTCATATCAGATTAGGACTCACCTAATCCACCTTGGTCTCTGTGCCTGTTTGGATGTATTATGTCCACCAAAATGCCATATTCTTTAATGTAATCTTGTGGGGGGCAGATGTATTAGTGTTGATTAGGTTGGAATCCTTTGATTGAGTGTTTCCATGAAGATGTGACTCAATCAACTGTGAGTGAACCATTTGATTGGATTATTTCCATGGGGCTATGGACCCCGCCCATTCATCCTGGGCCTTGATTAGTTCACCGGAGCTCTGTAAGAGCTCAGACAGGAGTTCACTGCTATCTGCAGCTGAGAGACACATTTTGAAGACAGCTGTTGGAAGCTGACACTGACATTTTGGAGAACGCCATTTTGAAACACAACCTGGGAGCAAGCAGACACCAGCCATGTGCCTTCTCAGCTAACAGAGGTTTTCCAGATGCCAATGGCCTTTCTCCAGTGAAGGTACCCTATTGCCGCTGCCTTACCTTGGACACTTTATGGCCTTAAGATTGTAATTTTGTAACCAAATAAACCTCCTTTATAAAAGCCAATCCATTTCTGCGGTTTTGCAAAACGGCAGCATTAGCAAACCAGAACACTCTCCGTCTTCACAATAACATCTTTGAATTTCCAAATGGGGTCACATTGTGTGACCGTCTCTTTCTTTGGACACTCAGTTTCACCCATACCACCAGTCCACCATCACTGCTTGTCTGGATGAAAGTGGAACTTCCCACCAGGCCTCCTCACCTCCACTCTTGCCCCCTATAATCCACTCTCCATCAGAAGGTTCTGCTGGAAGCTGGATCCTATCACATCCCTGCTTAATCCTTTAACAACTTCCCTGCAGTCAGGATCAAGTCCAAACTCCACACCGCACTCACCCTCCACCTCATTTCAGCACTATCTCCTGCTGGCTCAGCTCCACTCACACTGGCCTTCCTTCAGCAGCCTCAGTGCACAAGGCTCTTTTCCACCTCAGGGCCTCTGCACTTACTGTTTCCTCTTCCCGGAACACTTATGTCCCGTTTTCATCCTGGGAAATCCTTCCCATCAGTCCATTCACCTCTGCAGGTATTCTCTGACCCTCTGCCCAGAAGCCATCCCCGTTACGCCCACACGGCATTTTGTGCTGTGCCTGTCTCTCAGAGCACTCACCTGGAATGGTAATTGTGCAGTTATCTGTGTGATGATTTGTTAAAATCCCGTGTCCCTCATCAGGCTGAGCGCTCCTGGAATCAGCAAGCTTATGTCCTGTGTACAGTTATGTTCTCAGAGCCTAAGAGTGTGCCTGGTGCTCAACACTGCGTAGCTGGGGCTCAGCCGATTGCCTGGATGAGTGTTAGGGAGAAGTCAGCTGATCCGTGGACACCCCGCTGGAGTGGGAAGGGGGCAGCAGGGGCCTTTTGCACCATCTGTGCTAAGCGTTGTAGGGCATCAATGTAGTTAACTCCCAGCAGCTCCTGACATTTAAATAAGTTAATGCCTGCAGTGCCTGGCACATGGGAGTAGAACAGAACATGTCAACTATTATTATTGTTGTTGTTATTGTTATCCCCATTTTACAGATGAAGAAGCTGAGGCTCAGAGAGGTGACGTGACTAATTCAAGGTCACTTAGTTAGTGAGTGGCAGAGCCTGGGTTTGAACCCTGATCTGATCTACAGTTGCTGCATTTAACTGCTAGACTATCTGCCTCTCCAGTGGCACCTCATGCAAAGCCGGCTCACTCGTTCATTTCTAGAACATGCTTCCATAATGGACTCAACAAGACAATGTCTCTGCTCTTAGGGAACTCAGAGTTGGAGGGAGGGTCAGGTTCACCAACATATCAACAGTTATTCATCTTTGCGGGGGTGGTTTACTGTAATACTCTTAAGTGTTACAAGGTGGGGGAGAAAAGCCCTTATGGGAGAGGGTCCATTTGAGCTGTGCCTTGGGGCATTTACCAGGGACCCAAAGTGGCAGGGAGAACCTTCCTGGCTGGAGGGACAGCAGGAGCAGTGGCGTGGCACTGTGGTGGTGGTGGTGAGTCATCTGACTGAAGAGCTGGGTGTGAGCATCTGCGTGGGTGGGGGAGTGAATATCAACTCAATCTCAAATGTGGTATATTCCTGTCTTTTCTCTTCAGAAGGACTAGGAAGGTATGGGCCTCGACTTGGTCATTGAATTGATAAATAGTGTTAGGAAAATGCTCAAGAAGCAGGTAAACATATAGGGACTAGGATGTTCATTGTAGCATTGTCGACCTTAAGAGAAAAACTGAACACAATCTAAATGCCCATCAATGGGGATTAATTAAATAAATTATGGAATACCCATCCATATTTTATGATTGCTTTTTGTATAAGGTATGGTTGCATTTGTGGATGTATGAGTAATCAATCTCATTTCCCTCTTTGCTTTGGCTGCTAGGATGCTCAAAACCAAAATTAAAGCATAAATGTTGTGAACTAACCTTCCCGTGGTTCCATCTTATTTTCCTACTATTATTTCCTGATTCCCTAGTTCATTTATTTTCAAGCCTTTTGTATTGTATAAACAGGCTGATACAAATCCTTTCTTTTCTTTTAAACTGATATAGAACAGTATCAATACAAGTACCTTGTATTGAGTGTTGGCTCTGTGCCAGGCACTGAGCCAAGAGCTTTGCATGTATTATTTCATCTATTTCTCACATCAACCCATGACAGGAAACTGAAGCTCAGAGAGGTTAAGTTACTTTTAAAGAATCATGCAGCACAGCAGTGGCTGAATCAGGACCTAAGCCTAGTTCTGCCTGACAGTCTACCCACCCACGTTCCCATTTGTCCACCTACCCATCCACCTATGAATTGGTCTGTCCATCTATTGTGTCTTTCTTTCCATAAGTCCATCTGTTCACTCACCCTTCTCTCCATCCTCCACTCACCTACCCACCTGTTTGTCTACCCATTCAAATGCCCATTATCCATTATCTGTCAACACCCACTGTCCACTGGTTAATCTAATAGGGGAAACAAGTTAAATAAATGACTTCAGTGACCTGGGATAAGAGCTGTGCTCATGCTTCTGTCTGAGGTCCCTAAGTTGGGGCAGAGCAGGATCTGCAATTCCATTTCTGTCCATCATGCCAGTGATTTTTGACCCTATCAAATCCAACATCCCTTTTACTATATTGTGATCAGATTCCAAGGTGATATAACCTCCCAACATACATGATGTTAATTAACAACATGTGTCATGTTCTAACTGCCATACAGAGGAGATATAAAAGGAAAGCCAGTTATGACAACATAATGCACATTTCCCTATCTCAGTGCTTGGGCGTGCCGACACTAGCAGGCACAGTGAGGCTGTCAGTTGAAGGTGTGGACCTGTAATGAACTACTTTGGATCAAAGAGAAGACAATATTCAAGTGAAAATTGTCAATGCTTTTCTTTATATTTGGCATTTTGAAGTAAGGGCTAAATAAATATATTTGTACATATAGATCGAATCACTGGAAAGATGATAGCTACGAACACAGATAGGGCTGTCATACCAGCATCTCAAATAGCATGAGTGGTGAGGCTAGTCCTGGTTTTTCTAAATGGGGACAGTGCTTGGTGACATTCTGAACCAAGCCAAGTACAGTTTCCCTTTGATTTACCTGGGAGTTTCATTCCTGGAAATTCTAAGATATATTAACGTTTTAACATGTAAAACAGAATTAGGCTCTGGGCTCAGAAATGTCCAAGCAGAATTCTCTCTGACATCTGGGTCCAATGAGACATTTGTCAACTGTGCAGACACAGGACAGGTTGTCCATGTGAGGTATTGTCCTGGGCTTTGTGGGACCTATAGCATCCCTGCTCCTTGCCTATGAAATGCCAGCAGGCCCCCAGCCATTGTGACAATCAACCTCCACCCCCCACTTACTGATCACCCCCTGGGTGGGTGCAGCCCTACTGACAGCCAGACCAATCACCTCCTTCCAGAGCTGACTTCCCGGTGCCAGGCCCTGCTCTCAACCAGAGATGGCCAGGACTCCCAGGGTCTTCACCATAGCATAACTAAGAAAGGCCTTCTGAAGGACAAAAATGCCCTTTTGGAATTCAGGAAACCACATGTTGAAGCAAAATAGCTTTGCAACCAGAAGTCTCGAAACTGTTGTCTCAGCTGGGTGACCTCAGGGTATCTGTTCATCCCTCTGAGCCTCAGATTCTCGAACCACCAAATGGGAATGATAATGTCTTCATTGTTAAGAGGAGGTTATATAAAGCCTGAGTTTGCTAATCCTAATTTTGTTCATGCTGACAGGTGAGGCACAGAGGTGGGGGAGGGCTCAGAGCCCATCAGTCTGGTTCTGCAATCCAACTGCTCCATTTTTCAACTGTGTAGTCTTGGGCCAGAGGCATGACCACTCTGACCCTCGGTTTCCTCATCTGTAAAATGGAGACGGCAATAGGGGCTGCTTCACAAGAGACTTGTGAGATTTTAATGAGAAAATTCATGCAAAATGCTTATCAGAGACCTGGCCCAGTGCAAGCCCTCAATAAAACTTAGCTATTTTTTTTCTTTACTGTGGTAACATATACATGTATAATACAAAAATATACATATTTACATATATAAATATATATAACATTTTCCATTCCGACCATAATTTGATGGTGTGAATTACATTCACAAAGTTGTGCTACCATCACCATCATCCATTACTAAGATTTTTTCATGATCTCACACAGAAATTCTGCACCCATTAAAGCAGTAACTCTCTATTTCCTCCTACCCTTAGCCCCTAGTAACATCTTTCTTTCTCTATTGATTTTTTTTTCTAGGTATTTCATGTGAGTGGAATTATTCAATATTTGTCCTTTTGCTTATTTCTTTAATATAATATTCTCAAGTTTCATCCGTGTTGCAGCATAGATCAGAACTTCCTTCCTTTTTTATGGCTGAATACTATATATCATGAGATTTATATAGGAATTGGCTCATGTGACTGTGGGGATGGGCAAGGCCGAATTCTGTAAGGCAGGACACAAGCTGGAAATGCCAATGAAGGTTTTCAATGAATTCCAGAAGAATCTGGCTAGCCGAAGTAGAGATGGAAATACTTCCTCTGACTGCTGAAATCATCAGTTGTCCCTTTAAGGCCTTCAATTAATTGCATGAGCCTTCTCTCATTGTGGAAGACAATCTCCTTAGTCAATTGTAGATATAATCAGCCATAGATGTAATCAACTTATTGATGATTTAAATCCACGAAATATCCTCATAGTAACAATCAGGCCAGAGCTTGCTTGACCAAACAACTGGGAAGCATAACCCAGTCAAGCAGTCAAGTTGACACACGAATTAAACCATCACAGTCCACCCATTGTCAGCTTGGGATCCATATGCATCCCCTTAAATCATACTTACTCTCTAAGTAAAAACAGTAACAGTCATATTTTCACTTAACAATACTCAACTGTCCTGCACACAACCAGAATACACAGTTTATTCATTCATCGGTTGATGGGTGCACCTTTTGGCTATTGTGAATAGCGCTGCTATGAATATCAGGGTACAAGTATCTGTTTGAGTCCCTGTTTTCAATTCTTTTGGGTATACAACGAGGAGTGGAATTGCCGGGTCCTATGGTAGTTCTATGTTTAACTATCTAACGAGCCTCTAAACTGCTTTCCACAGCAGCCGTGCAATTTTGCATTCCTATCAGTGAGGTCCAAGAATTCCTATTTCTCCACATCTTCTCCAGTACTAGTTATCCTCCATTTTAAAAATAACAGCCACCCTAGTGGGTGTGAGGTGGTATCTCATTGTACAATTATTATTATTGCTATTGTTTCTATTTATTACTGATATGGATATAAGGGGAGTTAGTGCTGGGCTCAGGGAATGGGATGTGGTGATGGGGAAAAACAAATGACCAGACTGGGAGCTCCTTGAGGGCCAGGACCTAGCAGGTGTTCAGGGAATGAATGAATGGTCCTTGGGGTTGGGGGGAAGACTGATGAGTGCTCAAGGTGTGTCCACAGGGTATATGAAGGGTGAGTGAGTGAAGTGTGTGATGGAAGTGGTGCTGGCTTCCATGAAGGCGCTAAGACAATACCTCTTTTGTTTGGCCAATTCCAGAAAATGACAACTGCACCCCAGGTAAGGGGAAAACCAAACAGCAAAGAGGCCCTTTGTCCTGGGAGCCAGGCCCCGCGCCTCAGGCTGAGTTAAGGAGCATCGAGGCTCAGGCCCTGACCACGTGGCCCTCTCCCTCTGCCCGTCCCACAAAGGGAAGTCTGGGATGGGCAGTGGGGGGTCCTTTCCTGGTCCTGATACCGAGCTAGGCCAGCATCCCCCCTAGCACCAACTTCTCTACCCTCCCTCAGCCCACTTTCCAAATGCACATGTGTCCAAGAGGAGACTTTCAAAGCTGACCAGGGCTTGTAGGCACCAGGCAGCATCAGAGATTAGGGGTGGTCTAAGATATGAAAATACAGACACTTGGTGTTCAAAGAAAGAAAAACCTCCTGAACATAAAACCCAGCCGAGAAAGGTGGAACCTTCCGAGATCTAAAGAGACACACACAGGTTCAGGCAGCTGGAAGTTGAGGGAAGTTTGCTTCCCACACCTCACACCTGACTGTTGAACCATCAGTCTACTACTGGCTATTTTTGGCTCTGACTGCTTCGTAAATGTCCTCTGGGGAGCGGGGCCTCGGGTAGCCACTGCCTCCTGTTTGGTTGGAGGCTCACGGGTGACTTCCCCGATAAGATCAGGCAACATCTCTTATCAGCTGCTCAAACGATTCTTGTAACGTGTTCCCAGCCTTGGCCATTTATTCCAAACACTGCAACGACCTCTTTCCACTTGCGTGGTTTCCACTGCTCAGAATGGAGAAATGCGGCCGTGGCCATTGTCACTTTGGTTTTCTGTTTCCCCTGCCTGACTTTGGTTTGAACCACAGAGAGGCAAAATACAAACCTACCAACCGACAAGTGTCAAGGAGAAAAAAAGGACCTGCATTGGCCATGGAAGGAAGAAAACGATCAGGCCAAATGTAACGTCCATAGCAGTCTTCCCCCTATCTCGACGGGGCCGCCTGCTTATTTGTGAGATGATATCACTGTCCTCAGTCTGCAGATGAGGAAACTGAGGCATAGAGAGGTGAACTGACTTGTCCCAGCTCACAGGACCAGGTTACAGCAGAGCAGGGCATCCGATTCCCAAGTGGTCCCAAAGCCCATCTCCATCCAGGAGTAATAGTGATGGAAGTGACAATTACGACAACAACAGCGACTCTTTATTGAACACCTACTGCGTGCAAGGCATGGTCCTGCTTATCTGGGCGATATATTTTAATTTGAGCCATTCCTCCCTTACAACTCTAATTGGAAGAATTAACCCTATTTTACAGGTGAGCAAAGGGAAGCTCAGAAAAGTGAGGTGACCTGCCTGAGGTCCCACTGCAACTGAGTGAGTGGTAGAAACAGGACTCACACCAAAGTCACTGCCAAAATCACTCAGAGTCAATCTCCGGTGTTTGTAGCCTAAAACCCAGGTAGATCCAACACTTCATGGATTACCTGCCCAGGAGCATTTGCAACTGAAACAAGGGGCCGGAAAGATACAGGTCAATGTTTAACTCCAGCAAAAAGAAGTTCATACGGGAGAAAGAACAGAAGCACAGAGATCAAAGGGAACCAAATTCTAGCAATACCTCTACCCCAGCTGTGCCACCTTGGGCAACTGACCTGTATTATATCGTAAAAATCACCATTAATGTAGTGGCTTAAAACCACATATTTATCATCTTATAGTTCTGTGGATCAGAATTCCAACACTGGTCTTACTGATCTAACTTCAAGGTGTTGGCAGGGCTGTGTTCCCTTCCAGAGGCTCCAGAGGAGAATCATTTCCTTACATTTTCCAGCTTCTAGAGCCAAACCACATTCCTTGGCTGGTGGCCCTTTTCCTCCATGTTCAAAGCCAGCAGCATCACATCTCTGACCCTCTTTGCCTTGTCACATCTCACGCTGACCACAGCTGGGAAAGGGTCTTCATTTTTAAGGACTCATGATTATATTGGACCTACTTGGATAATCTGGGAAAATCTTCCCACCTCAAATTCCTTAATCTTCATTACATCTGCAAAGTCCCTTTTGCCAGGTAAGGTAACATATTCCTCGGTTCTGGGGATTAGGAGATGGATATCTTTGGAGCCCATTATTTTGCCTGTAAAAGGCTTCCTCTGCCCCACCCCCCCATTCACATCCATCCCACATGCAAAATACACTCACCCCATCCCAAGGTCCCCACAGTCCCCATTCTGTTACAGCATCAAAGTCTCATCTGAATCTCATCAGCTCAAAAGTCCCAAAGTCTCATCATCGCAATTAGGTAAGGGCCAGGCTTTGGGTGTGAGCCTGCAAAACGAAAGAAACAAGTTTTCTGCTCCCAAAATACAATGGTGGGACAGATGTAGGATAATAGATAGACCTGTTCAAAATGGGAGAAAATGGATGGAAAAAGGGGGTCACTGGCCCCAGGGAATTGTGAATCCCATCCAAGCAAACTCCATGAGGTGTCAAGGCTCGGGAAGAATGCTCTGTGGTCCAGGGCCCCCTGCCCCCTAGGCTTGCCAGGCTGCCCCCAAGTCGTTCTTCCTTTCTCATGGAAGCCAGTATGTGTTTGAAGCTGAGTAGTTTGATCAGCCTAAATCCTGCCCGTAGAACTTTGGGGATCCAACAGCCTTTTTTCGTTTCATACTTTCTCTCTCTCTTTTAGCTCAAGCTGGGGGTGTTTCTGCTGATAAAACATTCTCAAGAGCCTTGTGGGTCTCCTGTGTATGTCACAGGGATGCACTCCATTAAAAAAAAAGCTCATCCACATTTCTTTCCTGGAAAATTCCTTCTCTATGTTTGGCTTTTACTGAGATGGCCAAGGAAACACACCCTTCGGTTTCTGAGATACTCTGGTCCAATGGAGGGGTCTGTGAGTTAGGCCTTTAATCTCTTCAAAGAGCCTTTTGTGTGGTTGAATATTCTGAATTTTTGATCTTTGTAAAGTATTGGCAACAGGCTGTCCAGCCACACACACAGTCTTTTGTCAACAGCACAATTTCCTGACAGTGGATCTCTTAATTTTAGCATCTTTTGCCAGCACGATAAGCTGACAATTTCCCAAATCATCAAATCCTGGTTCCTTTTTTGTCTAACAGTTCTTTCCTCCATTTATCTCTATCCTCTTGCATTTTACCATGTGTAGCACGAATAAATCAGGCCACACCTTCACTACTTGGCTTGGATATCTCAGCTAAATATCCCAGTTCATCACTGACAAGAACTGCTTTCCACACAACCGTAGGACACAACCCCACTAAGCTTTCTGCCATTAGATAGCAAGAATCTCCTTCCCTCCAGTTTCCAGTAATGTCACTCATTTCTTTCTGAGTCCTCACACACAGAGTCATCAACAACTCTATTTCCACTGACTGTCTATTCATATCTAGGCTTTTTCTATCATCCTTCTCAAAATTTTTCCAGCCTCTGCCCACTGCCAAATTCCAAAGCCACTTTCATATTCTTAGGTATTTGTTATAGCAACAACTCCCTCTGGGTACCAAAATCTGTACTACTTTCTATTGCTGCATAACAAAATACCACAATCCCGGTGGCTCAAAACACAAATTTATTAACTTCTGGTTCTGTAGGTCTGAAGTAGGTCAGATTTCCAACATGGGCTTCACTGGGTTAAAATCAAGGTGTCATATCCCAAATGGGCACAGTAAGCCATGCCCTTACCAAAAGTAGTCCCCAAATGCCTAGGTCCCTACCCGAGATTCTATAAAAGATGCACACACTAAGTTTTATTTTTTAGCAATTTAAATCCACCAGAGTGTTCCTATGTCAGACAAGTTCTAAAACCCAGGGGCAACAGCCTCTTTAAGAATAACAGTCAGATGCAGCCCCCTTCCCCATATTGTGGACACCCCCTTTCAATATGAACAAGTTAGGGTGCTCACTGCCTGGACACCCCTGAAGATGGAGGAAGGGATTAAGTGAGAGGAAGGGGTAGCGACAAACAAGATACGACTGAACAAAAGTCTATGAATACTGAAACTTTATATAATAAGGTATATATTTTTGTATGCTGGGGTGTTGGAATGGCTGGAAGGAGGTAAATGACATAGTGGAAATGTAGCCTATGGCATCCCTTGGGATTTGCTCTACAGCTGCTCGTTAATTGTGCCTTGAAGGTCTTCACCTTTCTGTATATAACTTGTATTGCATAATAAGGAAAGAATGGAAATTGTGGAACTATAACCCATAACAATTTTTGAAATCGCTTATATGACTGCTTGTTGAGCTGTACATCGAGAGATGACACCTTTCTGTATGTATTTTATATTTTACAATAATGGAAACAGCTGAAATTGTAGAACTGTGACCAATGACATTCTTTGAAATTTGCTCTGTAACTACTGGTGAAATTGTACTTTGTTAGGTATATCTGTTGAAGTTCACAATAAAAAAAAAACTAAAAAAAAAAAAAATCAAGGTGTTTTCAGGACTGTGTTCTCCTTTGGAGGCTCTAGGAGAGAATCGTTTCCTTGCCCTTTCCAGCTTCTAGAGGCTGTCTGCCTTCCTTGGCTCGTGTGCCCTTCCTCCATCTTCATAGACAGCAAGACCACAGCTCTGTGATCCTCTTTCCATCATCACATCCCTCGCTGACTGCAACTGGAAAAGGTCCTCCACCTTTAAGGATTCATGCGATTAGATGGGACCCATCTGGATAATCCAAGATAATCTCCTCACCTCAAGTTTCTTAATCACATCTGCAAAGTCCCTTTTGCCGTGTAAGATAACATATCAGAGGTTCCAAGGATTCGGACGTAGAGATCTTCGGAAGGCTGTTATTCTCCCTACCACATTATGTAATGCTTTGAGCTTGTTTTCTGATATACAAAATGGGGAGAATAATGTTCCTCCTAGGATGTTAGTGAGGATTAAATGAGAGACTTTGTTTCCTGGGAGTGTGTCAGAAATGCAGAATTTCAGGCTCCACCCCAGACCTATGGACTGAGGATGTGCATTTTCGAACAAAATCCCTAGATGGTTCTGATGTACTGTAAAGTCTGAGACACACTGGGGTCAGGGATTTAGCATTGGACCAAGAATCTCATCACGTGGACCCCTAAGTCCAGCTCTGCCACTAATTCACACTAAAATAAGGGGACCTGTTCAGACAGTCCCTAAGAGCGCTCTGAGCTGGGACATTGAACCAGAAGGTTCCAATGCTAATTACAGCCTAACATTTTATGATTTGATGACTAAAGTGCCAAGGATGGAATGGCAGGCAGCAGCACTTTGGTAAGGGGGAGGGATTTTCAGCAGAGCCGTGAGGTCAGCCTGGTCCATTGTCTGTGATTTTAAGAAATTGATGTCTTTCCAGCAGGTGGGGTTGGTATCACAAAGTTCGGAACTGCAATGGGTTCTGCTTCTCACACCTGAAGCAATGAAATAGCTGTCGAATATCCCAGCCGATTTCCCTCCATAATTAAGACAGGGTTAAGAAGGTAGATTCCTCACTTTCTCCAGCCAAAAATATCTGAGCACCAAGGCGGGCTTCTTGGTGGAGACAATTGTATGGAAACATGCAGCATGTTGAGCAATGAACTGGCACCAGCCAGTCCCCAACGCAGCCCAGCCCCAGGGTTGGCTGGCTGAGAGCCAGGGGTCTCCTGCCCCCTCCAGTGACAGATGTGCTTTCCCCACGACCTTGCAGTCCCCTCAATGTCCCGCTACCATGCCCAGGGAAGCCTGCTTTGCCCACCTGAGGACCCTGCTCCCAGATTCTTAATGAAGATAAATTCTTGCTGTCATTCCTGAAGCACATATGGAAAATCGGGTCTAAATATAAAATTCTGGGTCAGTGAGCAGGCCTCCTTCATCTGTTTCCTATCCCAGGCCCCAAATGAAAAGAGACATTTCTTTGCATTTCAGGTGCTCTAAGGGTCTAAGTCTGAAACTTCAGGTGGGGGTGGGATTCTGGAAGTTTCCTTGTGTTGCCAGTTACCCCAAGTAAAGAAGAGACTATTTCCAAACCTGCCTTTGAGTCTGCAGGGGCAGTGCCTTCAACTGTGGTATAATTTTCCAGCTACCCCCAGATGGGCAGAAGCTGACGGAGGTCCTTGCTTCATGGATGGAAGACTGCCCAGTGGTACCAAGGACAGAGCTTTCAGGGTGGGGTGGGGTAGGTGACCTGTGGCCTCGGGCCCC
Organism: Choloepus didactylus; assembly: GCF_015220235.1. Lineage (NCBI taxonomy): Eukaryota > Metazoa > Chordata > Mammalia > Pilosa > Megalonychidae > Choloepus > Choloepus didactylus. The sequence goes on from NC_051307.1 coordinate 240,384,162, forward strand.
ATGGGCTGTGAGAGTTGCCTGTGCCACCCAAGCCTCTGCTTGGAGTCTCTAGTGGCAGACTGCCTGGAGGAGGGGGCCCCTGAAGTAGACACAGAAGTCTGGGTGGTTTCCACAAGGAAGAGGCCCCCACAGGCAAAGCCAAAGACATGGCTGTGCACAAACATGTTGGGGCAGGCAAGGGGAGGAGATAAGCTCTGCCAGGCTGCTCAAGCCCAGCCATTGGAAGCTTGGGATGTCACGCTAAAGGTCATAAACTGCTGAAGAAAGCTGAAATCCTTGTGGTGGTGGGGCTCCTTTATTTAAATGCATCCTGGATGAATCTTTACCTAAAGGAAATGCATATTGTCAGGCTCTTTGTTGGCACCCAGCCATATCCTGCACAACTTCCCACAGTGTGTCATCTAACCCTCTTGACAATTCTGCGAGGTAGGAATTATTAATCTGTAACTTGGAGCTGTGGAAGAGAGTATAAATGGCCCCATCTCTTCAGCTTTCCCAGAAGCCACAACTTTTGCTAAGTGACTTTGCAGTTACTCCCACTCAAGGAGTCAAACCCTGTGGCTTGCTTTGACCAATTGGATGAGGTGGGCCCGTTGGACCTTGGAAGGGTTTGTGGGTGTCCACTTAACCCCCCTTGTGTCTTTGTCATCACCTGGAGAAGAGCATTCCAACACGAGCTTGCTGGCTCCAGGAGGAGGCTCAGAGCAAGTCAGCCTGGGTCAGCCAATCCCCAGCCAACCTGCAGATACATGAACTAAACCAGTGCTTGTGATTGCGTGTGGATGAGGTTTTTTGTTAGGCAGCACTATTATAGCCACAGCTAACTGATACATGGGGATAATAATGGACCCTACCTTATAAAGTTGTGGTGAGGAATCAAAGAAAACTGTCCATGTAAAACCCTTTGGCAATGCCTGGCATATAGTAAGTGCCTGAGAAATGTTAGCAATTATTAGAAGGCAGGAGGAGGTGGGTGGGGAAACTATAAACCCCAGCTTCAATATACGGGTATTGAATAAACTGAGTCCCCCAGGTTAATGAGTCTGGAGTGATTGTGCCCAGACTCTCTGTTCATTCCTAAAGGAAGGGACATAAAGTTATTCATACAACTGAACTAAATGGACATCTGCAGTGGTAGCATGATAAGGAGGAGAATGTCAGAGCTGAAAGACTTCTAAGCGTTGTCTCACTTCAATCTCCTCATCGGGACAGACCAAGGCTCAGCGAGGCAACACCAAAGTGCACTCACTGACTTGGTGGCACTTCTAAAATTGGCAGCAGGTGTCTCTTGACTCCTAGTCCAGTGCTCTTTCTATTCTCCCATAGACAGGGACACAATAAGACTTCATCTAATCACTAATGGTGGAATTTCAGGCCCTGTGAATGGGATTTGGGAATTCCTGGTGCATCTCAAACCACTTGAACAAGAAGACATCAACCAGCCCACCAAGCAATTCCCGCCCGTGGCTGCCTTTGACATGGTGATAATGAGATAAAATGGGTTCTTTTTCTACTCCTTCTTTTTTTAATTAAGCTGAATACATTTCTGCATGGGAATCTTTACTCTAGTTTTGGAGAGGGTTAATTAAAAGAAAAAAATACATATTAAAAGGCCAATTTGATTACTGCTACACATTAGTAATGCAATGAATAATTGATTGAATGTCTATGTTAATTGCTTCCTGAATCAGTGATTTTGCTACTGAATACAGAAGAGCTGTTGCTATTTTGAAATGAGTAATAATTTCCCTGCACCAGGATGGGAGGGCTTGCCACATAAAAGCATCCTTGGGGGTTGACAACAGTTCACCTCGTTGGTCCCTGACTGCTCCCTCTGCTTCTTTCCTGGATCCTTGTCCACTTGCTCCTGAAACCAACAGGTCTCAAACTTTTAGTCTATATGAGACTCCCAGGGGAGCTTGTTGAAATGCACATGCCTCCTGCCATCCCCAAACCCCCTCCCCCAGACCGTGAGGTTTTTACTCCAGCAGGCCTGGGGACCACCCTTCGGGAATTGCTGGCTCAGGCAGAGATGTGCTGTGGGGCGCCAGGCTCCAAACCCTGAGAGCAAGAGACAGTTCCGATGGGCTGTCCCAGGGGCCCCTCCAACCAAAGTCAACTAAAGTGAATCCAAGCAACCTGCTTTTCCTCTTTTAGAAATACGGGCTCTACTCAAACCCAGAAGCCTCTTCTACTCACTCACTGGCCCATCCACCAGGCAGATCTTGCTTTGCTTTTCCCGCGTTAGGAGACCTATTGAAACGTTTATTTCTGCTACTTTAAAAAAATATAATTCCAAGAGTTCTTTTCATTCTTCCAATGGTCCTTTTATTTCTCTTTTTCATGGATGTGGTATCTTATCTCCCAGAGATGTTAAATACAGTATTTGTTTGGGAAGTTATCATCTGTTTCCTGCACTGTCTCTATTTTCAAACTGTTCTTTTTTCTCTGTTTTTGTTTCTGCTGCCCTTAGATGTCTGCTGAGCCTGGATATCTAGTTCTTTTCAAGAGGGCAAGCTCTTGAGAGCTGACTGGGAGCTCTGTGGGGGTGGCTGTGATTATTGAATGATGGGCTTTACCAAAGTTGGCTGAGGTGGGCTGTGCACAGGCAGCACCCCTTCCCCCCATGTCAGCATCCATAGGTTTTTCTTTTGGGGCTGAGGAGCTTCCCTAGAGTAGAATTGTCCAGTCTTCTGCCTGGAGGATATGCCTGGCTATAGGCATTCTCTGCACCAGTTAGGGAAGGGCTTTCCCCATATCAACCTTTTTCTCTATTGACTCAGCAGATTTTCTCCTTCCCTAACATGTCTGTTCGACACCATCTTCAGCTGTGCCGTCAACACACTTTCTGCCCAGTGACATCAGACCCCTCCTTGCTCCTCAAGGCTGTCAGGCACCAGCCACCTCAACACCTGCCCTTTTCCCCATTCTCACCCTCATAAGTACCCCTTAAGGGCCCAGCTCTAAAGCCCCCTCCCTGGGCAGCATTTCCCCCTGCAGCTCTCTCCTCAGAGACCCACAGCACCCCACATGGCAGGAAAGAGCACAGACCTAGGGGCCAGTGTGCCTGGGTCCAAATTCAAGATCTGCCACATCCAGTCAGTGTCGTGACTCTGTGAATCTAGCCTCCTCCCAGCAAAGGGGGGATAACGGCAACACCTACGTCACTGCAAAGTAGATGCGTAATGCTTAGCACAGCGCCTGGCACAGAGCAGTGAACCTTAGCCATTCATATTGGCTATTATTACCGTGCTGACCTAAAGCTGAGCATGCTCCTGATTCAAACTCTTCCCTTAACAGAAAGGTGGTTCCACAGCACAGGAGGGTGGTTGGCATGGCCGGGACAGGGACGGGGACAGGGACAGGGAGTCCTGCTTTCTATCTTTAGGGTGAAGAAGGACAGAGAACACAAGGTCACTGAGACCACGGGGGCCTCAGAAAGACGTCAGAGCACTAAGCTGGTGCCAGAACCCCTCTCTTTCCTTTTAACTAATTTTTTTCTTTCTTAGCTCATAAACACATCCCATAAACATAAGCTCATGGAATACAAGTGAAAGTTCCCTGCCCCCTCACACCCCACTCTCTCTTCTACTTTCTTATTATCTGAGAACTTCAAGGAAAATAACTAAAAATACTTTGTTTGTTTCACCTCATATTAAAACTTCTCTAGATAGCAGATCCCTGAGCAGATGAGGAAACCGAGGCCCAGAGAGGCAAAGTAGTTTCCACAAAGTCACACAGCGAGGGGTGCAGAGACGAAGGACAGCTCGGTTCCTACATCCAGTCCTGTAGACACAGTGGCCTCCTCATCCCAGACCCACTCCCCCATCAGCCTGCTTATGTCCCCCACCCCTCATGGGTCTCTTTCCAGAAGTGACCCGGGAACTCTGTCTTTCTTAGAGTCTTCAGGCTTTCAGAACTCAGTACCCTCCTCCACCTTCCAAGTCCTCACCAGCCAGGGCTAGGGAAGGAGAAGGTTAAGAGGTTGAGCTGCTCCTGGATTGGGCATGTGTTTTTTTTGTTTTTGTTTTTGTTTTTTTCTTTTAAAAGTTTTATAGAAGTTTGTTTTCCTCTCTTTCTGAGAAAAATGACAGCATATTAATTAAGATTCCTAGGTAACAGAAAGCAGGTTATTTTCATTGTGGGTTTTTTTTTCCCTTTCTGCTTGAGCCTCAGTTTTCCTCACCTGTAAAATGGGAACATTAATTCTCACAGACCTGAGAGAGTTAAAGGAGATGAGTTAAATGGGCATACAGTTGGTATTTGTAAATGTCCACCCACCTCTGCCTCAGCCTTGGGGTACAGAGTCCTCAAGAGTACACTTGGGGAGAAGAATGGATGGGTGAAAAAGCTGATGGTCTGGTTGGTGTCTTTGAGAAGCTTTCTACACAGTCAGAGTAAATAAAGATGTAGACAGACACACCCCTCAAATGCACAGGGAAGCCATTCATGAATTACACCCAGGGGGGGAGGACGGTGAGGGAGGGAGGCCACCCAGGGGAGTGTCAGGAATTCCACTGAGATTCAGCCTTGCCACTAAGGGAGGGTGTTGCCAAGACAATTTAAATTTCTCTGAACTGAACAATGGCAAGACAGTTAGGAGGCTTGTTCTTCACAGCCTCTGGTGGCCCAAAGGGGCAGCCCAGGTCGAATCGCCGGCAGCTCTCCCAGCACAGCCTTTGGAAGGCATCAGAACTTGGCCAGGCCACCGGATGCTGGAATTAGCCACAGACAGCAGCCGGCCGTGCGGGCATAATCCATCTCATTGCAGTGTTATTCAGAAATTGCACTGTCATTTAAAAATTACGAGCCCTCTCATTGCCCAGCAACACCGAAATAGTTTAGTCAATCACGGTGTATCTACTCTATGGCATAGGATGTGGCCCTTTAAAATAATGATGACAAAGTGTATAGCTACATAGCTTTTATTTTGATCAAGCCCTATTAGGTGCTGGCTGCTCTGCTTTCCACGTGGGATGTCCTTCCTTCCCCATCCCAAGCCTGTGCAGTAGGCAATATTATCCTTCCCATTGTACAGATGAGAAAATTGAAAAATAACTCAAAGCAAAAAAAAAAAAAAAATACATATAAAATTGCATTTCATAATTGTATCTGAATAAAAATAGAACATAACTTTTTAAAAAACAGACCTGAAGGAAATGCAAAAAGATGATCATGGTCATAATTTTCCTTCTATTTAAAAAACTTTCTATAAAGTTGATTTATTACTTTTACAAGCTGTGCCAGTTTGATTGTATTATGTCCCCCAAAACGCCATGCTCTTTGATGCAATCTTGTGGGGGTAGACGTATTAGTGTTGATTAGGTTGGAATCCTTTGTTGAGTGTTTCCGTGGAGACATGACCCACCCAATCGTGGGTAATACCTTTGATTAGATTATTTCCTTGGAGATGTGGCCCTGCCCATTCAGGGTGGACCTTGATTGATTACTGAAGCACTTTAAAAAGAGCCACACAAGCCCAGACACTTGCTACAGCCAAGAGAGACATTTTGGAGACGGCCACTGAAAGCAGACTTTTGCTGGCACTTTGTTCTGGTGAAGCTAAGAGAGGACAAAACTCACAAGAGCAACATTTTGGAGAATGCACAGGAGCTGAGAGGGGTAGAACATAACTCAGGATCAGCAGACACTGGCCACGTGCCTTCCCAGCTAACAGAGGTTTTCTGGACGCCATTGGTCTTCCTTCAGTGAAGGTTTACTTGTGTTGGTGCCTTAATTTGGACATTTTCATGGCATTCAGACTGCAAATTTGTAATCAAATAAACTCCCTTTATAAAAGCAAATCCATTTCTGGTATTTTGCATAATGGCAGCATTAGCAAATTGGAACACAAGCTTTTAGAAAAGTCATTTGAAATTTAGGCAGTGTGGGATCATAGAAAAAATCAGACAGTGCTGGCTCTGCCACTTACCAACTAACTGAGCTATTCCATGTGTCTGGGCCTCAGTTTCCTCTTTGAGAAGTGGGTGCAGTAAAGATTACCTCCCTGGTGGATATTCTGGGTAATTACTATTTTCTTATTTTCCTTGTCTCAATTTTCTAACTTTAACTTTCTCTATACATATATTACTTGTATAACATAGAAGAAGTATTTAAAAATAATATCTAATTTGCATGATATTTTTAAGAGAAAATTAGGTCATGAGTGTAAGAACTTTGGCGAAGCTTACAATATTAATTAAAAAAAACAGGTATCAGCAAGATGGGGGAGGGGAAGGTAGAGGAGGTGGGTATAAGACTTAGGCGGGAAGGAAGAGGCTGGGGAGTGGGAGACATGACCCGTTGTCTCCTCACAAGGGACTGGCTGCCTTGCCTCCATGTCATCACTGTTTAGTGACTGGGGCCAAAATATAGACCTCTCCTTGCTGGGGAAAAACCTGAGGAGAGGGCTAGAGTGGGAGTGAGGTCTCTCCCTAACCCCTATTCAGACTCCAATACCAGAGAAAGCCACCCAAACCACAATCCGGAATAGCTGGGCAGACCCCGAGGGAAGGTTGGAGAGGGCTGAGCCCGAGGCCCCTGCACATCTGTGGAGCTCGGAGGGTTCTTCTTATGTCCATTTTGCAGATGAGAAAACAGAGGCAAAAGGGGCTCAAATGAGATAACAACCAGAAGAGGTCACTGGGAAAAGCATCAAGTGTGGTTCCAGTCAGCAGGAACTGGGACCATCCCCTACTCTCTGTCTTTCACTCATACACCCACTCATACAGGCACGCACACACACACACACACACACACACACACGCACACACACACACAGGATTAGTTCCCTCGGCATGCAAGTGGTGAGTGTAGGTTAGAGCTGAAGATGAGTGTATACATACATGCATAAGTCAAAGTCTGTACCTGCACAGAGATGGAAGAAAACACAGGGTAATGGCAGACGGTGGAGGCAGGAGGTCATGGATGACAGAGGCAGGCTTTGGTGAGTCTGAAATGCAGAAGTGAGGGAAGGAGGGAAGGCACAGTACAACCTTCCTGGAGGGACAAGGAGCCAGCAGGAACGAGGCAGGTAGAATAAGGCACTCTGGGCAGGCCAGGGGCCTCGGTCAGTTCAAATGGAGGGTCCGCAACAAGCAATGGTCAAGAGAGCCAGATGGAGAGCAAGAAGGAGGGACTGAGCAAAAGGAGGACCAAACCCTACTTCTTAGAATCAGCTGAGAAAGCCAGGTGGAGGGAAAAGGAGGAGTTAAGCCTGGGACAGGGAGAATGGGAATTTCCACCCCAAACCCTAGCCTAAAGCACAGCAACAGGCTAACACAATAAAACCTGGGCATTGCTCAACTAGGTGCATCCCCTCTCTTGGGCCAGCCCGCGCTGACCTCTCAAGTGTGTGTTCCTTCCTATCAACCTTTGCTATTTCCCTCCCGCATGTGCTGGCCTTTTCCAATAAACTTTGCTGCTTGCTACTATTCCTCTTGTCCCTGAATTCTTTCTTGAGACAAGAAAATGAGCCTGCACCAGAGCTCACCTTGGGTGCCAACCAGGCTCTGGCAACAGGAACAAAAGCCTGAAGGTGGGCAAGCCCAGGGAAAGTTCTGCGTAGAGCAAGTTTCTCAGATGAGGACATGGGAATCCATGGAAGGAGTAGGGAGGGGGCTGGAAAATGATGTCAGGGCTTTTCGTATGTGGTGAGGGGTCTGTACAGGATGCTAGAGGTGCTGGGGAGCTATGGAAGGTTCTTGAGCAAGGGAGTGACATGTGGACCCTGACTCAGGAACACCTAGCTGGCAGGCAGTGCAGGAAAAGGCACACAAAAAGTCCTTGTTCTTAACACCAATATTTGGGGAGGAGAATTGCCCCTGGGCTGTCTGGCTGGCTGAGCTGTGATGCTTCCCCCTTTTCTGGGGAAGCTGGGTGGGGAGGGAGGCTCTGGCTTTATGCAGGGCCACGTTTGGTAGTTTCCCCTGGATAACCGAGGAAGGCTGATTATTGGAGGGAGACCCTGAATTTCAAAAACAGTCTGAAGTCTGGATCTCATAGACCTCACGTGTTAGGTTCAAGAAAAGGGAGAAAAATGTAAAAATCATCTCTTTTTACACAAGGTGCCATCTCCCAACTTAACGAGCACTGCATATCGATTGTCTGATTTTCTCTGCACAATGGCTCTCTCCTGAGAGCGCTGCTACAGATGAGGAGGCCGAGGCTTTGCATGGGTCCTACAGCTAGCTGGTGACAGAGTGACGTTTCAAACCTAACTTGTGTCCAGGCCGCCAGAGGTGCTTAGGCCCCTGTGCTGACTTCCTTGAAAGATGGGTCTGGAACTAGAGAAAATGCAGGGCAAGAGGAGGACTTCCTGGCTCAGATCTCCTGGGCCTCCTGAAGAATCAGAGGAAGTTAACCTTATTCCCTGAGGCGGCTGGGGTGGAGTGCAGGCTTAACCCCAAGTTCAACCAAGAATGATTACTTAAAGGGCCAGAGCCCATTTGAAGAGTTGGCCAGCAAGGGAAGCTGGGTGTAACATGAGTGGTCATCTTTATGTCACGTGTTTACTTCATTCTGTGTTTGGCAAAAAATATTCTTGTTATTTCAAGCCAACGTTACCGGTTAGGATAACCCTAAGTTTTTTAAAAAAGAGCGATTTAAAGAAAGACACAGGAATGGGGGGATTCTGGTTGTTGCTACCCATGTGTGTTTCTTGGACCAGAAGCATCATATCTATCTGGAAGCTTGACAGAAATCCAGGACTTCAGACCGCACCCCAGACCGACTGAATCAGACTCATCCTTAACAAGATCCCTGGGAGAATCATATGCAAGATATAACTTGAGAAGCACCAGGCTGGGTGATCCACAGATGAAGCAAAGCCACAAAGTTGCCACAGGAAATCCTGAGAGGGACCCTTAAGTTCCAGTCTCCCCAACTTCCTACCCAGGCTCTCCATTGTATGGACAGTGACAAGAGAAGGAGACTTTCCCAGTGTCACCCAGATAAACATTAGCAGAGCTAGACTAGGGTCCTGGGCTTCTGGGACCAGAGCAGAGCTCCTTCTCCTGAACTCTATCCACAGGCTTATTCCCCAAGGGGAACCTGGAGCCAGACACCCAAGGCTGGGCCAGAGCAAGGTGGGAATCCCCTGGCACCCCATCATCTTCATTAATCTCCTGAGCTCAGAAGGGATTGTTTTCCTAAAAGGAACAAATGGTTCCTTTGGGGACAGCAGAGCCCCTGGGATAGGGACTCGGAGAGGGGCGTGGGCTGCAGAATGCAAAATGTGTTCTGCCAGCTCATAAAAGAACAGTCTTTCCTGGCAAACTGATAGGGATGCATTCCTGGCCATGTGACTGGGGAAAGCAGGGTTACCAGGGAGCCTGGGCTCTCCCAGAAGAGGGTGGAGGGAACCCAAGTCACCATGCCCCAGGGGGATGGGCACTAGGCTGCGAGTCCACAGACTAACAGCCTGGCCCATCATCCCCACTGACATGTCTTCTGTTTTCAACATCCCCTCGAAGTTCCCAAAACATGTACAAGCATCTCTTACGTTCTGAATCTCTATGGACTCCATGGCTTTACTTGTGGGTACAACATGGCCCCAGCATCCAGAATCTCACCAAGCCCGGGGTCTCTGCTCTGTTACCAGTGGCTGTGTGACATGGGTGGCAAGGGGCTCAGCATTTTGCAGCCTCGGTTTCTGCTTCCAGGAAATGGGTATGATTAAGCCTCCACCAGAGTGACTAATATTAACAAGGGTTGGCAAGGATATGGAGTGATGAGAACCCTCTTACATGGCTGGTGGAACTGTGAAATGAAATAGCCATTTTGCAACAGGGCCTGGCAGTCTAGAATGAAGCTAATCATGGCCCAGTAGTTTCACTCCAAGTAACGAAAATAAAAATATATGCCCACAACCAACATGTGGATATGCATATTACTTGATCATAATAACTTAAAAATGGAAACAACCCAAATGCCCATCTGCAGGTGAATAGATTACCAACACGTGATGTTTTCATACACAAATACTATGCAGCACTGAACAAAAACCAACCATTGATGCTCACATGGACATGGATGAATCTTGGAGCCACGTCGAGCAAAAGCAGCCAGGTGCAAAAGAGAATGTACTGCATGATTACACTTATAGGAGGTTCAAGAATAGGCAGAACTAATCTGTGGCAATAGAAGTCAGAGCAGAGGTGGTCTCTGGGTGGGTGAACAGGGAATGCTTGGGAAGGGCCATTGAGGGGGTCTCCTGGGGAGCTGAAATGTGCTAGAACTGGATCTGGGTGGTGGTTCCACAGGTGTAAACAGAGGTAAGAACTCATCAAGCTGTATACTTCAGGTTTGTTGACCTTATGCGCAAATTTGCTCAATGAAAGAGAGAAAGAGTGAGTGTGCATGAGAGAGATGGGGAGGCTCATCCTTAACTTGCAGGGTGTTGTAAAAACATTAAGTAAGGTAATGTGCCCAGCTCCTAGGGGCTGCTCAGTCAATAACTGCCACTGATAAACTACGGCATCTCATTCTCTTGGGGCCTTGGTTTCTTGCTTTGTAGAATGGGAAAATATGGAGGAGCTCACAGCTCCCTGAGATAATGTTGCAAAAGTGCCTAGAATGGGGTCTGTCATCTGTGTGCATGTGGGTGTGCAGGGCCCTTCATCCTGGGAGATCCCCAGAAGGAGACCCAGAGGATGTGCCCTGAAGTGCTACCCTTCCTTGGCCCCTTCCATAAACACAGGGCAAGTTACTCCACTTAGGTCAACCAAGTCACTAGCCACCCCCTGGCAGGCAGGAGTTCTGAGTGTCCTGGTTTCACAGAGATGGCCCAAGGGACTCAAGATGCTGTATCCTAGGGTCTTTAACAGCAAACACCCCAACTGCCAGCATCTGCCACAGCCTTACCCAGCCACTCTCAAGTGATTTTACACTAACAGGGGTGTGGATCATGGCCTCAGGAGATGGGCAGGGAAACTGAGGCTCACAAAGATGGCAGGGCTGTCATGGAGCCTCACAGTTGGACAGTGGGGAAGGAGTCTTGTGCTGGTTTGTATATATTATGTCCCCTAGAAAAAGCCATATTCTTTGATGTAATCTTGTGGGGCAGATGTATTAGTGTTGATTAGGTTGGAATCCTTTGAGTGTTTCCATGGAGATGTGACTCAATCAACTGTGGGCAAGACCTTTGATTGGAGAATTTCCATGGAGGTATTACCCCACCCATTCAGGGTGGCTCTTAATTGAATCACTGGAGTCCTATAAAAGTGTTCACAGACAGAGGAGGAGGTTCAGCCAAGAGACACATTTTGAGATGGCCATTGAAAGTAGACTTTTGCTACTCCAGAGTTTGCCTGGGAGAAACTAAGAGAATACCCCCTGACGCCTAGAGAGGAATGTGCTGGGAGAATACCATTCTGAAACGCAACCTGGGAGCAAGCAGATGCCAGCCACATGCCTTCCCAGCTAACAGAGGTTTACCAGACGCCATTGGCCTTCCTTCAGTGAAGGCACCCTACTGTTAATGCCTTGGTTTGGACACTCTTATGGCCTTAGAACTATAACTTTGTAACCAAATAACCCCCCCCCCTTTTAAAGTCAATCATTTCTGGTATTTTGCATGATGGCAGCATTAGCAAACCAGAACAAGGCTTAAATGCAGTTCCCTGTGGTCCCTGACCCTGTGCCTGTCCACTGGGGCAACGGTCATTTCAGAAGGCTTCACACACCAAAGGAAGCTCACCATATCTGTGACCCCAGGGACATCATGAGTCTCTCTGGCCTCAGTTTCCCTCCTCTGATGGAATCTCAGCTCTTAGGAGGGCAGAGGTTTCTGTGTGTCTTGACCCCACTGTGGTTCAGAGCACAGCACAGGGCACGCTGCATCATAGATGCTAAATACTGGTGGCTCCGTGAACAAGTGTGGCATTCAAGGACAGCCTGGCCACTTCCCACGTTATCTCTCCCACTTCTCTACCCCATGCCCCCTCACCATACACCCTCTGCTCTCTTCTCTTTGGGACTTATCACAGGTCACGGCACACACACCACCCCACCCCACCCCCCACCCCCCGTCTCCCTGCTCCACCAATGTCTTGTTTTTCACAGAAACTTTCAATCTGGTGGGGATGGGGGGCAGTGGTGAGCTCTTTCTCTTTTCTGATGGTCTACAGATTCTGGAGATGGTGATAAAGGCTGCTCCCCCAGACCAGGGGTTGGCGAACCTCAGACTATGAGCCAAATCTGGCTGCCACCTGCTTTTGTAAATCAAGTTTTATTGATGCCCAGCCACACTCATTCGTTCATGTCTTGCTTTTGTGCCCCAACAGCAGAGCTGAGTAGTTGCAACAGAAACTGTCTGATCTGCAAAGACTAAAATATTTACTATCTGCCCCTTGACAGAAAACGTTTGCTGGCCTCTGCCATAGATTAAGTGTTGATTATGCAGTTTTATACGTATTTTGTTATATCTTCACAACAATGTTGTAGGGGCTTGGGAACTATTCTTATGCCCATTTTACATATGGTGGAAAACATTACTCAGAGATAAAGGACTTGCCCAGTAGACAACGAAGTTGAGATTTGGATCCACTAAAGTCAAGCCCCTATATTCCAGGAACGGAATCTAATTGCAACCACAAGAAAAACACACTGGGACCAGCTCTCACAATGCAAGTAGACTCTTTAAACAGAATAGAAATCCAGAAGGTGAGGGGAAATGGGGTCAGAGAAGCCCCGGAAGGCTCTTGGATGGGATGGAGGAATCTGAGCTGAGTCATTTAGGGAGAAGAGATTTCGCCAGATGGGAGGAAGGGGAGAGAAGAGATGAGAGATCTGGAAGAGCACGTGAAGGAAATCCAGGAGGACAAGGCAGGGGCACGAACCAGCAGGGATGGCTGGCCCCGAGCCAGGCCATGGGGAATCACAGAAAGACGTTCTGAAAATGATGCTCATGGGTGATTCATCCGCAGAGCTCCAAAAGGCTGCCAAAGCCACAGGCAGGAGAAGGAGGGAGACACTGCAGTAAATTCTTCACCTGGGCACTGTAAGGAATTCCTAGTTCCCTAAAAAGGACACAAGCAAAAGCAGAGCTTTGGGCAGAGCAGGTTGGAAGCAAGGTCTTCCCTGTTGGCAAAAACTTGGGCATGCAATTTAACTCCGTGCCTCGGTTTCCTCAACTGTAAAATGGGGGAAACCTCGTGGGCTTGTGCAAGGATTAAAGGCCCTGATATTTGTAAAGCACATCAAACAGTGGTTGGCACAAAATGAGTGCTACCGAGGGTGTGTTAGGTAAATAAAGAACCCAGGTAAGATTCAACTTCAGCAAATATCAGCTCCCAACTTTTCCCCCTCCCAAATGATTCACACGCTGTTTGGAATTCGCTGGATGCACAATGTGGTTAATTTAAACACTGCAGCAGAGTGGTGGGACCTGAACGGCATTTCAATGAACACAAACCTTATTTTTAACAAGACACACTTTGGCACTTGCGAGAACATTTAAAAATACCTTCCCTGTTCCAAAGCAGCACTCTGTGGTAACTGGGTCCAGAGAGACAGCCTTAGCTTTGGGGTCATTGTCTAAACAAAGTTTTCTCTGTGACCTGGGTTCTGGCGGTATTGGGCAGGATGGTTGCAGGGGCTGCTGTGGGCAACCATGGTGAGAGTTGGAAAGAGACTTTGCAGGTCACGGATTCAACTCCCAGCTTGATGGCTGTTGGTCTGTCTCCTCCTCACTGGGGAGAACTCTGCATCTTCTTTCATTCAACACACATGCAGGGAGCACTCTGGACATGCCTGGCATCGTGGACCCCAAAATGGACAAAGGTGAGGTCCTCACAGTTGTGAAGGAGATGGATAAATAAACAAACAAGAGCATTCCAGGGAGTTATATGTGCTCCAGAGAAAACAAAATCAGAAAACGTGGCAGAGAGACCCAAGCATGTATGGTGGGGGGAGAGAATGTCCAGGTGGTCAGGGAGGGCCTCTTGGAGGAGGTGACATTTCAGCTGAGTATGGAATGAGAGGGAGAAGTCAGTCATGTAGGATGGGGGGAAGAGTGCTGGAGGCAGAGGGAATAGCAAGTGCAGAGTCCCAGAGGGGGAGCTGAGCTTGGCAATTTAAGAACTAAAAGGAGGGCAGGGTGGCTGGAGTATGATGGGCTGGGCGGTGAGTGTGGCTGAGATTCAGCAGGAGGAAAAGGCAGGGCCCAGATCACACTGAACAGAAGACCCATTTAGAGGCCCCTGCAGAACTCCTGGTAACAGGTCCCGGGGGCCTGGGCTGGGGGGCTCTGTGGTGGGGGGAGCAGTATAACCGTGGGCTTCCCACTGCTACCATCCACACTGCCTTTTGTGACAACGGTGTCCCCTGGAGTGTTCAATCTGGCAGTAATGCCCTGGCAACATGCCCTGCACACAGGAGGTACTTAATAAATGTTTAACAAATAATTATTTTTTAAAAATCAGCTTAGTGTCGAGCTACAGCAAGTTTGTTTGTTTTGAAACCAAGCATGTGCTTCCTTTATTTTCTTTCTTTCAAACGGTTTCTGAGCGTTTCTTCTCATGAGCCCAAGTGGCCTGCCCATTGGGCAAAAGGTGTGAGATGTGATTTAGACCACAAGCATCTTGAAGGCCTTGCAAGGAGGCTATGATATCTCCACCCTGACACAGGTCCCCTGGCTGGCAGGGATTTCATTTCAATCGATGCTGGAGTTGCAGCAAAATGTTGACGTCCAAGTGTTTAAGAAACAACAAATAGAAGAAAGCCTGTCACCTGATGGAATGATTTAACTGCTTCCTTCAGTGCATCCTCACCTCATGACAAAGTACTGGAGAGTAGTCGGTCTATCCCGATACATCCAAACAGAGCCTTGTAAAGGAAAAGTCAATTCCAAGACCTGAAGCCCCATTTTACCTCAAACTGACAAAATTTCCATCCTTTGCAGTGAGAGATAACTTGGACGTTAAACAAACTGCCCCATTCCCATTTTCCCTCCAGGCATTTGTTACTCCAGGTGGCTGACAGCAAAGAACTTCTGTTGTTCTAAATCTTTTTCATGGATAACATCAGGCACCTTGCCAATGTGATCTCCTTTAATCCCTCCTGTGAGGGAATTCATGATTCCCAATTTACAGATGAGGAAAATGAGGCCCGAGGAAGTTTCAGGACCAACAGTCTTTGTGATTGGTCATGTTATGACCTACTTGGGTTTTCCATGTCCAAATTGTACCCTTTTTTCTATCCAAGGAGCCAATCCAAATGGGAAAGCATCGTGTCGTGGGGCTGGGAGGGGATGGTGACAGTCACTGGCCTCAGTCATCGTCCAAGCTTTGGCATAGACTGGAAACTAGGGTGGCTGTGCCGAGGGGCCCTGAAGGTAACACCTCGGGAAATTCAAGTCAGCGATGCCTGCAGCTCGCGGGGTCCTGGGAACATTGCGGCAAACGAGACGGACACAGACAGCCACGACTCTCCTGCAGCAGATGGGCTGACTGACAGGACAACTGATATGGAGCAAGAACAAGTTGCTGTGAAGTGAGCTTTAAAGCCTAGATGTGAAGGAAGCACAGGAGTTGGCTAGGCCGAGATGGGGTGGGAGAAGGAGGAAGGGCATGTGGGAAGCCCAGAGAGGGCGAAGATGTGCAGAAGGAAGAAGGCACAAGCCAGTTTGGCAGGGAGGCTGCCGTGGGCGTTGCGGCTCCATCGAGTGTGATGGTTTAAGGAGGCCTCCTCAAGAGGAGCTGTCACAGAGTCCATCCCTTCTCTTGGGCTCTGAGGTTTGAATTCGGAGAGGGTTTTGCTGTAGACAGTGTCAGAAGCCCTTCTGTTGGTGCAAATCCAACCTAGGGGCACTTTAGGGGTTTCCTAACACATATGGTGCTTATGTATCCAATGGAAACCTGCAAGCACTAAAGAAAGAAGGGATCCTCACAACTCCTGATCGCAAGAGCCTTTCTTCCTGAACTCCCTGCTGTAACTCCTTTTTAATCATTTTCCAGCTCTGGCCTGATCCTAAGGCTCTTCCTGTCCATTCCACCACGTCCCAGCATCCACCCCTGATTGCAGACACAAATACCCACCTGTCTACTTGGCCTTGGCAACCTGATTCCACCTACAAAACCAAGATGCCATCCCCGACTCCACTCTTCCCCTCACCCCTTGCACTCAAGGAATTAGTAAGCCCTGCTGGTACTCTCTCCAAAATATATCTCGAACCTGACCCCTTTCCACTCCTCCCCGGCCACACCCAGGTCCAAGCCACCATTGTCACTCACCTGGATGACTGTGGCCCTCTCTGGCTTGCACTCCTGCCCTGCTCCAGTGTAGTTCCCACACAGGAGGTAGAATGGGTCTTTCCCAAACACAGATCAATTTCTTCCAATAGAATCCAGACCAAGCTCCATTTTCTGGGCTACAAGACCCTATGCGCTCTGGCTCCTGGCCACCTCTCCAGCTTCTCTCTGCCTTGCCTGCTCAGTCCTCTCCATACCTGCCTTCTTTCCGTCTCACTAACAAGCAAATTTGTTCCTGCCTCGGGGCCTTTGCACGTGCTGTTCCCTCTGATGGGAATACATTTTCCCCAGGTATCTGCCTCCCTCCCATGATTCGGATCTCAACACCAGCATTCCCTTCTCACAGGCGCTCAGCCTTTCCACCTGGCCTGACGCAGTCTCCCCCATCTCTATCTCATCCCTCTGTTTTGTGAGGACCTCAAAACTCGTTTCCATTTGCTTACATGCTTCCCACCCCTCTCCCACTGCAAGAGGGTAAGCTCCCTGTGATGGCACAGACTCTGCTAGTTCAGCTCACTGGGCATCTCCAGGATCTAGAACTCTGCCTGGCAAACATTGGTTCGATGGATGTCTGACGACTTATGACTGGCTCAGCACCTTTGCTCAGCTGCCTCCTCCACCTGTAAGGCCTTCCCCTCAGCTGTCATTTTTATTATTTTATTTTAGAGAAGAGAAATAGTGGAACTTGTCTGCTTCTGATCAAAGCCATGATGACATCACTTTTACCCAGTTATGTCCTTATTTTGCCATTTTACAAAAAAAAAAAAAAAATGGTGTCAGAGGCTTCATTATCCTTGCACCTGCAATCTGGGACCCCCTTAACTAACTTATTAGCAAGAATGAGAGAAGGATGCTGAGAACAGAGGAGAGGAGGAAGGAGGGGCACATTTTTAGCAGTCCTCTGTGCCAGGCCCCAAGCCAGGGACTTTCCTTGAATCATCTCATCTGAGTCTCCATCATTGCCAGAGGGCAGATACTGTTGCCATATTGCAGATGATGAGAAAACAGAGGCTCAGAGAGGTTAAGCAGCCTGCCCAAGATCACACAGCTAGGAAGGGTGGGATCTGAATGGGAGGCTGCTTTCCCAGGGAGAGAACCTCTGAGGCTTCTCGAGAGGACCCTTTTACCCATCCTGAAATGCCTGTGCATCCTCCCAGCTCCTTCTCAGAGGGAGACACTGCCTAGAAACACTCCATAAGTTTCTTCTCAGGGGTGGTTGAAGGGAGCAGCTTGATAGATGGCATTTCCAAAATAAGAATTCCTGCCATTGCTCACAGCATGATGGAGACCTTCCAGAGAAGGGCGACACACATCTTTGCTTTAAACACACATGACATTCAGCTTTGGTGGGCCATTTATCCCATCCCACTCCCTGGCTTCGCTCAGGTCCCTACTCAAATGTCATGTCTGCAGAGAGGTCTCCTCTGATCACCGCAACCAAATAGTCCTTCCCTATCTCTTAGTCATGCTCTCCCTCTGACCCTGCTTTGTTTTTCCTCATAGCACTTATCACCAATGGACAACCATGTTATTATAAATATCTTCTCTTTATTTGTTTAGTTCTCTGTCTCCCTTTGCTAGTTCTTGACTGTCTCCTTCTAAGCTCCAAGAGGGTGACCTCAAGTCTGTTGCTTTCACTGTTGTGTCCCCAGTGCACAGAACCATCCCTGCAGCATAGGGAGAGCTCAATAGATATTGATTAAATGAATAAAAGAATTGAGTTTATATATATATAAATGGGAGAGAGGCAGATACCTGGGGAAAATGTGTTCCTGCCAGAGGAAGGGGCATGTGCAAAGTCCCCGAGGCAGAATATATATATTCTGTGCACATTTTTATGCCTTTTGACATATTTTATTCTGTTTTTTCTTTCCTTAAAGTTTTTTTTATATATATAAGCAATGCAAATTCATAGTAGGAAAGATTTTTAAAATACAGAGAAGCAAAGAGAGGAAGATAAGAATCTTCAGTGCATGCTGATGTTCACAGTGGCATTATTCACAACTGCCAAAAGGTAGAAGCAACCAAAGTGTCCATCTACAGAAGAGTAGATAAATACAATGTAGAATATACACATAGTGGAAAATTGTTTGGCCATAAAAGGGAATGAAGTTCTGATGCATGCTACAATATGGACAAATCTTGAAGACATCATGCATGTTGAGTGAAATAAGCCAGATACAAAAGGACAAATATTGCATGGTCTCACTTATATGAAATAAGTAGAGTACGCAAATTCATGGAGTCAGAAACTAGAATACAGGTTGCCAGGGGCCAGGCAGGGGTGAGGAATGGAGAGTTAATTCCTTATTGGTAACAGAGCTTCCGTTTGGTGTGATATAAAAGTTTTGGTAATGGGTAGTGGTGGTGGAGGAACAACTTTGTGAAGGTAATTAACATCACTGAATTGTAGATTTGAAAGCAGATAAAATGGGAGAAATTTTAGGTTATAAATAAGTTACCAGAATTAAAAAACAAAACAAATATGCAACTGTACAACACAAAGAGTGAACCCTATGTTAACTATGGACTATAGTTAATAGTATAATTATAATAATATTGTTGATCAGTTGCAACAGAGGTACCCCACTAATGTGAAATGTTAATAAGAGGGAAAACTATATATGTGTGTGTGGGGGGGGGCATATGGGAACTCTGTATTTCTGCACTAATTTTTCTATAAACCTATAGTTGCTCTAATAAAAAAAAAAAAGGAAATCTCCAATAATCCCAATACACCACTGGTACATTTAGGAATATTGCCTTCCAGATTTTATTTACCGATAGATAGAAATGTATTCTTTACAAATTCATTCATTCAAAACTTACTTCTCACATGTTCATTGTGTTGCAAGAGCTGTGCTGATACCTGGGTTCCTGCTGGAATCCTGGACTCAGGCAAGAGTTTCTCATCCTTGGCACCATTGACATTTTGGGCTGGATGATTTTTTGATGTGATCGACTGTGCAATGTAGGATGCTTATCAGCATCCCCAGCCTCTACCCACCTGGCCAGTAGCACCTCCCTAGTGTGACAATCAAAAATGTCTCCAGACATTACCAAATATTTCTGGAGGAGAGGGGCCAAAAATCGCCCCCAGTTGAGAACACTGGTCTAGAGGAAGAGACAGATGTTTGAAAAGGCTCACACTGTGCATTCCATTTAGTGCTCGCCCAGCATTTGTCATGCACCAGCATTTGCGAATCTCTTTCCAAGTCTCTGGATGCACTGCTAAAGGCCACCTCTTCCACAGTGTACATTCACAGTCCCCCACTGCTGGACACTTAGGTTGTGTAACTGACTCTGGTTCAAAGGCAAACCCAAGTAGAGCATGGAGTTGTTCCTGCCTGACTCTGAGCCAGCCCCACCCAGCCTAACTGCCACATTTGCTAGGCTACACCAGGCATCCAAATCCCAAATCCTTTCCCTGAGCCTCCTCATTACATCTGCTCACACTCTGCACTACCAAAAGGAAAGGGCAAATGGAACCTGGAAGGGAAAATATTCTCCAAGCAGAAGGGGTAAGTGGAGATCATTCTGTTCCCATTTCATAGATGTAGAAAGTATGGCTGAGAGAAGGTGAGGCTGGTGACCACCTGGCATGCGTGAACTAATGAGATTCTAGCACCACCTTCTGAGGTCATGGTGAGCCTCAAATAAGACAAGGGGGGAAGTTACTTCATGGTAATTACTCTCACCCAGCACCCCCTCAGCCCTTAGTATGGGGGCCCCTGCTGAATGATTTATGGGCATTCTTTAACTGAATCGCCACAACAATCTTAAGAGGTAGAAACACTTTTTATGTCCATTTTTACAGATGAAGAAAATGAGGCTCAGAGAGGTTGAGTACTTGCCCAAGGTCACACAGCTGGCAAGTGGTAGAGCAGAGATTCAAATTCAGATATGTCTTATTCAATGGCTTGAGAAATGAACCATTATGAGTTGTGAATTGGGGGGTGGGGGAGGAAATTACTGTTACTAAAAAAAAGCACAAACAAACCTAGAAATAGACCCTAGAGGCTTGGAATTATATACCCCAGAAAAACATGTTACTAATGTTAATTCACTCCTATGGGTATGAACCCACTGTAAACAGGAGTTTTTGATGAAGTTACTTCAGTTAAGGTATGTCCCAACTGAATCAGGATGGGCCTTAATCCTACTCCTGGAGGCTTTATAGAGAAGGCCACAGACAGAGAGAAGCCACAGGGAGCAACCAGAAACTGGAAATCAACAGAACCCAAAAGAGGAAAGAGAAGATGCCGCCATGTGCATTGCCATGTGACAGAAAAGCCAAGGAATACCAACGATTGGCACAGGTGATACAGGTCCCAGGAGGAAGCAAGCCTTCTAGCTTCTGAAACCATGAGCCAATAAATTCCTGTTGTTAAGCCAACTCATTGTATACTGTTGGTTACAGCAGCTGGGAAACTAATCCAGACTCAAATTGAAATAAACTCTCTTCAAGTCCAACTGGATTCCCCAAGATTCCCACCATCATCAGCTGGTGATGCCTCATGAGCCTGTGTTTTAGATGTCAGGAGGAGCTGTGAGACAGTAACAAGTTTCCCACATCTTGGCTTCTTCTCTGAGCACGAGCTGGGGTGGCAAGGAGGCAAGGAAGACCACAGATTGGAGGTCCAGCTAAATCTGTCCCTGGGAGGCTCTGGGGAGGGGACCTGGATGGGTCAAGATGGATCCCCATTGGGGGCCCAGCTGGGAGAGCTCCACACGTCTGGCCTGGTCTTCTCCTGGCCTCCAGCCACCCTCCCCCATTTGCCCAGCAACTCCATCCCTTGGGGAGGAAGGAGTGGCCCAGAGAGGCTGTGACAATCCAGATGATTTAGCCCTTCGGCACACACTCACACACCTGGTGACTTGCCCCATTTAAGGAACTTTCATTGTGTCTGTCCCAGGACTGGGTGGAACCCTGTAGACAGTGATGACTTAGGCACAGCCCCTGGCTTCAGAGGGCTTACAGAATGCCAAAGGAGACAAACAGCTTAAGAGATAACTGTAATGAAAGATGTGCTAGAGCTGAGGGAGCCAGGGGCGGGGGTGGGGGCTGCAGCTGTTTCCTGAGTGTGTGAACATGCATAAATAATGACCCCACCTCGAAGGAGAAGCCCTAGTGCTCCTGGAACTGGGCAGTGGGAATAGCTCAACTTTGGATCAAACAGTCGTGTTTCTCTGGGCCTCAGTTTACCATGCCTGCAAAATGATACAATACACCTAGCACCTGATGAGAAATGTGCTGAGAGCACCTAGCTCAGTGTCTAGCAACACCCATCAGAATGGCTTAAACTTAGAAATCAGCAATGACCATACCAAGTGCTGATGAGGCTGGCACGAATGTAAACTGCAAAGCTCATTCTGGGAAAGAATTGGGCGGTTTCATCTAAAGTTAAGCACACACCTACCATACAACCTGGCAATCCCATTACTAGTTTTTTGCCCAGGAGAAATAAAAACTTATGTTCATACAAAAAAGTAAACTGGCTTTATTCGTAATCACCAAAACCGAAAACAACTCTGTTTCTCAAGAGATGAACGGATACGCAAAGTCTGATACATCCATACAATTGCAATACTATACAGCAACTGTTCTATAGCTCAAAATGCATACACAACTGCATGCATTTGTCAAAAGTCAGAGAAGTGTACACTAAAAGGGATGAATTTTACTGAATGAAAAAGATAGGGAAAATAAAGTTCCCTATAGTGTCCTCAATCTGCCAGGGTTTCTGGGGCTCACCCTCTCCTCCCCCCATCAGTCCTTTCTCCCTGGGGCTGGTGAGTCCTCGCCAGGCCTCCCCCCACAGGCAGCCCAACCTTCCCACCCGGAGGTGGTGATGGTGGCAGAGCCTTTCCTGGACCGCTATGTACCATCATTAGCGTGGGAGTTTTCTTAGCAGCTGCCCAGGGCTGTGAGAGCAAGGGGCTTCCCTCTGTTCTCCTACACAGAGCCTCGATGAGAATCTCCTCCCCAACTGAAATTGTGGAAGATGAGGGAGAGGCAGCTGTGCTCACGATCATGGGATCAGGACAGACGGCCCAATGCATGTGCACCTGAGCATATGTTTCAAGACTTGGGGACTGGGTGACTATGCGTTTCAAGGACCAGCTGGCCTCGTCCATTCACAAAAAGGCTCAGCTTGTGCACCCTCTTGTCCCAATCCCCCATCCCCACCCTCCACAAGCTGTGGATCAGAGAAACCAGACAAGAAGGGCTTCCTGCTGAAGGAAAGCTCTCCTTCTCCCTGGCTCCTGCTCCTCTCCAGGCAGACAGCTCAGCACGGGGAAGGGAGGCAGGAGGGGAGCTGGCCAGGCCTGAGCACAGGAAGGCCAGGGCAGAAGGCCAGAAAGGGGAGACTCTGGACAAGTTACTCCACTCCAGAACCCACAAGCTGGCCATCCTGGGCCTGGAGCCAGCCTGGAGCCATCTTCTGTTTGGCCCACACAGTGTTAAAAAAAAGAAAAATTAGACCCAATGTATAAAGTCATGCTGTCCAAATGGTAGCCCTTAGCCACATGTAGCTATTAAGCACTCGATGTGGGACTAGTCCAAAGGGGGTTGTACTGTGAATGTAAAATGTACACCAGATTTCAAACAGTATGAATAAAGAGAACGTAAAATATCTCTTTTTTTCCCATATAGATTACAAGGTGAAATCATATTATTTTGGATACATTTGGTGAAATAAAATCTATCACTAAAATTAATATCCCGTTTCCTTTTACATTTTTTAATGTGGCTACTAGAAAATTTAAAATTATATGTGTGGCTCGAATTGTATTTCTATTGGATAGCTTTGGGGGAGTTCACATAAGAATCCAGACTTCTGGATCTTCTTGAAAATTTTGGCATCTCTGGGCCTGCAGGGCAATAGGTAGCTGGGGCTGAGTTGCTGCTGAGATCTTCAGATGGGGCCTGTGCCTATAGTATTTTGCCACAGTCCCCACCACTCCCTATTGTATCACACCCCACCCCCTTCTCTGATTTATGTGACCTGCCTGATCCCTGTGGGCATGTGAATTTATAACCCCTGGTCTACATGCACTTTACCCAGGCAATTCTATGTCCTCCCATGGACAACACGGTCTCAGTGCTGGTGACTCCCAAGTCAATTCACCCTTCTGAGAAGGAGACCTGTCCTGCACATCCCACCATGCATGCACATTCCTTGGCAGGCACTCCTTCCCTATTCTATGCCAGGCACTGAGGATTTGGTCAGGAACAGTCATAGCCCCCCTCACTTGCATATTCCAAAATCCCCCTCAACTGGTCTCCTCAAGCAGTCTTGTCTCCACCAATCTGCCCCCATACAACAGGCATGACCATGTCAACCCCTGCTCAGAAACATTCAATGGCTCCCCATGGATTTCAGGATAAGGTTCAAACACTTGAGCTTACCATCAAGGCCTCGTGACCTGAAGCCCACTGATAGTCAAGCCTCACAGAAGAGCTCAATCCAGTGGTTACCCCTTCTTCCTTCTCTCCTTAATCTTCTCTTTTGTTCCCTCTCTACTGGAATATTGCCATCAGCTTCCAAATATCTGTGATCTCTCCCCACCTATAAACACATCCTCTCTTGATCTCAAGCTCCTCCTATTGCTCCATTTCTTGGTTTTCCTTGATGACTACAATACTCTCTTACAATGCTTACTCCAGAGGGTATGCACAGCAGGATTTCAGGCATTGCAGCAGTTCCAATAGCTTAAATTTTGCAAAGAACTTTATAACATGAAGTTGTTATTATTCCAGAGGCGGAAGCTGATGCCTGCACTGGGGAAGGCCACTTAACGACTGTGGTTGAAACCGTATTTCCTGACTTTAAATTCCATAGCATCTTCATCATGCATGGGTTAGGGCAGATGAGAGGAATTGAGTCCAGATACTGAAAGGTGAGGGATTACAAGAATAAGGGGGTTCAAGTGCCAGAAGGTGGGTCTACATGCAGAGGTTCAATCTGAGCAAGACACAGCTCAGAGAGCCAAACACCCAAGTCTGCACTGAGCCAGGGCTCAACTAGATGGGAGGTTGGAGAGAAAAGGTAACCTATAGATGCTAGGAACAACCACTGTCAGGGACTTTATCCTTCTCTCTCTTTCATCTCCCCAGTCACCCTTGCTTTTGGTATTAATATCATCTTTGCTTTTTAGCTTAGAAAACTGAGGTTCTGAGAGGTGACATGACATGTTAATGTCACCAGGCTGATTTGCTTCACTCTATACAGGAGGGAGGGAAGCAGATGGGGGAGAGACGAAACAAGATTGGCCAATGGGTCATCATTATTAAGGCTAGGGGATCGGTACATCAGGGTTTATCATACCATTCTATTTTTTTATCAGTTTGAAATCCTCCGTAACTAAAAGTTAAAAGTAAAGTCACCCAGCTAAGTGGCAGGGTAGGCATTGGAAGTCAATCCTGGGTGATTCTCTCACCCAAGACCTTTTTTCTCTGCCCATAGGAACTCTGCCCATCCCAGCTGAGTGCTTTACTGTTGGGAAAGTCTCAGGCACTCAATGACCCATAGTTTTGTTCTGCTTTCCCTGTGAATGTGGAAATGTGAATAACACACCTCACAGACATTTTTCTTCCTACACCCCCAGTGCCCTGTCTCTTCTGAGAATACATAAGTCCCCCTGATCTTTTACTTAGGGTCTAGACCATCAAACACCAATAGCATGTGCCTTGGATTCCACCCAAAAGTGCTGATGTTCCCATGGTGGTTCTATCTGTTCAACTCAAACACAAGTCAGTTTTCATTTAATTTCACTCCATCACCCTGGAACATGCCCATTTGCTTCCATTTACTGTTTTCCCACCTTTAAGTGTCATAAACTTGTTTTCAGGTTAGAGATGGATTTCAAATTCAATTCTACTTTAAAAAGAAAAGGAACTCAAGTCACCTAAAAATTTAATCCAAATCCATCAATTTTTATTGAACACTTACTAAATGCTAGCTATTTCACCCTATTAAAGATATAGTATTAGCTTCATTTTACAGGTGAGGAAACTGAGACTTAGGGTGATTATGTCACTCACACAGCCAGGAAGAGACAGAGCTGGAATCTGAACTAAGACTGAGGGACCCCAAAGTCCATGCTCTTAAAACCACTACGCTGGCCAAGAATAGCCTTTCTCTGAAGTTCACTGCCTGGGTAGAGACACATATATTTAATGAGCAACTGCATTTGCCTGGCATTGCACTAGGTTCTTTCAATGCTTTAGCTCATTAAGCCACACAGCCAAGAAGAAATAGGTATTATCATCATTCCCATTTTATAGATGAGGAAATGGAGGCATAAGTGATTACGATCACCAGCTGGTAAGAGGTTTTAATCCAAGTTTGTCTGTTCCCAAATGTGGTTCTTCCTTCCAGATACACTTCTGCGGTCCAGATGTGGCAATCACAAGCAACCACAATGCAATCCGAGACCGAGCTATACTAACAAGACGACTGCAGAGTCCTGGGAGTCCCTGGCCGGTCAGGACCCTGGAGAGCTCCAAGCACCTCCGTTCTGATTGGCTAAAGGACGCTGACCTCAGCGCATTCCAAGGCTCTCATAGGCCCAGCCTGGACATGTCCTGCCCGCCCCAACCAGGAAGTTATTAATGTCTGGCACTAAGAGAATCTTTAGTTATATAGGCCACTGCCAGGTGTCTGGGGGCACTTTGGGAAAGGAGGCATGCTGGAGGTCTTAGATATCTGCCTGTCCTCCCAGGGACAGGCAGACCTTTTTTAAAGGTTTTCAAAACCTTTTTTAAAGGTCTCTAGTGAGTATCTCCTGCTCTAGGCACGATATAGGATCCTAATTAGTAGGTGTACCTTAGAAGAGAGTTCTCAATGGAATAATACACAATTATGTAATAACTGCATACCATGTGGCAGTTTATAAAATACATCTATGTGGCATTATCACTGCCCATCTTCATGATGGTACTGCAAGTAAAGCATTATCCCACTCGTGTAGCTAAGAAAACAGAGGCTCAGAAATATTAGATGACCTGCCCAAGGTCACACTAGCTAGGAAACCTCAGAGCTGAAACTTGAACCCTGGTGATTATGACACCAAGTCACCATGAGTCATTTAAAAAGACTCCATTGTCCTCCATTAAGAATTGGATGTTCATCAAAATTATGTTTACCTGATGCTTGAAAGTTCTGTTTTGAGAGCAGAACACTAAACATAACCATAATCCTGGATCCAAATATCATTTATTAATCAATAGGAAACAGTCTGCTTAACAGAATAAAATTCAAACTGCTTTCTGTGGCATGCAAGGACCTATGTGAGCTGGCCCCTGCCCAGCTCTCTGACCTCGTCTCCTACTGCTGTCTCCCTCAGATCTTTACACAGGTGCCTGCTTGTCACTCAGCTCTCAGCTCCATGGTCCCCTCTTCCAAGAAGCCCTCCTTGACTACCTGAGCTGAGTCATCTCTTATCATTCTATTACCTCATCCTGTTCCATAGCCTTCCTGGCATTTACCCCTATCTGAAATGATAGGCTTGATTTGTTTGCACAGGGTCTTTCTCTCCTGTTTAGAATCTACACTCCATGAGGGCAGGGGCCTTGCTGGTCTGACCAGAACCACAGATCCAGCATCATGCCAAGGGAATAAACGTAATGATCTGTCCTATGCTGTGACCACAGATTTAGATTTTGCAGGTCTTCAAATTGTCTCTGATTACCTCAAGGGAGAGGGCACAGCTCTGAAAACAAAGATCTTAAAGTTTTCTTCTTAATGAGCCCATATCAGTTGTAGAGGGAGAGGCTATCACTTTAGAATGGTTAAGAGCCACTCAAGTAGCAATCAAAAGAGCCCATATTTCTTCAAAGAAGAAAAAAAAAAAAAAAAACAATAAAGAAACAAATCCAGACAGGATTGCAAATTCCTTGGCTGCTGTTTCTACCTGGCTTAGTTTCAAAAGAAAGCCAGTTTCCCAAAGAGGGAAACTTCATTCTGAAGGGCCACTTCTCTCTGTCCCTTAAGACGAAAAACTCTATGGACTGCTGCCAGCAGAAGCCCAGGAGAATGGAGAAACGCACAGCCTAAAAAAACCTCATTCCCAATTGAAGAAGGCTGCAGTGAGTCAGAGAGGGCTCTGACGTGCTTGGCTTCCCCTAACCACACCTCTGCACAAAGAATTCTCAGCAAACCGGCACAGGCACAGAAACACACAGACCACACTACACTACACACACACACACTCAGACCATACCACAGGAACACAGATATACACAGGCTACATCACAGTTGCACACACACACAGACCACACCACAGGCAATCACACACACAGACCACACCACCTACCCCAGACACACACACTCAGACCACACCACAGGAACACAGACACACACACAGCCACACACACCATCGCAGGGAACTGTCAGCACCTGTAACCAGCCCACTCAGCATGCAGGATTTGGGTAGAGCGAGACTACGATGAGAAGAAAAGAAAGCAGCAGCCACCAACATAGGGGTTACTAAAGAACAATCAAATCATCCACAAATATTTGCCAATTGCCCCCGCTCTGTGAGCTCTGTGCCTCAGTTTCCCCATCTGCTAAAAGGGAATAAAAATAAATATATCTACTGCCTATAAGTAGGCTCTATATAAATTTTAGCTGCTGCAATTTTTATTATCACCACTGTTGTCAAGTCTTTGAGTCTTGGTCGCCTCTTTCCTCAAATGGCCCTCAGGCCACCAACCCTCAGAACGTCATGGTGAGGATTAAATGGGAAAAGGACTTGCATATAATGAACATTACACATTGGCGGGGGTGGGGGGGTGGGGGGGGTGGGGGTGGGTTACAACTGGACCTGGGTTAGGCTCCAGGCTGGGCTACTGTGTGAGGTGTATGGAATCACAGTTTCTGCCTGAAGGCAGACACTAAGGGAAATGAAGTGATAAAGTGATAAGACAACCAAGGAAGGAGAACCCTGAGAATGCATAGGCCTCCCTGGAATTCAGGGAAGCGATAGGATCCTCTTAGTTGTGCATTCCAGAAACGCCTCTCAAAGAGGTACCTCCAGCATGATTTGGGGTGAACTAAGCTAGCTGCAGAGGTATGTAAAGGATACAGCATCGCTAGAGTGGATACAAACAGGATTTATGGGGCCAGACTCCCTGGGTTCAAATCCCAGTTAACCTGCTTCCAAGCTGTGACACCTTGAACAAGTGACTTAACCTCTCTATGTTTCAGTTTACTCAGCTATGAAATGGAAGTAATGACAAGACTTACTTTCATACAGAAAAGTGACACATGTAAAGGAGTTAACCTAATGCCACAAGTGGTATGTTCTTCAATGACAAAAATGATGAGCAACACAAAGAAATGGTTTCTTTGCCTCCCAACTGTTCAGCCTCTTGAGAAGAAAAGAACTTCCACTTGAGGGGTGGAGGGATTTTAAATAAAAGATCCTTAGCCTTCTCCTCAATTTATGTCACACCCATTCTCACCACTGAGATTTTGCTCCTGTAATCTGCCCCACCCCAGAGGATCTGCAGTTGGATTAAAAACCAGTAAACAAACAAACAAGTACCTGGGTCTGCACTAAATAAGTGTTTGTTGATTGACTGTACAACATGCATTTAGCCAACAGGATGGGCCCTTCCAAGGTGGCTCCTTAGTGCTCGAATGAACCAAGCAGGGGTGAGGAGCTGCAATGTGAGGCCTGGAGAACACACTGAGGATGCTGATGCAATTTTTGCTCTCTTAGCCACCAATCTAAAAGGTTGTTTATCCCCTTCAGGGGAAAGGGTATCTTATAACAACAGGTAAGCGATCCCCTCTGCTCCTGTGTTACTGCCATGGGGCCCTCTGCAGGGGCATGCATGAATAGTCATCCTCAGAGGGGCCCAGGATCATATTCCATTTCCCCAAGAGGAGAGAAGGTAGGCCCTGAACCCTTGGGGCCTCGGCCCCCACTCCAGGCTGCTACCTGAGGAGTCTTTCTAAAACATACCTCTGATAGTGCCATGCTCCTGCTGAATAACCTTCAGTGGCTCCCTACTGCCTTCGGGGCAAGTCTGGAGCCTGAGTGTGGCATTTGAAGCTGTTTAAAGAGGGGTCCTTACTTACCCTCCAGCAGTGTCTCCCCACTCTCCTTTCCCCAGTCTCCACCTGAGCTCCCACCGTTCCTTACCATTGGTCCCCATAACTGGCCTCACCTTCCTGGGTACTCCATCCATTGTCCTCTTCTCCAGGAAGCCCCCACCCACCCATCCCATGTCTGGACCCTCTCTGGTCCTCCATTACAGCCTTTTCCCACTAAACTATGATTACCTGTCAATCATCCCCCTGGTCTGAGAGCGGCTTGAGGGCAGGCATGTGCTGGCTTCATCTCTGTACGCCTAGCACTTACCCAGTCCGGGGCCTGGCACAGAGCAGGGCATGGGCTCAGGGGCCTCTGCTGACTGGATGAGCCCCCCAAATCATGAGTTCACCAGGGACTTTTGCACTAGTGAAATGATGTCACCTTTTTAGGTGGAGTCTTTGCTCCCAAGCATTCAAACAAACAAATAAGGTAATTTGAAAGTGATGAGTAACACGGAGCGTGGGGTTATAGGGGAATAATCTGGGATTCCAGGGGGCTTTTCAGTGAAAGGGACATTGGGCTGGAGGTGACACGAGATCAAGGGCAAGATAGAGTGGGTCAGCTGGGCTGAGTTTTCCCTGGCCTCTTGATTCAGAGTTTTGTCTGCACTGCCGTGTTGAGCACTGGAAGCTTTCTGTGCAAGAAACCAGCATGGAGTAGGCATAGAATAAGGCATCAGAGAGCAGAGGGGCTCATGGGGAGTGAGTAGAAAAGCTCCCCTCCCCACCCCTAGCCTAGCCCACCCTCCATCATCTCCTCCGTGTACCCCCTGCTGGGCCTGTGGAAAATCAGAAAATCTCTCTCCTCCCATCAGTTTTAATTTCCTAAGTCTGTCCCCAAAGGTGCTGTTCACCGGAAGCCCAAGGAAAGCTGGCATCCCGCAGGGTGAGTTCCTCTACACTGAACATTAACCAGCTGCTGACCTGGTGCCTTAACTACTTCCCCAGGTTCTTCACCCACCTCTTGCTCCCAATTTTCTGGCTGGGAGAGGGCCACACACACCTGCCCACTATGGGACCCTAGCCCGCCCCTCCGTCTCACCTCACCTGGGCCCCAGAGCCAGGGGATTGGCGCGGCCCCCAGCTGCTGCACATTTAATTAAAATGGAATCACAGCTCACCCAGGAACCAGAGCGTAAAACAAAAGGCCCTTTCATGGTGCCTGGGAACCGGCTCCCCTCACAGGCGTCAGCCGTGGATTTACTCACGAGCCTCTGGTTTCAAACTCCAGACAGAGTTGGTGTTTTGGTCCCAATCACCAGGAGCTGTGGCCCCATCCCTGCCCCTGGCTGGCACTATGCCAACTCCGGCTTGGCCCGCGGCCTTGGAGGGCCTGCAGGCAATTGTCCCAGGGTACCTGGGGACTGTGCACCTTGCTTACCATAAAACCAACTTTCCCCACCCTGCAGAGGGGTGGTGGGGACATGGAGGGGAGGGGTCTGGTAGGAAGGGCCTGGAAAGATGGGGGGACCATGGGAAATGGATGGAGAAGACCAGAGGAAGTGTTAGGGGCAGGGAGAAAGAGGCTGGGTCTGCAGAGTGGCTCATCACCAGTCATTAAGGACCCTCTGCCCTGCATTAAACCAGCATCCCCAGGTCCCAAAACCTAGAAAGACTCTGAGCCTGAAAAAGCCAGCTGCTTTGCAAGAGGAGGGACCCAAGGCCCTAGGAGGGCCTTGCCTAGGTAAGATCCTTTAAGAATACTGGAAGATGGAAGAGAATCTATGTTTTGTTTTGGCAAAGGGCAAGGGGAGTAGCCACAATCTCAGAACAGAAAAGGGACAAGTGTCCCCAAAGGCATTGATCAGAGCCAAGTGTGAGCCAGGACACTTCCAGAACACCCAGAAGTGGCACAGAGATGAGTGGAGGTGGGTGGAACACTGCCCCTGAGGCCTGTAAGACAGAGGACATCCACCTGGCCAGGCCCGAGGCAGGCTCTGAAGACAAGGACCCTGCTGGGGACAGGAATCACGTGGAGGATTAAGGCCTGGGCCAGGGGTGAGGGAGCATGGGTTTCAGCCTGGCTCTGTTCCAGGCTGGCTGTGTGGCCCTCTCCTCTCTGGGCCTCAGTTTCCTCATCTGTAAAATGAAGGTCATAATTTGCATCCCTTGTAGAGTAACAAGGAACTAGAAGGTCTCTGATCTAAGAGCCTTTCCATCAAACATTCCCTGGCCACTCTTGTTCCTTCAGAATAAATCTGGCTCTGCTCCTCTGCTCCCTCCTCATTAAGGCCACAGCCAAGCAGGGAAGGTCCCCTACAGGCTCACGTATAAGACAGCAGGGAGCGGAGTCACCCCAAGGAATACCGTGGAGGTCCCCTCCAACCCCAGAACTTGGGCAGAGCCCCAACAGATTGGAGCCCAAGGTTGATGGCGAACCTAACAGGACTCTCAGTGGGTTCCCACCACTTGCAAGGAAGCCAGGGCTGACCCCACCGGGAGCCATCCCCCGAGCTCCCCTCCAGCCATGGTGCCCCCTCCTGACCCTCCAACAGAGGGAGGGGAGCTTGCTTATTTTTCCTCATTTCCCCCCAACTAAGCCTGCTCTTTGGCACATAATTCATTAATATGGGATTAAAGGGATTACAGACTGTCCCAGCCTGAAGGTGACCCAGAGAAAACTGGAGGCCCAGCAGTGAGGAGGACTTTTGAGATGTTCTCTCCCTTCCTCCCACCACAAAGACGAGGAAACTGAAGCTCGAGCAGCTCTCCCAGTTGAAGCCCCCTCTGAGCCCCCATGGCTTTCATTTTACCCCTACCCTGGTCTCTGCCTCTCTCTACCGTCCCCAGGAGGGAGACAGCACTGCAAAACCTTTTCATGGCCTTCGTTTGCTCACAGAAGGTGGGGGCCTGCCCTGCGAGCTCACACACGCCATGGTCTCCTTTGCCCTCCTCTCATGGACTTCTCAAGCCTCCAGACCCTCCCAGACTCTCCGGCCGTCAGTGCTGGAAGAGATTCAAGAGGAGCCCCTTGCCCCGTTCTTGCAGGAGCATGCTCCAGACCATGAGACTCAGAGGTGATCTGGGGAAAGCACCAAAGAGGCTGATCCAGAGCACGGAATGGGGATCCCTTCTGCCTTTTACTCCTGCTAGTTACCTTAAGGAGAAAAGGCTCAGTTTAGTGCCAATTTTGTGTTTAATGCTCCCCGCCTCCCACTGCCCCCAGCATTTGTTGACACTCCCCCCCCCATCTCCACTTCTTCTAACTGAGAGACAGAGCAGACCTGGGCCACAGTACCGAGGTAGAATTTAATCACATCATTATTTATTTCTTTGTATTTATTTTGATGGTTAGCTTCTATTTATGACAAGTGATATAATATGCCATGTAAGTTGCATAATAACGCTTATTTTAAAAATAATGTAATCAAGCAAAATGGGGATGTGATTAAAGCAAGAATAAATGGATAATGGCAGGGGTGGTTTACAGACAGGGTGAAACACAAGTGGCTGGAGTTGGGGAAGAGCGGCTATCTAGTACAGACTCCATCCTTTGTAGATAGGGAAACTGAGGCCCAGAGAGGGAAAACAACTAGTGGCAAAGATGGGACCTGAACCAGGCCACACTTGGTCCTGCCCCTCACAGCCTCCCTCCTTCTCCATTTTCTGGGCCATTTCATTTCTCCTCTTTCCGAACTTTGCTCCTTTTTTCTTGACTTCTCAGCTCCCTGTCTCCCTCTTC
This sequence comes from Choloepus didactylus, assembly GCF_015220235.1. Taxonomy (NCBI): domain Eukaryota; kingdom Metazoa; phylum Chordata; class Mammalia; order Pilosa; family Megalonychidae; genus Choloepus; species Choloepus didactylus. Next base: position 240,417,203 of record NC_051307.1, read on the forward strand.
TTCCCTCTTCCCTGCTGCTCCCCTTGGAATTTCCATTTTAGATTGTCCTTGCTGTAGCTGAGGGTGGAAACCTGAATTAGTGCAAAACCACTGTGAGATGTGTTAGAAAGAAGACTGGCTTTGCATCCAGCCCTGGATTCCAGTCCTGACTCTGTCTTGAACTGAGTGAGTCGAGACCAGCCGCTCACCTCCTTTGGGAATGGATTCCTTTTCCCCACTGGAAAATGACAGCAATCCCACACCCCTGGGGACCAGGGACCATTGCGAGGCTTAAATGAGCTGATGCCTCTAAAATGCCGAGCCCAGAGCCTGGCATTTGGCAGATGCTCCATAGATGCTGGTTCTCTAATAAACTGGTTTCTTTTTAAAGGAATCGCTGTGTCGCTGTGAGTGTCCTTGGTGTGTTCGGTGACACTCTTGACAGCAGATCAGGAGCCATAAAACAGCTTTAAAAATGGATAAGAAGTCATTTATAATTTGTACACTCATTGTTGGAATGCAAATGATGCTGCTAAAAGCCTGTGCTCCTAAGTGGGCTTGTTAAACCATCAATCTGCTTAGCAAACCCTTTTCTTCTCTGGAGCACAGGTAAAATCCTACTGCAAGTTTAGGGGAACAGAGCTAGGAGACTGGCTTCTGGGAATGAGATGTTACTGATGTGGTAGCCATGGGGCTGGGTAACCCATGTGTTCTCTGCCTTCCTCCCTCCCCAAGCTGTCCAAATCAGGGGGCCAGGGGTGGGCGGTAAAGTGGGAGCAGGAAGGAATGCAATCCAAGCTGCAGTGGTCACAGATCTTTGTTTTGGCATTAAGTACCAATCCATCTTCTCCTCCCTCTTCATCTCAAATACCCCCATCAGCCTTTCTAGGAATAACACCCAAACCCAAGAAATAAACTTCTCAACTCTCAGGCCACAGAGCATCTACAAGGAGAGTGGGTAACATGGCAGGGTACATATCATATTTTCAGCCCTTTTCTGACAGCCGCACGTCTGCCCGGGTAGCACATCTTCGCTTGGACATCCCATGGGCATCTCAACTTAACATGATCCAAACCACACTCATCATCCTTCCTGGCCTGACCCCATGGCCCCCAGCATACTTCTCCTCCCAGATCCCCCACGCAGAGAGAAGCACCCCTGGGTCACCCATAACCCTTATCGCTAAGCCAGGAGGCACCCTGGTCTCCCCTCTCCCACAGTCTCCCATGTTGGATTTGACTCCTCTGGAACCCCTCTTCTCCTCTCCCTCCATTGACCCTGGGTCCTCTCACCTTATAAAAATCCTCTCCCCGGCATCTCTACTTCTAAATCCTGAGGTCTTTTCCAAAGCCAAGTGAGGGGGGAGGAGGGGTCCCCTGACTCCCTGGGGAGGGGTCAGTGGTGGGCAGAGCTCAAGCTCGGCTAGCCAGTCTCCAGCTGCCCCACCCCCACCTCACCCGTCCAGGGTCTGCTGGCACTTAGCCAGGACACAAGGCTATTCTAGATGCCCAATCTCAATCTCTGCACCGCCAACCTGCTCTGCAGCAGTCCCATTCAATACGTGGAAAATCAGCCCTCGGTGGGGACATGGCACCCCTCTTGCATGCCTGCACCAGTATTATTTACTTCCAAGCAGTGAGGATTGGGCCAAGCATACAGTAGGTGCTGGGTAAGACCTTGGGTGAATGATGGCTGGTACCATAAAATTCAGTTCCACATGTGGAGATGCTAGGGATTTGGAGGATGCGGAGGTGGTCAGTTTAGCATTGACTCAGCATCTCCAGGAACTTTAGCATTGAGCTTGCTGGGATAAGGGACTGAGGAGCCTGTCTGACTGAATGATGCCTTGAAGTGATGTCCCACTGGCACCTCTAGCTCAGGATGGCCAGACTTGAGCCAAACCCTTTCATCTGGACTTTGAGGCCGTTTGGGATGTGGTTCCATCAGTCTTCCCTGCTCATTTTTGGCACCTCTGTTCAGGCCTGCTGAGATTGTCACCATGCACTATCATATTTTGTATGTCCAACCCTCTTTGCAGTCACTCATAAAGACCTAGCTGCCTTTTGTCCCCTGAAGAACTCCTACTCATCCTTCAAGACCCAACACAAATGGCTCCTCCCCTGTTCAACCCTCTCTAGGACCCTGAAGCCCAGCCGGTTTCTTCCTTCCCTGGGCAGACCTTCCCGTCATACATCACATGGCACCACAGTTATTTAAAGAACCATCCCCCTGGCAAGACAGGGGACACTTCTGGGTAGAGGCCCTATTCTAGGTCCTTGAATATCCACATGACTAGCAGAGAGCCTGGCATATGCAAGGCCCTTAATAAACATCTGGCAAAGAATGAGGGAAGGAGGTATGGTCCTTCAGGGAAGTCCTATAACTGTCTGGCTTTGGGTGCAGTCCAACAGCAACCTTCCTTCCCCAGAATTCTGGGCCACCTCAAGTTTAGGCAGAGCCAAGTCCTGCTGCTGCTTCCCAGAATCTCCAGGAATGAGCTCTTGAGCCATTTCCTCCTTCATTCTCAGCAGCAACAGCTCTGACACCGACAGCTTTATCTGCTTTGTTTTTCTAGAAGTCCTGGAGCCCATGGCTCCATCCCAGCCTCCATGGGTCTGCAGCTCCCTCCGCTCCTCATTTACTTTCCAGCTCCAGCCCGCAGAGCAGGTGGCTCCTGTGCCCGGGGCTCCCAGCCAAGGGGCTGCAGGAGCTGCAGGGCAAGGACTGCCTGGGGCTCTGGCTGCTTGCAGCAGGGGCTGACAGAGCTGTAGCTGCAGAGCCCACAGCCGCCCCCACTCAGGACTGCGGCTCTGGCAGCCGCAAGGAGACTTTGGGCATCGATCAGTCCTGCCACCACAAGCCTCCTTCACACACCTGGCTGAAGCCGGGAGCTTTCCAAGTGTGCGTAAAAAGAAATAGAAAATTAAAGAAAAACATCTAAGGGAGGGCTGTCAGTGGGTGGTGGGGGTGGGGGTGGACAGGAAACCATTTGCAAGTGCAGAGATGCCACCGGACACTGGATGGGGTGAGGGGAAGGTCCTGACAAACATGGGTGGTTGGGTGGGGGGCTCCAGATAAGTGAAAGTTAACCCTCTCAGAGCCAGCTCTTCTGCCTACCTGTTTTCTGATTTGATTTGCTCTAATGGGAACGGGTTTAAAGCCCACAGCAATGCAGCAAACCCTCCTTGTAACTTAAGCATCTTTCCACGACCCAGGGCTGATGATGTGAACCTCCACTGTCATCCTAAGGGGATAGGACACTGTGGTGACTTTGGTGTATACCCAGGTGTGCAGGCTGTTTCCCCTGACCCTGAATGACCCTACAATGCTGGGTCACTCCTCAGCCCTGGAACCCTCCCTCTCCCTCTCTCTCTCTCTTCCTTGGCCCCCACCACACTGTGGTTCCGATGCCACAGCACAGCTCCAGCTGTCTGTCCGTGGCTTTCAAAGCCCCTATAGCTCTGGAAAAAACTGTGACTCAGTCTACCATCCCTGACCTTTCTTGTCCTTTGCCCCTCTCCCCACCTTTTTCCTTCTGATGTCTCTCTACATTTTTTCTGGCCTGCCATTCCAGACTTGAGCCTTGGGGGTCTGATGGATCCCATTCCTTGACATCAGTGGGCACAAGACTGCCCCTGCCCCTGCCCCATCAGTCCTGTCCTCTGGACTCCTGAAGCCTCTCATTCCCTTGAGTAATTTTGGGGGGTTGGCCCAATTTGGGGGCATATCCAGCCCCTCTGGGGCTGTTCCAGAGCTTTGAGGCAAAAGAAGTCCCAAAGCAGGAAGGTGAAATGCATTTGAAGAGAGCAGGCCTGGAAGCTTGCAAAGATGCTGGAGGGGAAGGAGAGAGGGACGGCAAAACCAATTGAGGGGCCGTGTCAGGATCAACATCGGGCACCAGCCTCGGGAAGCTGCTCCCAAGCTCCAGATCATGGGCAGCACACTGGGCAAGCAGCGGGCAGCCGCCTGACCCAGGCTGGACGGGTCCATCCAGCTCCCTCTACTCAGTGGGGAAGGGGGGCATGCAGGGCAAGTCACTTAGCCTCTCTGAGCCTCAGTTTACGTGCATATGAAACAAAGAGAATGATGCACACACCTTTCAGAAGTGGTGGAGGTCTCAAAGGCAAATGAGCTCCAGGTTCGCTGCACGCCCTCGGCCCACGACTGCTATGCAAGAGAAGGGATTCCTCGCTCCTGACTGCACCCCCTCCCCAAATCCCCAAAGAGGCAGATGAAAGACAACTAGAACTGTGAAATATGACCCGCAGCCAGGAAATGGCCAAGGAAGCACCCAAGCCAGGGTTTTTGGAAGGTGGGAGGGAGCCAGCAGGGAGAGCTGTGCAGGCGCTGGCTTTTCGAGATTGGACCCTGTGCAGGAGCAGCTTCAAGGGGGAGAGGAGTGAGAGAGGGTAACGGGCAACCCCCAGACTCACTTGTGCCTGCCTCTAGATCACAGGCATCTTCAAACCACTCCCCCAGCCTGATTTCTGGAGCTCTTTTCAAAACCAAATGTGCACAGTTATAACAGGACATCATGTCCTCCAGCCCGTATCGCTAAGTGCATTCCTCTTTCTAGATGCTCCTCTCCACACAACCTGGGAGAAGACCACCAACATATGTACCATAGGAAGGGAACAAAATTGTGGGGGAACGGACTTCCAGGTGAAAGCGGCTGACTTGACAGGTTCCAAACAGAATATTGTAGCCCTTGTTCACTCTCCAAATGGCAGGCCCTGTTTGGTGGAATCAGGGTTCCTAGTACGATTCTCCTTCAAACCAAGGCCTGCTTCCGCCCCCTACATTCCGCTGGCTCCCGGGGCCTCACCCCCTCCCCCATCTCTTTTTCTCCCCCCTCCCTCTCTTCCTCCCCCCTCCCCACCTCCTCCTTCCCTTTCATGGTATATACAAAGAAAGGTATTTCGGAAAGAAGTGTAACCGCTGCCGAAGAGAATGCTGGGCCAACTCTCTGGGCCTCAATCTACACCTCTGTGAAATGGGAGGCCTGGGGCGGGAGAGGGCCCTGCCAGCCTGGACATACGTCCAGGTCAAGCCAGGCAGAGCCACACATGCTGCTGAGGGGACACAGGAAGAGCTTCGCTCAGCGGCCACAGGTTATGTAAGCATCTTGCTGTCCCTGTCAATGGGTGACATGCAGCCTGGCCTGGGCAGGATGCTCCCACGTCACAAGTGGGAGGCGAGGACCCAGGGCCCACAGGTGTGCCACCTACCATCCAAGCTGTTTCAGGACCAAGCAGTGGCTGCATCCAGCCTCAGAAGGCGCTCTCCCCATTCTTTGTCTGTTTCAGCTGATGGTTCCCATCCACTCCCAAATGGTGCCCGTGATTCCTGGCTTCAGCCTGGCATTCCTGCTAAGTGCATTTTCCTTGCAGAAGTTATTTTAGGTCATTCTTATGCACCCTGGGAGGGTGGGCAGGGACCATTTTACAGATGAGGACTGATGAAGGCTGGAAGCAGAACTACATGCCTGCTCTGGGCGTGCATGTATGGCGGGGGTCAGAGGGGATGCCCAGGGTGCAGTCAGGGGGTGCAGGTCCACTCTGGCCTCTCCAGCCCCCAGCTCTCCCCACCTTCCTCCTCCTCTCCAGGAAAGCATCATCCTCTGTGTCATCCAGCCTCCGTCCTGCCCGGCCCCAGAGCTCTTGCGTCAACCCCTGATGTAATGACAAGGTGTTGCTCTCCCTTGCTTGATGCAGGCAGCCCCAAAAAGTTAAGGGACCTGCCTGCGGCCACACTGCTGGTGAATGGGGCAGAGCTATGCTCTAGAAGAAGACTGGATCCCTCTCCTGGGTGAATTAGATGGGATTTAGGAACTGGCCCACTGCTGCTCCAGTCGGGTCTGTCCTGGGCTCCCCAAACTCACATTTGCTTTTTCTGTGTCTCAGTTCTCATTTTAACCTGTCCTCTCTCCTTATCTACCTACCATCACTCAGAAAAATCCTTTACAGGCTGCATTAACTTCAATCTCTGGCAATAAGAGCGCATGACCTTGGACAAGTGACTCAACCTCTTTCGGCGTTGCTGTCCTTGCCTGTGAAATGGGGCCGAGAGCAGTACTGCAAGGACTGAATGAGAGGATGCATTTGTACAGCCCAGCAGGTTCCCGGGCACAGAGAAGGCAGACCTCAATAAAAGCAGTTGTGGTGGCTGTTTCGCCTGCCCTGATGGCCCCCAATCAGAAGGGATCCCCCAGCTCTACATTTCTGTCACCCCCCATGTGGCACCCACACCCTGTCCTGTAGCGAGTGCCCCCCCATCCCTTTCCTCCCACCCCACTGAGCTCCAGCAGTAGCTCCCACCTTAGCCCCTCCCCAGGTCCCACAGCCCCGCTGGGGTCTCTTCCACCTGCCTCTGCTTCTTCTTCACTGACAGTTCCCACCTTGGTCCCATCCAGGCGCTGTTTGCCGCCTCCCCTCCTGGGCAGCCACTCAGCTCAGGGTCTTCACCGCAGCCTCCATCTTGCCAAGATCAGTGGCTGCTTCTGGGTCCTCCTCCTCCTCGACTGGTGGCAGCCTTTTAACACTGCAGCTCTCTGCTCTGTGTGAAGCACTTGCTTGGGGATCCCACGCGCTCTCAGTTTTCCTCCTACCTGGTTGCTACTCCTCGGTCTTCTTTGCTTCTCCTCCTCGACTCAAACCCTAACCACTGGATGCCTCCAGGCTCAGTCCTCATTCTTTATTCCTCTTGACTCACTTCCCGGGTGGTCTCATCCGGCCCCGTGGCTTTAAATATGATCTATATGCTGATGTCAGATGCATAAATCCAACTCCTACTCTACGTCTCCATCTGGATGCTTCGTGAACGCCTCCAAGTTCAAGATGGGGAGTGCAAAACACAGCTCTCCATTTTCCCCTCCTGAACCTGTTTTCTCTCCATCGTACTGCAAGACCTAGTAAATGGCACCAGTGTCCACCCCGAGAGAGAGTCATCCTTGATTCCTCTCCTTCCTTTCAACCCCACCAGCAAGGAAAGAGCAGCTCCACTCGGCTCACCCTCTTCATCTACTCAAATGTGGCCCCTTCTCCCCAGCTCCCAGCCACCGCCCTGCTCCAGCCACTGCACGGCTGCCCCTCAGCTTATTCTCCAACAGCGGCTGGAGGTTCTGTCACTCTACTTGTTAGGTTGCATCCCTTTCATGACCCCCATCATACCTGGAATTCAGACAAAGTCCTCACGATCAGCCCCTGCACCTCCTTATCTGACTTCATCCCCTACCTTCACCCCCCTGCCCTGTCCCTTTGTCCATCCTGGCTCCTTCTGTGTTCCCCAGCCTTTTGCTTTTCCCTTTTTCTGGAATGTTCTTCCTGGGTCTCATTCCCAAAGGTCCCCTCAGAGGCCCCACTGCACCCCACACCCTCCTCTCTCTAGCGTCTCACCGGCCTTTACTTCTTGATACTCCTTAAATCATATCATATAGGTATTTGTATACACGCTTATTGTTCACCTCCTAGTAGAATGCCAGCTCCCTGAGGGCAGGGGCTATGTCTGTTTTATTCACTGCTATCTTCCCAGGGCTTCACTCAATAAATATTTCTTGAACAAATGGATAATTAAGTGCCACGAAGAAAACCATCCAGCCACTGGAAAAGGTATCAGACAAATGGTGCCTTACAGAACTTTTTGCTTTGCAGTTGGTTGCTATAAAGATTTATTTACCCTGATGTGGAAGGAATCACAATAGGGCTGTACAGTTTAAACGGCTTGAGCTAAAGAGAGAGAGAGAGAAAAAATGCTTTGTTGGTAGATAGCAAACAGATGCTCTAAAAGCACAAAGTGCCAGGTCATTGACTTAAAAAATTACCGAGGGATTAAAGACAAAAAGACAATTAAGAAAAAATACACGGGGCTTTGGAGGAGTTGCAAGACTAGGGTTTTAATCTCATTTCTCCTATTTCCCAGCTGTGTGACCTTGGGCCAGTGGCATCCTCTCTCTGAGCCTCAGCTTCCTTATCTGTAGAATGGGTAGAACAGCAACACCTCACAGCCCATCTCCCAGAGTCGCCATGAGGATCCCATGAGGGGATGGGTGTGCGGGAGCCCATCAGGTGTCATTTGCGTCACTCATGTGCTAACATCTACCAGGACAGACATTTCCACAATACTTGAGCAAGGAATAAAGAGTCAGTTCCAAGTGGAACTTTAGGAATCCAAGTGGACTCTGGAAAGGTGCTGAGAGGGAGATTTTGTTGAATCAGAGGAAAGTGCTGGAACCAAGTTATCGTTCAGAAGGGGCTATGTTCGCTCAGTCGATCAACTGCTCCCTCAAAAACTCCAAGATTTGGGGCACAGTCCTGGGCCTCACCCTGGGCCCTGGCACTACACTTCAGGAGCCGGTGGCCTCTTCACCTCTCGGGACCTTGAGGCAGGCCCCAAGGTCCTTCCCATCCATGTTGGCCAACCAGCTAGAGTCATCAGAACCATGCACGCCAAGGGGCCGGGGTTGGGCTGTCCAAGCTCGGTACAGGGTGAGAGTTTGGCAAAGTCACCCCCAAGTATCTGCAAATGGTCCTACTTGCTGCCCTGGAAGTCTTCCTTGACTCTCTCTTCCTTTCTGCCCACATCCTGATATCTTCTATTCTGTCCACTTCCCACCACCCCGTGGCCACTCTCAGGTCCAGGCCACCACCCTTTCTTGCCTGGATGACTGCACCAGCCTCCCAGTGGGCCCCCTCTTCCACTCCTGCTCCCGACCATTTATTCATTCTACAGCAGTAGGTGGAGAACTCTGTTCCCATCAATCCCCTAACTAGACTCCTCCAGGGGTTTCCACATGGTCTTACGATAAAGTCCGAACTCTATAACAACCGTAGCCTTATGATGTCATCCCCTGCTTTCATCTTCGACCTGCTCTCCCACCAACTTCCCCCCTGCTCTCTGTGTTCCAGAGACACTATTAGCTTCTGTGTTTCCAATGCTTCTCACTCATCTCAGGACCTTTGCCCAGGCCATGCACACCCTTTGCCAGGAACACCCTTTCCCCTTATTTCAGCTTCCCTTCCCCTAACCTTTATTTTGGTCCATCCTCTATCATCTAGGACTTGCTCACCCATCCTTCAGTTTTCAGCTTAAATAACATACTTCCTCAAGGAAGCCCATATGGATCCCACCCCTTCTCCTTCCAGGTAGGCTCCCATAACAGATTGGACTTCCTAACACTCTTCATATCATAGCTATTATTTTGTTACTGGTTTTCTCCATTAGGGTGTAAACGCCACAAAGGTAGAGGCCATGTCTGCCTTGCCCACCCTCCACTAGCTCGCCATTACCAGGCACATACTAGGAACCTAATCATTTTTAAAAAATTGAAGACTCACCCTGGAATCATTTTTTGACTCTCTTTTGCTCTACCTACCTATGCAGCTAACATCCAATCACTGATTTTCCCTCATGTCATCAATCTCATCCTACAGACACTTGCTGAGCACCAGCTCCTCAGCCTAGAGGTCTGGTAGCCAATGGAAGAAGGTACAGACAGAGCCCTGCAACACCATATGCCCAGGTTCTAAAGAAGGGAGAGCCCGAGGAAAGGAGTGACTGCCTGGGAGGGGCTCCATGAATTGGGTTTTGAAGGATGCTTAGGAGTTTTCAAGATTGGGGGAGAGAAGTGGAAAACGTATGAACAAAGCTGAGAAAACGGAAAAGGTGCTAATATCTCTCAAATCTTCCTTGGAGTTCCACCTCTAGAATATATATCTAGACTCTCATCCCTAGCACATCTGCAAAGGCCTCCTAACTAGATTCTCTGCTGCGCTCTCTCTTAGCTTCCGTTTTTATTCTGGTCCATCCTTGCTCAAGAACCTGTGGGGGCTCCCTACTACCTTCCACCTTAGAGTCCCAACCCTGTCAGTAGGTGCCTCCCCCAGTCCCTGCTCCCCTGCCTCTCTCACTCTCAGTGGCTTTCGCTCTCTTCACTCTCCAACATAATCACCTTTACTTCTACTAAACTCAACAACCATCACCTTCCACATCCAACCTGCTTGCCCTCTTCCTCCTCTCCGTGACTGATTTTTAAAATCAAAACAACTTGTGAGTTGCCTGTAAGAAAAATTATTTTTTAAATTTGAGTTTTAACAGCCAGAAGCTTATTTTAACTATTTAATTGGGTATAGGCAACTCCCTGCTTCTTTCCTAGATAGAAGTGCTTGGGAGTTTCTTAGTAAAATTAACTTTTGCATCCTGAACTGTTTTTCTCTGACCTTGAGCAGCCAATTTGAGGTTGGATGGGTTCAGCCTGGAATGGTTGTACTTTTGTTTCTGAGTCTTGCTGGACAGATGAGTTTACCCAGGTGCACTGCTTGAAAGTAGGTGTTTGCATCGCACGTCCCTGGTGTGATATATACCCCCACCCTCACCCCACTCCCACCCCAGCTCCAAGCTCAGTGCTATGCAAAATAGATGGCCACGGCTGCACAGCACACGCTGCCCTCGAAGTTGGCTCTTTCAGAGCCACAGTTCCCAGGGACAGACAGAAGACTAAATGACTTTGACACTGGCTTTGGGTAAAATTTGTTTTGAGAAAAAGAACACTTTAGAATGAAAAGCGCTAACATAATTTTTCTTATACAGCTGACTGGCAAAATGGACACACATACACACACACACACACGTTGACATTGGTGGGGCCAGAGAATTTTTTCATAACCATAAGTACTCTTTAAAATTATATTAGCAGTGACAATTACACTGTGGGAAATTAAGAAAATGCAGAGAAGTACAAATAAAATAAGTCACCTGTTACTCTACCATACTTCAGTATCTGTTTCTCCAATCTTCCCTCTGTCTCTCTCTTTCTCTTTCCTTTCTACTTTGCCTACCTATGTTTCTTTCTATTTTTTTTTTAATGCAGTTAGGATTAATTTTGGCAAATTGCCTTTTCATTTAACACTGAAATAGGAACATTTTCCCCTACGCTATTAAAAATTCATCTCAGTCATAATTTTCAAAGGCTGTTCAGAATATTCCACTGTCTGCATGGGCCACCGTGGAGCCCCCAACCCCCTGCTGTCAGGCACTCACACCGTTTTCTATTTTTAACCAATATAAACAAGGCTGTGACAAACATCCTGGTAAATAAATCTTTGCACACATCCTGGATTATTTCCTTGGGGCAAACTTCCTAGAAGTGGAATTACTGGTTACACTTTGAAATAGGAAACTTGTTGAATTCTTGAACTCTCTAGTGAGTTATGTCACTGTCGGGGTATAACAGCTCTTGACCACACATCTTAAGGGCTCCTCAGAGCCTATGTCATAACATTATACATCTTCAAACAAAAGAAAAAGAAAAGAAAAAAGGAAGCCCAGACCATGTGATCACAGTCAACCCAAGAAAATGACACCCATCCCTGCGTAAAATGAAGTTGCCGTTCAGGCAAGAGCCAGTTTCCTTAGGAGGGGACGGAAAGGAAGTGCTTTGGCTGCACTGACAACACTCTGAGGACTGAGTACCCATTGCACAGATGAGGAAACTGAGGCACAGCAAGGTCGAGTCACTCACCTGTCCAAGTCTGGAAGGGAGGAGTCAGGATGGAAATTTAGGTGTGCCAGACTCCAAAGAACCAAGGGCCTAAGCTTTATCCCACCTTGCCCTGAGATGGTGTCTTCGGGGGCTGGTCTCGCCCAGAGCTCTCCCAGATCCAGTCCCGATGTCCAGCTCTGCCTTATGATCTTGCTGGGTGTGCATGGCAGGGAGGAGGCAGGAGCAGCAGGGAGGACGAGTGGAAAGGGGTCCTGGCCCACCACCCTGGATGCTGAACTATGTCACAATCACCCATGGCCACAGGCACCCACGAAAACACTCACCACCTTGAAAGCCCAAGAAGGAAGCAATAACATGACTGTGTCAGAGATAAATGCAGGCAGGAAAAATAACCCCCCCAAACAGAATCCAGATCACACCTGTGGCAACAAGGAGGTAAAATGGTGAGGGAATTGTTTTCTCTATCTGCCAACCTTTTAAAAACGTGATGTTTGCTGTCACAGGGAAAACAAAGGTCTTTCAAGGCAGGTGGCCCTGGGTTCGAATATTGCCTCTCACCCTGGACAAGTCACATCACTCTCTGAGCCTCAGTTTTCTCACCTGCACAATGGGCCTATCATTCTGTCTTGTCCTCAGGATGAATGGAAGCTGCAGAGTCCCATTACTCTCTTAGCATCGTACCTGGCCGGTGCACGGGACTTAGCAAATGCCAGTTCCCGCACCACTTAGCACCTTGCTGAGCCCTGGAAATGCACAGGGAACTCCGTAGGGCCCTACCCAGGGTGTGGAGAGGGAAGGGGCAATTGCATCCTGAGGCGATCAACACTGTAATGGAGGTCACAACCCATGTCCACCACTGGTTTCCAAAAATGATCATGAATTGGCTCCTGAGCTCGTGACAGAGCAAAATCAAAGAAAGGGCCGTGTCCACCTATGGCTGCTCCTCAATCCTTCCTTAGGACCACCCTTTTGCTTTTTTCCTTAAAATTTACCAGTTCTATGACCCGTTCCCAAAAGCCCTACTGGGGCTAATCTGATCGGGTAATTTCTACAATGTACATGGGCTACTAGCTCACACTAGACAGCATTTGGGAGGGGAAAGAAAACGAATGTAACACATGCTTATTACCTTAAATTTGGAAAACACATAAAGTTCAAATGGCCACTATTAACCTACAGATGACATTTTGACAAGACATTTTTAAAGAAGCTTTCAAAGTTTCTTCTTCATCCTCTCCCAAGGTATGGCACAAATAAGGATTACAGATGTGTGTGTGTTTTGGAGGGAATGGGTATTGGATAGGGAAGGCTCCACTCACATCAAACACCCTAGAGACAATTACTTACTCCTCCTATGAATGAGGTCAGCTCCACACCCACCCACCCCAGTGTCCAAGGCAACTGGCAGGTCTTGGCTGGCTTGTCCCAGAGAACTCACAGGAAGCCCCTGGGCAAAGAGGCTGCGTCTCTAAATGGTTGTTTGTAAATGATGTTTTAGAGCTGAGGGCAAGCTTTCTCAGAGACGCCATGGTGGGGAGGGTTGCAGGCTAGCCCACAGAGTCCTCACCCTTAAAAAGGAGCCAAGTTCAGTGTTCCCAGAGCCCGCTCAGTTCAAGTCACTGAGCTCCCAGGACGGTCTTCCATAGGCTCTCAGGCCTTCACTCTGTCCCAGGTCCCACCGGGGCTGGGCCAGACCCCTCTGCACAAGGGTTTCCCCTTTCAAGTCCCTCCCATCCCCTCCCCCTGCCCCCTAAAACACCTCTCAGTGTGGCTGATCTCAGTAAGATAATAATTGAAAAATAATCTGACAGCATTAAAAGTCACTAAAGTGTGAATGACTGACAGCCACCTAACTCACCCGGAAATACTGCTCTTTATTTCAAAAGGACATTTACTAATCCAATTCCATTTCTATTTTGGTAGAACTGCAACACCAAAGTTAAAGGGGAAAGACATAGGCTCCTGGGGGACTGGGCAGGGGGAAGTCACACATAGGAAATATGCCCAAACTTTAGCCTTCGGATCCACTTTCCGGCTTCTCTCTTCCTCTACTGCTACCCACAGCTTTGGTTTTCGTCCCATGCTCGACTGCTGAGATTTCAGTGACAAGAAGGGTAAACTGGAGGGGTGAGGGTAGTAGGAGTAGGGGAAACCAGGTGGGGAGGGTATTGATTGTACAGTCAGATAATTTGCAAACTGGGGGTTTCAAAATCAGCACTAGCTAGTGTGCGCATAGATGCAAGGGGCTTTTAGGAGCTGCCAACACAAACCCGGGGGTCTGGCCTCTTAACACTCACCTGTCTCCTCGGGGATTCTCTGTCCTCACTCCAGGGGCTGCAATAACCTACGAAGAAACAGATCAGAAAGGCAGGTCAGGCGGGCGTTTTCTCCAGATTGCAGCCTGGGGCCCTGGGATCCACGTCTGGCTCATAGATGTGCTTGGCCGAAGCAGCATTTAAAATTTAATATTTAACACAGTATTGAGAAACTAAGGGATTTCATGCACATTCTGCCTTTCTGGCTCCTCTCGGCCCATGTTCCCATAGGACAGGGAGGGGCGGCACTCCCCCCCAGTCCCAACTTCCCTAATTCCCTGCACCATCTCCAGGGCCCCTGGGCACTTGAGCTTGCAGCCCCCATGCTAGCTTTGATTCTGTGATCTGCAAAGTGCATGTGAACTCCTCTTTCAGGAGACAAATCTCCCAGGCTTGGCTGGGCTTCCTCCCTCTTCCTTCCCTTCCTTCTGCTCAGATATATTAGCTGAGAATTCAAGAGAGAGGGAAAGCCAGGCCCATCCCTGGGAGCAATCAAAGGTGAGAAGACCGAGTCAGACTCTGGTCAAAGCACGGTCAGCATCCCTTCCTAATATCCCTGCCCTGTAGGCTCTCGGGAGCTAAACCACTCATGTCCTGGTGCACCCGTGTAGTTTGAGGAGGGGTTGATAAAGGAACTATTTACAATGCAGTTCTCAGGGCGAGAGAGTAGAGACGTCTGCACTACACCCCTAGTCCTGAAGGGGGTGGGGATCGCCCTGGCAGTTGTCAGGGGATGCAGCCAGCCCAAGGTAACCTTGAGGGAGGGAGCTGGGAGGCTAAAGGCCCTAACATCACTCTTCTCCCTCACTTCTTATCCTGCCAGAGCTCCCCATTGATTATACCCAGCAGGAAGTCAGAGGGTGAGGTTGTCCACTGATGCCAGCCCTAGAAACCAGCCTCCTGGGACCCAGAGCCGGGTGGAGAAGGGTGGAGAGTGGACCTTAAGGGGCAAATAGGGCCCTGCTTCCCTGGGCCCTACTTACCTGCTGAATCTACACATCTGTGCCCCCAAGGTAATCCTAACCAGGCCCTCCCAACTCAGAGGGCTCAGTCCACCCCACCGCCACTGGGCCTTCGGTGCTGATCCTTCCCCACACCTGTCTCCTCTGCACTCTTGGCCTGAGCCTGAGTTTTCTGCTCCGTCCTCCAGCGTCTGCTCCCTGCCTCCCCCACTGCTTGGAGTCTAGCCAGGGCCCTTCTCTTACCCCTCCACCCCGGCCTGTCCCTTCTACTGTACACCCTGCAAATTCCTCTCACTATTGAGCCAGGCCGTGTCCTTCCTGGAAAAACAGCCCAACCCCGAGTTCACGGAGAGCCAGGTGTGGAGCCACAGGAGCCTATGGGGCTATGAGGTGGACACAGAGCCAGTCACAGGATCACAGAGCCGGCAAGCCACAGACTCCCCTGGAAATCTCTTCTGGGAAAAACACAAGCCAGATACAAGGCAGCCATGTGCTAGGTTTCATGGAACCCAGGAGGTCACCTGCTTTATGGGTGGGGAAACTGAGGCCAGGAGTGGGGTGGGGCTTCCACCAGGCCACCCGGCCGGAGAGTGGCAGAGCCCGTTCCATCTGCCTCACCAGATAGGCCCTTCCACCCGACCTGGGACGCACAGGCCAGACCCTCACCAGGACAGCGGCCAGGGCTCAGTTTACACAGCAGCTTTCTAATATGCACCGACGCTGAGTGAGGTCCCATTGGGCAGGCACTGGGCCAAACCCTTTAGCCTCAGTTCCTGGATGCCTTACCCTACCTCCAGGAGATTATTATTCATCCCATATCACAGATGTGGAAGTCGAGTCCTGGAGAAGTTACACAGCATGCTCAAGACTCATGCAGCAAGGTTGGTCACAGGGCGGGTGGTCCTGGGCTGGCCCCATGCAAGGCCCACCCCCACACACTCTCTCATTAATTTTAAATGTGGTAAGTATCAGCCATATAGTTATCTAGATGCCTCCAGACTTTTTCGCTTCATTCGCTCATTTCCCGACCCTCTGTGGGCCTCTGCCTGCCATCTCACCCATGTGAGGCAGACAGCTGAGAATTAGCCACCTGTCACGTCCAGTGACATGCCGGGGGCTCCCCCAGGCTCAGCCGGGGCCACCTGCTCCCCACCAAAGCCCTGAACCCACGAGGATGGCAGTGACATCCTGAGCTTGGGCAGCTCTGTTTCAGCAGCAATGCCCTCCTCTTCTCCAGCGGGGCTGTTGGGATGAAAGATTGATGAGAAATCTGTCCTCCCTAGTGAATTTTTAATTACGGAAGAAAGGAGACCCCGGCCCCTGTCCAAACCACAAATGTGGGAAGGGTGTTCTTGGGTGTCCCCACTGTTAATGTTTTATCCACACTGACAGCTGCCATGAACCCTGTATCCGTCTTCTACCTATAAATAATGGCAAGGGGCTGGGCTGGGAAAACCTACATGGAAGGTTCTGGAGTAAAATGAAGGTGAGTGAGGCTAGGACCCCACGTGGGCAGTGAGCTTGGGAGCCTAAAGGCCATCTGGGCTGCCGGAGTTCTTGTCCTTTCGAGTTGCAGGTGATTGCACCTGTCATCCTGGTCCCTCTTACAGACCTCCAGCTGAAGCCAGGCTGAGCTCAGAGCACAGTCCCAGACTGGGGTCCTTGACCACAGCCTTGAAGAGACAGGAGAGAGCCAGGCTCCAGGTCAGGAGCAGGGCCCAGTTAAGCCACGGCTGCAGAAGAGCAGGATGCCTGTGGGATTATTCATGACTCGGTTCAGTCCAGTTTCACAAGCCTTTTCATAAGGAAAAGAGAAATGAAGGCCTGGGTTCAAATCCCAGCTCCATCATCTACTGGCCCCTGTTCTTGAGCAAGTTGCTTTAACTTCCTGAGCCTCAGTTTGCTCCTCCATGAAATGGGGTTAGAAACAGCTACTGCAGAGGGCAGTGGTGAAGGTAACATGAGATGATGTGTGGGAAACACTTAGCATGTAGTGAGTGCTCAATAAATGCTAACCATAACAAGGAAGAATAAACCACCCACTCTGCTCTCAAATTCCTTATAAACTAGGATTCACCCAGCTGAACAACAATAAAAATCTTACAAGGAAGAAAGGATTAAGGGTAAAATGGTGCTACAAACATTAAAGGTGAGAATATGGGGAGCAGGCTGGTGGGAACACTCTGACTTGGGAGTGGCAATCAGGGGAAGCTTCCTGGAAGAGGGGACCTGGAAAGTCCAAGTGCTCCTATCCTTTGCAAGTTCAGGGACTCAGCTCCTTGGGTGGGAGGACTTCCCCATCCTGGAGTCCCCACTAGGCAAACTGGCTGGCAATGAGATTCCAGTGTATAACTGGTTCTCTGTGAGGCCATTGTTTAGTCAATAAATGCAAAAGTCATTGGTTCCCAGGAGCCCCAGACTTTCCAACTCAAGCCCTACTTCCTCCAGGAATCTTTCCAGGCTTGCTTCAACCCACGTGGATCCCACTCTTCTCATATGCCACTAACACCCAAGATGCAAACCAGACACCCTAAACGGTCTGCTCCCACGGGAGGAGCCCTGGGTTCTAGTCTCGCTACTGCTGTGAGATGTTGGACAAGTGCCATCCCCTCTCTGGGCCTGGCTTTTTTTTCCTTGTCTGTAAACAAAAGGCTTGGATTAGATTAGAAGCTCCCCAGAGCCCACTCTGGGGAGCACTAATCTTTTGAGAAGCTCCCTAAAACAGGGCACCATGGTCGAAAGTGTGTGGAACTGTTCCATGCTGCAACCTCCTCCCCCTTATAGCTTTCACAAAGCAATTAAGCATTAAGGCTCTGATAAGTACTGCAACACAGAAACTGGCTTAGTTTTGCTTAACCCAGCATTTCCTCAACTAACTTGACCTTGCAGCCTTTTATTTTTGAGTCATATCTGTTGAGTAACACCCCACAACACAAGCATTCCTCAGAACCCACTTTGGGGGAATGCTGGACTCAAAGTTCTCTTGGTTAAATTCCTGCTCTGTCATTTGAAGATTCAGTAAGAGTCTCGGGTGTGGAATTTCACAGTCAGAGTAACTTTTCCAAAATGTCTCTGTGTCGCTTCTGGCCAAGACATGAGGGTGTCCTCCGCCAGCTCCCACGGCAGCACCTTGTCTGGGAATCCACTATAACAACCCTTGTGTTGTAATCATGGTCTCTCTGCAATGGCCCTTAAACTCTGCACACTGGTGTATCCCAGGGCCTGGCAAGCCCAATGCCTGAAACACGGAGTGCATGCTCAATAAATAGCTTTGAATACAGGGGTGAGGGTGAAAATATTTAACAAGTTGATGCTTTGGCATGTAACAAACAAGAACCTACAGGGCTATAAAGAACCTACAGGGCTTTTTTAACCTAGTCAAACACGAGCCCTGGTGGAATGAATGAATGAATGAATGAATGAATTGCAAAGCCTCCAGAAGAGACTACAGCTATTAACTACAGGAAAAGCCCTTTCTAAGGCAAAGCTCAATGCTGTGCTTTTAACATTTTCCCCCGTGTGGGCTTAAGGTTTCTCTGGCTGGGACATTCAGATGGTACCAAGATGCTCATTTGCTCTCATCCCTCATGCCCCAGGCTGGAGCCCAAGTCAGATGAGAACATGGGATTTCTGTGTTCTCAACAGAGCTGGCAACAGTGTCAGTATTTCAAATATCCCTCTGAAATCTGAATCCAAAATGGAACATTTTTGCAAGTAAGTAATACTCTTGATGTCAGGGTTGCGGCAGGAGGTTCTGCAGCCCCCAGAAACTCGGAAACTCAGAGGTGGGGACTTGCAGGGGGCAGTCAGAGCACAAAGCAACCCAAACCCAGGCTCCCCCAGACCACCCTGCCCTCCAGGGTTAGTGGAGGGATTTCAGGCACTGGCATATCTGAGACATGTTTTTCTGATTCTACCTGATGATGCCCCAGGGAAACGCAGAAAGGCCACACTCTGGGACCTTATGCTCTCATGGACTTTGGGGACCCCAGGTCAAGGGTCAGAGGTCGTGGAGGAGTCTTGTGGTTGAGGGTAAGAGTAGAAAAGGTCAGGGTTCCCTATGAATGGCGTGCAGCACCTGATACCTGTCAAGCTCCTGGATGGAGGCAGCTTCAGATTTCCATATTGGTTTCTCTCCTTGGTCAGGATTTGAAGCAGATACCACCCGTTTTGAGTTACAGAATCCGGCTCATGGCTCCCTGACCCTTGCCTCTGGGAGGCTTGGGGTGGGGGTGAGGGGCAAATTCTCAGGAGGGGCAGGGACTGTGGCACAGTCAGAGGGCCCAGAAGAGAGTGGGTCTCCAGGAGAGTCTTTCCCACCAGGGGCGGGAGTCGTGCTCACACTCAGGGAACTCTCCGGGGTAACCCCCGGGCCCCCAGAAATTCACTCCGAGCAGAAAGAATCAGTTTACTCTAGCAAAGCGTTAATGCCTCTCCAACACTTGCTAAATTCTCTTTTCAATAAGGAAAAGCAGGTCCGAATGAGCAGCAGTTTGCCCTTTTTTTTCCTTAGTAATTTTATGGTTGCCTTCTATTTATGAAGTTGATATTTTCCCTCTCCCCTTTTATAGTAGTGATGAAGTTCCATTTTTTAAATAAAATTAGTTAGGTTATAAAACATGAGTTCATCTGCATTCAAATATTGAGTAATTTTTAGTTACAGGTGATCTGGTCTACAAAGTGTGCAGGGAGGTATACAAATGACTGTAGTCTAGGAAGCACTCATCCAGTCCTACTCACCCACTTCACAGATGGGCACACTGAGACCCAGAGGGGGGCCTTGACTAAGCACACATAGCCATGCTGGGATGAAGAACTCACGTTTGCGGACTCCAGACTCTTTCTACTTGGTCATCTCTTCTTTGTGAAGCTGACCCATGAACACCAAAGCAGTAGGGGCTCTGCATGAGCTGAAACTGAGTGGCATTCACCTCTCTAACCCACAGAGCCTGTCACAGAATTTGTATTTGATGAGAACATGCTTAAAGGGATGGATGGATAGATGGATGGATGGATGAAGAAAGGATAGATGGATGGGTGGATGGATGAAAGGGAGACAGATAATTGGATTGATAGAGCTACAGATGAAGAGAGAAGGGGATGGATGGATTAAGGGATGAAAGAATGAAAGAATGAATGAAAAAAGTGTTTCATCATGTAGGGCTCCCTGCACTTCACCCACCCAAGAACATTTGCATTCTGAGAGAGAATTAGTAGAAACTATTTTTCAGATAAAATAGTGATAGTGAAATTTCAGACTTCATGGATAGGCTTGTAGAAACAAAAAACCTCCCTACCTGACCCCACTTCACCAGCAAGATATCAGGCAAATGTAAAAGATCACTGCCCAGGGAATCCAGCTCCTTGGTTTCTCCTTTTGCCTTTGAAACTCACTCTCTGACTTTGGATGAGTTCCCTCCCTTCCCTGGGCGTCAGTTTCCCCATGTGTAAAATGAGGGAGGTAAGTCCAATGAGTTCCACTATGTCAGCATGCTTTGTCTCCCCCAAAGCCTGTCAGATCCCAAGGCCGGTCATCCCTGATGCTGAAGCAGGCACAGAATCTGTCAGTTGGACCTGGCTTCTCTGAGAGGTGACCACCTTTCTGCAAAGTGATGCACTGAAGGCACCCAACAAACAATCAGCTCCCAAGAACAGAATCAGCAATGGGTTCCATTATGCTTTGCCTTGGGAACCAGCTTATATTAAGGAGAAAACATCAGAAAGGCTGGGGAGGTGGGGTCAAGCTTCTCAGCCCCCTAAATGACGCAGCCCTTCGCATGCAACAATGAAATGGGCAAGGCATAGACAAACCAAAGGTGGGGAAGATGGTGATGGGGCAGGAGGAAGAGATCAGAGCAGAGGCTCCTGGGTCGTGCCGTTCTGGGTTTGGATCCTGGCCCAGACCCTCCCTAGCCATGTGATGCTGGGCCTCTCCTCCCAGTCTCTCTGAGCCTCACAATCATTCACTTGCAAAATGGGGGAAATAGTATCTCTCCATTCCATTGGATTGCTGTGAGAATTGAGGAAGATAACCTGTGGACATGGTTGGAGCTAGCAGATATTAGCTTATTGTCCTTCTAGTCTGTGAAGCACAAGGGTAGAGCCTGGATCTTGCTTATTAGGATTTGGGAGTGATGTGGGGGTGGGCATTTCTTCACTGACTTAATGTTTTTGTTTGTTTGTTTGTTTGTTTGTTTGTTTTTATTAAATTCAGTTTTATTGAAATACATTCACACACCATACAATCATCCATGGTATACAATCCACTGTCCACAGTATGATAACATAGTTATGCGTTCATCATCACAATCTATCTCTGAACATTTGCCTTACATCAGAAAGAACCAGAACAAGAATAAAAAATAAAAGTGAAAAAAGAACACCCAAATCATCCCCTCATCCCACCCCATTTGTCCTTTAGTTTTTATCCCCATTTTTCTACTCATCCATACACTAGATAAAGGGGGTGTGATCCACACGGTCTTCACAATCACACTGTCACCCCTTGTAATCTACTTTATTATATAATTGTCTTCAGGAGTCCAGACTGCTGGGTTGGAGTTTGGTAGTTTCAGGTAGACTTAATGTTTTTTTTTGAGTACCTGTGGAGCTCCCCTATGCCCTGGGGACTGGGGAGTGAAGGCAGCCCCAGTGTCTGACCTCATGGAGCTTACAGTCTGCGGGAAGAAGCAGGCAATTTACCAACGGTCACTCGGATAGATGTGCAATGTCACCTGAGACAGGTTCTGGGGAAGAAGGGATGGTGGAATGGGGCCCACTTTGTCCTGGGGCAGAACCATCCAGGAAAGTGCCTTGAGCTGAGACCTGGAGGACATGCAGGCTGTGAGCAGGTACAGGTATTGGGGTGGGGCGGGCTAAGGCACAGGGAGAGGCGGTGCAGCACACGCGAGGGCCCTGTGGCAAGAGGGGCTTGGCAGCTGGAGGGACTGAGAGGAAGCCAGTGTGGTTAGAGCAGAGCATGAGCTGCAGCGTGGTATCAGATGAAGCTGGAGACATGGGTAAGGGGCCATGGGCAGGGCTTTGGGCTTTCTCCTGAGAAAAATGGGAAACCGTTAAATAGTATAAAGCAAAGGGGTGATGGCTCTGTTCACTGCAGCATGGAGGATGGATGTAGGGAGTTCAGAGGGGAGGCCGGAAGCAGTGAAGTGGCCATGGCGACTGTCCAGGCGAGAAACAATGGTAGCCCAGACTGGGTGGTGGCCATGGAGCAGACAGAAGCCCAGAGACAGCCCTCAGCTAAGCTGTGGCAAGTCACTTATATGCAGGGAAATGAGGCCTGTGAAGTCTACAGGGACTCCACTGCCCCCTTTCAATGTGGTCTCTTCAGGCCCTAAAGCTCAACCCCAGCCCCAGAGACCATGGCAGGCTCTCCCCAGAGGCCTCAGCACAGGACAACTTCCCTACAGTAGGATGCACATGCAATAGCAAAGATGATGACATTTACAACACCCATGCAGGAACTTTACAGTTTATGACCTCCATTTACTGCTTTTGTCATATTGGATTCTCACAATCAAGAACTCCAAACCCCACCCTCTTTCCCAATTCTCTTTTGAAGCATAAAAACAATCATCATCGCAATAACGATTGTTATGTTTACCATTCATTTATTCATCTAACCCACTTTTCTTGAGGGCCATCCATGTGCCATGTGCCATTCCAGGTGCGGAGAGACAGCAGGGGCCTGCTCCCACGCGGCTTATTCTCGAGTGCTTCCTATGTGCCTGGCATTGTGCTGCCTCTCCACAAGCACCGTCATGCCCAGCCCAGTAGGGGCTGTTATTTTACAGAGGGGGGCATAGGGAGAGGTTTGGTGGCAGGTAGAGCATCCCACAGCTGGGAAGCAGCAGAGCAGAGCTTAAAGCTAGGGATGCTTCCTCCAGAGGTTTACCTGCACGCCCTCTTTTAAAGAAAAATCATTTGCACACCAAATTTCTTAAAAACGTCTTTCATTTTCCCTTCTTGCCAAGTAAGCAGTTCAGTTCGTCAACTGTATATTAATCCCTGGCATAAATTCCTATAAACAAAATATTGCCAAGCAATGCAAAGGCTGAAATCCTCTTACTACCCACATCGGTGGTGATGCTGTGCGTTGGGGGAGGCAGGTGGGGGTGCTGAGCCGCTTAGCGTCAGGTGGCAAACACACCCGAATCCTCAGGCAGAGACAGAGAAGAAACCCCCCAGGACCCCACAAAGTGCCCTAGGACAGACCAGCCACTCGCTGCTACAGAGGGACCTGCTCTTGGCTGGCAGGTTTCACTAAGGGTCACTCAGAAACTCGCTGGCAATGGTGGCGTCACACAGGCTGCAGATGCTTTCTAGTGATAACACAGCTTTAGGATCCTGACTATTTAATTTCCCCAAGCCCTGGTTTCCTCATTTGTAAAATGGTTCAGGAGCAGTTAACCTTATTACTGCTATTATAATATTAATTCAATAATTTTAATAATAATTATTATGACTATTAATATTGCTATGAGCATCTACACTGCATTTAAGACTTTGTAAAGCACTTTTTTGCCCAGTGCCTGCCTCTGTGTCCCTCCAATTGTGCGGTAGATGGTGCTATTAGCCCCATTTGGAGAGGAAGAAAAGCAAGGATGGGGGTAAAATGACCCTGGAGGCAGAGCTTGGATTTGAACCCACGTCTTTTGCCTCCAAAGGGCAGGGTCTTTCCACTACTTCCTCAGGTATGGAAAGAATGGTCTCGTCCTTTGGGTTGCTTAATTCCAAATTGGAAGATGTGTTTCAGAGTGCATAAAGCAGGAAGGAGGGAGTGAGTGGTTATGAGCACAAATCATAAGCCACACAGCCTGGTTTTCCACCCCAGTCCAGCCCCTTGTCAGCTGTGTGTCCTGGAACAAGTTACTTGATCTCTCTGTGCATCAGTTTCCTAATCCATAAAACAGTATCCAATTCAGAGGATGGTAAGGAGGACTAAATGTGTCAACATTTGTAATGTGTTTAACATGGAGCCTGGCACATAAATATTACATATTATTAGTTAAAAATGATTTTAAGAAAATTAACCTAGGCATAAATCAGAAGAGGAAAGCATTCACAGAATTTGCTGTTAATCAACATTATCCATTTCTTGATTTGGATGAACTACATGTTTATTTGTGGCAATAAACATTATAATTCACAGCCAACAGATAGGCTCATCCTACCTACCCATGTTTTATAATCTAATTCTCACTACAACTCTGCTTGTAAATATTATTAACCCACTTTATAGATTGGGAATCCTGAGGCACAGAGAGGGGAAGTGACTTGCCCGAAGTCACACAGCTGCTAAGTGGCCAAGCCAGGACTCAAACCCAACTCCAAGGCCTGGGCTCTAACCTCTCTACTTCCCATCTGATCAGTGGCACACAAATTCCTGGCAACTGACACCAGCTCCTGGAAAGCCAGGCTTTGGGGGCACACCAGTGTGAGAGAAAGTCCTTGCACAGGGGACACTGTGGACATGTCTGGACAAACCATGCAGAGTTGACCCCACCCCCACATTTGGGCTGGCCCTGTACAGGGCCCAGCAGCCCAGAAGAGAACCGTGTGCTCAGTACACTCTGAACAAGAAGGAGCAGAAATATCTCCATTACAAATACAGGTATAAGCCTACATCACTAAGGAAAAAAACAACTCAGGAATAAAAACACAGAGCACTGTTCAGAAGGTGCCAGAAGATTTAACACAACTTACTGTTAATTTCCCAATTTTGCTTCTCATAGAAGAAGTTGCAGGAAGGCTGTCTTTTACCATAAATGGTTTGTTGTCAAAGCAAAAACAGCATCCCATATCTAGAAGAGAGACTGGACTCTGTACCTAAAGTGAAGCAGGCCCACGGAATCCCCGGCCTGGACCAGCAGAGTCGGGTACTATGCCTGGCTCCGCTGCTATCTTGCTGTGTAACCTCAAGAAAATCCTTTCCTTCTCTGAGCTCATGAGCAGTGGACAGGGGTCACGCAATGGCCACCATGGGCTGAATTCAGCCTGCAGATGATTTTTTGTGTCGCTGAAGTGTGTTTTAAAAATTAGGAAAATGATACTGCAAAGTTCAGATGTCTAGATTTTCCAAAAAGTGATACTCCCTGGCTTCAGGGGCCCCATGCTCCTACTTGGTTAACAACTGGCTGGCACCAAATGTGGCTGTTCCCTTCAGGAGCCACAGTCCCCACCACTCCCTACTGCTTACCCCCAGTGCTTCAGGCAGCACGCCATGAACTTGGCCCTGGGGGCACTGGAGTTTGCCACTCTGGGGTAGGCCCATAGCCTTTGTGGGGCCCTGTCAGCTCTAACATTTGCTGGTTTCAAGAGTGCCTCTCCACATGAGCTGTCATCGTTCTGAGGCTCAGTCGGGGCTGGCACTGTGTGCCTCGCTCACCCTGGGTGCCCCAGAGCCAAGCACACAGAAGGTACTTCATAGCTCTCTGATACAAAGTGAGATGGAATGAGCACTGGATGAGGAGTCAGAGGGCCTGGCCTTGAGCTGGGGCTTTGCTACGAAGGGACTGTGGGCATGAGTGGGTCCCTTCCCTGACCCTGGGCCTCTCTTCTCATGGACCAGCTCTGTTACACCCCCTGCAGGTGGCTCTGACCCTGTGGTCCTTGCCTGGCCCATGTCATCTTCCCCCAATGTTGCTGAGCTCTTTTTCTGTGCCAGTCCAGGGATGGTGAGGCCCAAGAGGCCTGAGGTCACCTCTGCTTCTCTGACTGGCCTTTCTGCCCCCGTCCTCCCATCCCTGACTGGCTGGAGGGCACAGCAGTGCCAGGAGGAAGCTGTGAGCTCCTTGGGAAATGAGAGCATCTGAGCTGCAGCCAAAACCAGTGAGGGCAGCGGCAGTTTGGGACACTGAAATGGAGGGAGCCATGGCTTTGTGTCACTTCTAATCCAGCCCTCAGAGATTATCGCCTGAGTCAGGGCTTCCCAGAAATGAAGATGATGAAAAATGGGGAGGATGTGCAGCCCCCAGTAATATGGGTCTGGGGATGGAATCCCTGCTCTGCCACTTCCCAGCTGTGTGACCTTCTGCTTGTGACTCAACCTCTCTGAACCTCTCTCTCCTCTACAAAACAGGAATCCTAATCCCTACCTTGTAGGGTCACTGTGAGAATTAAATGGGTTAACACACATGGGTCCTTCATAAATGCTGTTTTTCCCACCCTTCCCTCACTTCCAAAATGTTTCCCAGGCAGGGCTGCCATCCACTGCTGGAATAACAGAAGACATGATTTGTTCCATCCTGGATTCGACCCACTTTGCAGAAAAAAATATATTTTTCTTAGCCTAAACACACCATGCTAGAAACTTACTAGTAACGATTCTCTCTTTGAAGTTAACAAGCCCTCATTTGTTAATGGCCACAGCCCCTTCCTTTAGAGTGAATTTGGTAAAATCAAATGCCTCCTTCCCTGATGGAGAGATATGGGGATTTAATGAAGGGAGGGTGTGATAGTGAAGCGGTGGCCTTTAAAGGGGACACTGCACGAGCAAAAGAAACTGGAAACCACCTGCCAAGGGAGGTGGAGTAACTCTTCATCTTTAATAATCCAGTGCTTTCTGAAATAATAACCCTGACAACGAAGCTTTGACCAGCACATACTTGTGGGCATCTGACAGGAGTCTCACGAGGTCCTCAGTCTTGCCTCCATCCTATAGTTGAGGCAGGGCAGCCTCTGTTGGTTGTCCACCCAACAGCCATTTTCCTTCCCCTTGTTCCAAACTGTTAACACATGGGAGAGGCAGGAAATGCTCGATATTCACTTTTCTAGACTCTCTCCCATAGGACAGTAGCCATCTGGCCCATTCCAGCCAATCAGACTTCTGCTAGAGGGATACCAGGGAAGATTTTTTTCTCCCCAACTAACAAAGAGAGACACAAGAAAAATCTTTCTTCCTCACTTCCTTTTTTTTCTGGTCTTTGGATGCTTTCCTGTGGGAATGTGAGGCTTGGAGCAGTGGCAGCCATTTTGCAACCATGGGGCTGACATGTGCGATGGCACGTGGGTCTTTACTGAATCAACGTGGGGACCCCACATTACCAGAAACTTATTACATATGTATTTTTATTCATATATTCTGTTATTTGCAGTCAAAATGCTCCTAACTGATGCACAAGACAATCAAGGCTACAATACCTTATTAGTTGGTGCTGGCCACATGGTGAAACCTTGGTTTCCATTGTTCCAATGCCTGCCAAAGCATCATATCCCAAGGCAACCCCACTGGCACCCTGTCCAACTCAGCCTGGGAGACATCCACTTGGGGAATGCAGCTTCTGTTGCCTCTCACAGATGCACAAAGCCAGCCTCTGACTTCAACCAACCAACCAATTTCCCTGATTCCCAAAAGAGCCCCACGACCCTCTCTCTGTGGCCTGGAGGAAACACTTCTTTTGGGGTCACTGAGGCATAAAGAAAATACAAAGCCCATCCCTTTGGAAAGCTGCAGTCACAGGCTCAGGGTTATCTAAGTTTCTAATTTTTCAAGGTAAGCTGGAAATCCATGTTCTTCCATGACATCTGCCTTTGTGTGGATGCTGGCAACTAATTTCAGTTGAAAACACCAGTGGGGACCATGCCATGCATGCACAATTAAATATAGCCTGCAGACTCCTGGTTTGGAGCCTCTGACTTAGAGTTTCAATGGTCAGGAATTTTATAGACAAAGCTATCAGGGCACAGCACTAAAAGTTACATGCAGTCCCATTCCCTCCACCAGTGACATCCTGAGGACACGGGGCAATACGATTTCCTGGTTCTCAGTTTCTCCATCCTGCCTCTGTGTCCAAACTTTAATTCCTCTGTGCGAGACCCTGAAGTCCTCTTTGTTCCCCTTCAACCTCTCTCTCCAGTGTTCTGTGCACTCAGATTTGCAGACAGACAAGAATCAGAGGCTGCCGTCTAGAAACTGCTTGCCATGATTTGGCCTTGGTGGAAAATTCCACCAGCACCTCCCAGGTGGCATTTCTCACCCAGCATCCACACGCATCCTTCCATAAAACCTTGCTTTGCCCTGACCAGGTGGCACACTCTCAGTCATCCTCGTCAATACCCAACAGCTATGTACTGACCAGGTCAGGAGCTGCTGCAAATGCTTCCCTAGGGAGTACTGCAACCATTGCTCCTTGGCCTCTACTCAAAGAGATTCCTGCCAGCAAGAGAGGCTGCAGCAGCTGCAGGAGTCACCTCCAGATCTTCCTTGTGAGTCTCCTAGGGATGTGGGAGGGGGCAGGGGTCCACTCAGAGCCACCCAAATCGGTGCCCTGGGCCCCAAATCCTGCATAAGTGCTTAATGACACAAACTCTGCCAATTAGAAGCTGGGGGACCTCCCATGACCCCAAACCTCTAAAAAGGGATAAAGAACCTTGGCCTGCTGGCCCCATCGGGTCAGGCTGTGGACGGGCCTGATGTGTGATATGCTGTTCCAATCTGAAAGCTTATTTTTCTCCCCATGGCCCTCGAGCATCAACTCCCCTCCTCTTGCCAGCACACTGACAAGCTGCTTCACTCACTCAAACACTCCCTGCCTCTGAGGGCCAGGGACCTGGAGAATGGGAAGTGACAGCGGGGGAGGCTGGGCCACTTCTTGGTGGACATACAGCTCTTCCTTGTAGGGCTGATCTTGAAGGGCTGGCTTCGTGCCATACCACCTTCCTGGGCTGGAGGAGCCTGGAAAAATCTGCTCCATGCTCAAGACCCCGGGAAGACTGGGAAGAGCCTCTAAAAACAAGGATTGCTCTAAAAAGCAAAGTTGGTCCATTGCTTCCTTTATCAAAACTATTCAGGGGACTTTCACTTTCTGCCAAGATGGAGTAAAAGGGGCCAGATTTACCTCCCCACCTGCAAAAAACAAAAAAATGGGCAAAGTATATAAAATAGCAGTTTATTTGTAAGACCCTGGATATCTGTGATGGAGTTGGGAAACAAATGAGATGAGCCCAAAGACTGCCCCAGCTTTCTGCCTTGAGAGTGTCTCCAGGCCATGGCTCAGGGAAGGGGAACCCAAGCGGAACCTCCCCAACTCGCTGTGTTGAAGATCTGCAGCTGAGAGTCTGGGATACGATGCTGGAGAGGATGGCGCTGCATAGAGAGAGCTTTAGAGATCTGCAGAGGGTCCCCCTAGAGCACCCAGTAGTGATGAAAGCCTATGTGTGAGGAAAGCCAGGGAGAGAACCAACAGAAAGGATTATAGGGAACCAGGCTTGGAACTCACCGAGGTCTGGGAATGGTACTTGTTGCCACCAGCCAGACAAGGAAAACCTCAATATTCATGGGATATTGACAAGAGAACTCAGAAGTGTCTTCCCTTAGTCATGGAGAATAATTAGCCCTAGACTGAAAACTGCTCTGGTTTCCCACCTAACAAATATTAAAAGCTTCAAACTGCTTCCAATAGCTTAATTGCATCCCAGACAAAACTTGACAACATTGATAGGAATACAAAAACATCCAGCACCCAACAAGGTAAAATTCGCAGTGTCTGGCATCCAGTCAACCATTACCGTGCATGCAAAGAAGCAAGAAATTGCAATCCATAATAAGGAGATCAATCAATCTAAATGGACCCAGAACTGACACAATGTCAGAATTAGCAGACAAGGACATTGAAATGGTTATTATAACTGTATTTCATGTGTTCAAAAGTTAAGTAGAGACATAAAAGTTATGTAAAATAATCCAAATGAAACTTGTAGAGATGAAAACTACATGTGAGATGAAAAAGAGCTTAGACGGGATCAATAGCTGATTAGACATCGCAGAAGACAAGAAATAGAAACTACCCAAAATAAAACACAGAGAAAAATGAGAATTTTAAAGTATCAGAAAACAACAACTTAAAGTTTTAGGACAACTTTAAATGGCCTAATGTGTAACTGGAGGCCTCAGGGGAGAGGGGAAAGGGGAGAGAGTAGAGAAAAGTATTTGAAGAAATAAGGGCTGAAAAATTTCCAAATCTGATGAAAGCTATAAACACATAGACCTACAAGCTCAAAGAATCCCAAGCACAAGAAACATAAAGAAAACTATATCAAGGCATACTGATAATCAAATTGCCCAAAGCAAGTGATAAAGAGAAAATCTTAAAAAGCAGCTGGGGTAGGACATGTTCTATACAGAGAAACCAAGATAAGGATGACAGATTTCTTACTGGAAACAATGCAAGTGAGAAGACAGTGGGGCAGTATATTTAAAATACGGAAAGAAAAGAAACTGTAACCTGACCAGCGAAAATATTTTTCAAAACAAAGGCAAAATAAAGACATTTCCAGACATACAAAATCTGAAAGAATTCATCACCAGCAGACCTGCACTATAAGAAATGTTAAAGAAAGTCTTTTAGGCAGAAGGAAAATGATACCAGATGGAAATAAGTATTCTCACAAGGAATGAAGAGCATTGGAAATGGTATCTACCATATAATATTTTTAAAAAATTATTTAAAACTTTTAAAAGATAATTGACCATTTAAACAAAAATAATAACAAAGTGGTGTGGTGTTTATAATATCTGGATAGGTAAAATGTGTAGCAATAATAACACAAGGCTTAAGAGAGAAAAAAATGGAAGGATACTATTGTAAGGCATATTAAATGTGAAGTGATATAATATTACTTGAAGGTAGACTGTGATGAGTTAAAGACATATACTATAAATTCTAAACATATCACTGAAATAACAAATGAAAGACCTAACAAGAAAATAAGAGAACCATAAAAGATATTCAATTAATCCAATAGACAGCAGAAAAGGGAGTATAGAGGTATGAAGAACATATGGGACAAGCAGTAAGATGATAGATTTAAAACTAACCGGATTGCTGATCACAATAAATGTAAATGGTCTAAGCATCAGAATTAAAAGGCAGAGATTGCTGCATTGGATATAAGAGCAACATACAACTCTATGCTGCCTTCATGAAACACACTTCAAATATAAAGACAAAAATAGGTTTAAAATAAAATGATGGAAAAAGATGTACCATGTTAATGCTAATGAAAAGAAAGCTGTAGTGGCTATATTAACATCAGAAAAAGTAGGTTTCAGGGCAAAGAATACTGACAAGGATAAAGAATACCACTTCATAATAAAGGGATCAATTCATCAAGGCAACATAATAATATTGAATGTTTAAGGACCTAATAAAAGAACTTCAGAATACATGAAGCAAACACTACGGAAATACAAAGAGAAACATGCAAATCTACAATCATAGTCAGAGATTTCAATACTCTTCTCTCAATAACTGATATAACAAGAAGATAGGAACATAGGAGAAAACCTTTGTGAACTTGGGTTAGGCAAAGATTTCTTAGATATAACACCCAAAGTACTATCCATAAAATAACAAAGTGAAAAATTGGATTTCATCAAAATTAAAAACTTCTGCTCTTTATAGACACTGTTAAGAAAATGAAAAGTCATGTCACAGACTAAGAGAAGATATTTGTGTATCATATATCCAATAAAGTACTTATATCCAGAAAATATAAAGAACTCTCAAAACTAATTAATAAGAAAACAAACAACCTAATAAAAAATGAGGGAAATATTTGAACAGGTACTTCATCAAAGAAGATATACAGATGCTAAATACTTGAAAAAGTACTCAACATCATTAGCCATCAGGGAAATGCAAATTAAAATCACAATGAGATGCCACTATGCATATATTACAATAGCTTAAACTAAGAAGCCTGACAATACCAAGTCCTGCTGAGGATGTGAAGCTACTGCAACTCTCATGCACTGCTGGTGGGAATGCAAAGTGGTACAAATTAATCTATAGTGACAGAAAGCAAATTAGTCATCAACTGGGGAGGGAGCTTCTGGGAAGGCTAAGGAGAGGAACTGGAAAGGGACATGAAGAAACTTTTCAGGGTGATGGGATATTCATTTTGGTGATGGTTTCATGGGTATCTACCTCTGTCAAAACTTATCAAAGTGTACACTTTAAACATGTACAGTTTATTATATGTCAAGTATATCTCAATAAAGCTGTTAAAAATAAAATAAAAGTTTTTAAATTAAACTAAAAATCTCTTTGGAGTTCATGCTGCCCTTAAGCTGGAGTCCACATTCCTACAAGAGTCGATAAGACGGTGGGAGAGCAAACCGGCACCTACTTCCCTCTCCAGCCTTGCAGCAATCACTCCCCATGTCACCCTCTCCCCACCTTCCCATCCAACCTCAAATCCAGCCTCCAGCTCTGCTCAACTTCTTTTACTTCCCCAAGACAGCATATTCAGTCTTGTCTCCAGACTATCGGATTTGCTGTTTCCTCTGCACTCCCCACTTCCAAAGTCACCCAGATAACTCCTGCCAATCCTTTACTTCTGGAAGTCCCCATTAGATAACCCCTCTTCCACAATTTGTCAATCCATGTTATGACTATCCCTGCAACGTATCTGTAGTAACAGGTTCTCAATCAGAATATATTGAATAAGTGAACCCCAACCTGTGTCCAGACTGTGTACTCTGTAAGGTCAGGGACCAAGACTGATGGGCTTACCTTGGAATTCCCAGCACCAAGCACACATAGAGAATTTACTATGTGCCAGGCCCTGTTCTAAGCACTCTGCAAAGATTAACTCATTTAATCTCTAAGCATCCCTACAAGGTAGACACTATTATCATTCCCATTTTCCAGATGAGGGAGGTTGAGCAACTTGCTCATGGTCACACCGCCAGTAAATGGTGCAGCCAGGATTTGAACCCAGGTAGTGTCTTAAACCACTATGCTATGCTGCCTAGGAAGGGAAAAAGTATGCTTCAAACATTAGACCTCAAATGGTCTTGGAATCATCCACTATAACCTCTCGACACACGTGGTTCTGGAGGGCCTCCTTCTACCAGGTTGGATACCATGCCCAGTTAAACAGATATTCACATTTTCCTGGCCCTGGAGATGGGTTGGGCATGGTTACATGACCCAAGTCAACAAAACCTCATTCCAGAACTTTTGCTGGAGCTACTGAGCAAGAGGCACTTGCTTTCTTCTGGGGTTGCAGAGCTAGCAGGATGTAAGCTTGGAGTTGCTGGGGGCCATCCTTACAACGTCTTGGGGAGAACCTGTGCAAGCACAAAGCCAATTCAGAGGAAATCAGAGCTGACAGGTGGAGGGAGACAAATTGGTGGCAACAGTGTTTGTGTCCCTGGATCCAGCCTTGCCTGAAGTTTAGTTTAGTTATGAGAACTTATACATTCCCATCATCAGTTCACAACATTTTCAACTGGGTTTATGTAATTTGCAACCAAAATGATTAAGTAACGATGCAGGATGGTACTATTAGCAGAAATGAATGCAACAGATGACTGAGTAGTATTGTAACAGGACATAGAAGAGCCTCAGAATTTCAGGGCTGCAAGGGATTTTTAAAGTTCTAGGTGCTTACTATGTGCTAATCATCATACCTCCCAGGCCACATCAGGGCCATTTGACTCAAGGAGCGTGTTTTCTAAACCAGTTTTAAACCATATGCTTCCCTGTTCTCACCACGCCTCCCTGGAAGACACAAACTGGTGGTGCACACAAAACAGTGCTCAGATTCAGATTCAACGTATACAAAGGAAACACCTATGATGTGCTGTGGCATCTCCATCTCACAGATGGGAGACAGGCTCTGAGAAGTGGTGCTAATAATCCATTCCCTGCCCAAGGAGCTGGCAGAATTCTCCCTTCAATCCGCCAGATGGAAAGGACGAGTGGACACGAGTAGGGCAGAAGGGGAGGGACTGCTGGTGGCAAGTGGGGACCAGGACAGAAATTTCCAGACATGACCTCTGAAAATCATATTTATCACCAGTAATCACTTGGGAACACAGGACAGGGAAGCAGCGTTTCCTCACCCAGGTGCATGTTTTGGGGGATAAATGGTGGTTGTCAACTTGTTCATAGATCAGCGAAGGCCCCTGGGAGGCTCTCAACCTCTGGTCACTTCTTTGCATGCCAGACACAGACTCAAAACACCCAGCAGTCTTCTGGTGCTGGATTTCACCTATGTCTCCTGACAGCCACAGTGGGGGTTACTGTTACTAATCCCATTTTACAGATGAGGAGACTGAAGCTCAGAGAGGTGAAATGTTTTGCCCAAAGCCACACACCCAGGAAGTAAGAGTCAGGACCCAGGTGAGGCTTTGCTGCCTGCATGTCCAGTACACTTTCTAACACATTCATATAAAAAGGGGCAATGAGTACAAACTAGCATGAGGATAACAGTAAACCTACAAATGATGGAGCTGGGTCCTTCAGACAAAACATAAAATTTAATTCTCACCATAAAACTAGGAGGGAGGATGGACCCAGCAGAATTCACTCCAGATA
This sequence comes from Choloepus didactylus, assembly GCF_015220235.1. NCBI lineage: Eukaryota > Metazoa > Chordata > Mammalia > Pilosa > Megalonychidae > Choloepus > Choloepus didactylus. Next base: position 240,451,303 of record NC_051307.1, read on the forward strand.
GCTCAAATGAGGAGACTAAAGCAGAAAATATTTACAAGGCGTTGCTGGGGTGACGGGAACAAACACAGGGTGTTGGGGCACCCAGGGACTGGCATTTGGTGGTGGAGGTGGGGTTGTTATCACTCCTAGTCCTAAAGGGGCAAGGAGGAGAAGGTGGTACTGGAACCCAGCAAGAGTGGGATCAGGGTGGAGGCCCCAAAGCAGAAATGGAGCAAGGAAGGAAAACCCCAACCTCTCCTTCCTCCCACTCTCCAATCTCCTGTCTCCTGCTGATGTCTCCCATTGGCCAAACCCAACCCAAAGTCAGAGGGCAAAAGAGATCAGATAACGATTCTTAGCGGTCAGCCTCCCAGGGCACAGAGTAGGGTGGAGGACAGTAGCCAGTGGATCTGAGCAGGTCAGGAGGTGTCCTGGGAAACCCTCTATTCTCAAGCGAACCAGGATGGCCAATCACCCTACTGGGGTGGCAAATGATGAGCAGCCAGCACACAGGCCATATTCTTATTCCTCCTTTCTCAGATGAGGAGCCTGAGGTCCGAGAGGCTGAGTCACTGTCCACACAGCAAGGCAGCAGGATTTTGTCCCCTGTCTATCTGAGGTGCTCTTTCACCTTACAGGACTTCCTCTGAAGGTGCAGAATGAGTCAGGAGCTAGGCCAAAAGGCAGGACAGAAAGAAGAGGGGCTGTGGGGGACAGACAGAGAGCTGGCCCAAGAGGAGAGGAGGACAGTGCAGCAGTTCCTCTCTGAGTTGGCTTCTGTCTTATCTGTCAAGGAGAATCATCTTCAGGCTAGAAGCACCACAGAGGGACACAGGAGCAGGCAAGGGACAAGGGGATGGCCTGGGGACACTTGGTTTCTCTAGGGGAGCTCATTTTTTTTTCCTGGCAGAAACAAATGATATCCCGAGGAAGTAAGGGAAGTGTGATGTGATTTCACAGTGGCTGCCAGGGATTCGAGGAATTGTGGGGAGGGCGGAGGGCCAGAAGGCAGGAGAGGTAAGAGACTGCAAGGGAGACGTGGTGACCTTCATGGGGATTCTGGAAGGATTTGGTGACAGAGGAGCAGGGCCACTTGTGATGAGAAAAGAGAATGCAGAAGGCCTCAATGTCTACCCCACCAGTGAGACTACTATCTCCCGCCCTCTCTCCCAGGGCTTTCTGGGCAATGCAGGGGCTTGGTGTCTGGACAAGTTCTCCTGATGCTTCTGAGGAAGCATTGGAGAAAGGGGGGCTAGGTCATAGTTCAACTGTAGCGAATCATAATGGTTGAATGCCACAAGGCTCAGTCCTCAACTCTGCCCCTTCAACACTTTCATCAATGACCTAGATGAGAATGTTGACAGCTTCCTGACCAACAGGGGATAGGAATGACCCAAGACAAAGAGGACTGGGGAACCTCCAGGGTGACTAACAACCTTGGGGTCTCAACTGAATTGAAAGGAACTCAAATAAACAGAATAGGATCCACTATGGCAAGGATACAGATAAAAGAGGACACCACCACTTTCAAGGAAAACTGTTGACTCAATAGGGTCAAAAGTAGAATCCAAAGCCAAGAAAGCATATCTGACTTGGGCTGACTGACATGAGGGGCATGTCTCCAATAGGACTGCAAACTCAGGCCCTCCAGGTCTAAGTAGATGACAAGCGAAGAGAACTGGTGAGGACCACAGCAAGTGGAGAGCGTCAAGTCTCATCTCCCACAGCAACTGACTGCCAGCCCTGACCCAGATGGCCTAGCAAAAATGAGGGCCCAAATTCCCAAATCTTCCACTGTTTTCCTAGAGAGAGGCTGGAAACCAAAATTCAAAGTTACTCCCCTGATTTTTACATACTAAGTCATTTTTGTTGTTGCTTTAATGCTCTGTGGGTTGAAAAGAATAAATCCAGGGGCCAGATCTGGCCCTCAAGCTGCCAGATGGCAACTTCTGGTTTAGAACAAGGATGGTGTTTGCTTCTCTCTGTCTCTCTCTCTCTTAGTACTCAGCTCAAATAGGGAATACAGCTGATGGTGCAGATCTGAGAGATGTGCTGTGAAAGGGAGCAAGTACTGAGGGGATGGGAAGTGAGAACATGGAGATGGTCCTAGTGAGAAGCCAGGTCATAGGAGCAGGAGACAAATGGACAAGCCACCATGTCTGATTTACTGATCTATCCACCCACCCATCCATCCATTTATTTACCCACACATCCATCCATCCACCCAACCATCCATTCATTCATCTGTCCATCTGTCCGTCCACCCATCCATCCATCCATCCACACATCCATCCATTTATCTACCCACCATCCTTCCATCCATCCATCCTTCCATCCATCATCCATCTATCCACCCATCCATCCATACACTTATCCACCCAAACATCCAACCATCCACCCACCCATCCATCCATCCATTTACCTAACCACCAAAACATGCATCCTTCCATCCATCCATCCATCCAGAATACTGTGGTAGTTAAGAGCACGGTGACTGGAGCAAAACTGCCTGGGAGTGAATTCAGCTCTGCCATTTCCTATCAGTGTAAACTTGGGCAATGGACTCAACCTCCCTGAGCCTCAGTTTCCTTATCTGTAAAATGGGGGTGATAGTAGTAGGGTTGTGGTGAGGATTAAAGCACTTTGAACAGTGCTGCACCTGGCATCTAGTAAGTGCCCTATATACAGGAGCTACACTTGTCCATCATAATTCACTCAACAGTCCTTCACAGAGGTCCAGCCATGGGCCAGCACTACTGTGGGTGCTGGGTGGTGAATAAAGCAGGCATGGTCACTGGCCTCAAGGAGCCCATGCTCTCGTGGAGGGGACAGAACAGCAAGCAACTTCAGAATCTGACCCTGCAGACACATACACACACACACACACACACACACACACACACACACACACACAGTCCGCCCTCTGTTTAACTCAGCAGAGCCCTGTGCTCACATATTATCCAACATAATCCATTCCCATGTTTAAAGAACACATGGCCTTTCATGACCCAGTAGGCCAACTCCCTTGGAAATGATCATAGGTGCACACAGACATTTAGCTAACACAAGGTGCAGCATGAACTCATGCTCACAGCTAGTCTGTTTTGAGCACTAGACATGGGTGGGTTGGGTGTTTCATGCACTGTGATGAGATGGGGAAGCAGCTATGGCCCCCAGGCTCTGAGTTCAGTACTCCACTCCCACCTTTGAGGGGAGGAGGCTTAACAAGGGTGTGTGCTTGCCTACTACCCAGACTGGTCTCTTAGACCATTTCCCTCTAACAGGAACCCTGAGTCCTTGGAGAGATGGCTGGTTCCAGGGGATAGGTTCAAGGTGGGTTGGGAACATCTTGTTATGCCAGAAAGCAAGGAGGTGCTTATACAACAAAAACAAAAACGATGATACTGGAGCCATGTCACAGAACACAGAAGCCAGCTTGAAGGGTCTCCTGCTAGAAAAATCTGGGACCATTTGGGCACTAAGATAATTAAATACAGTAATGAATTATAAGCCATTGGGAAAACAGACAGGAACTCACAACTTCATAGAGATAATACTGATGAATCAGTGAATAAATGGGGGAGAAGGGGAGGGGTCTCTGTCTCTGCCTTATAGCAGAATGATGGGTCTACCGGTCAATGGGGAGGGAGTGCTGGGGCTGGAAAAGCAGCATTTTGCAACCATCATGGTAAAGACTGGATCAGACAAGAAATCATCAATGGATGCTAAATACAGGCGGGAAATTTGTTGAGGAGCAAGCAGGAGAGGTGCCTGGTCTCAAAGTGCCCACCCACAGACTGGGGAGAAAATAGTAATTATACAGTGGAGAAATGAAATGACACCACACCCAGGGAATCAATCAGAAATAACATCTCCAACGTGAGGCCCCAGACCTCCCAGGCCTCGAGCTGTGATGTCGGGGAAAGACAGCCTCTCCTGGGGAGGATTCCAGCTGAGAATGCAAAACTAATCATCGGGAAGCAAGTCTATTAAAAAGAGTATATTCTTCAAAGCATTTCAAGGTCATTAAAAAAAAAAAGTAAGGCTCAGTAAATGTTCTAAATTAAAGGAAGCTAAAGAGATATGATCCCTAGACTGGATCCTGTACTAGATGGGGAAAAAAATGGGTCATTTGATGAAATAAGGGCAATAAATTAGATAAAGTATTATATTAGTGTTTACAGAGTACATGACTATACTGTAGTTCTGTAAGAGGATGTCACTCTTCTTGAGAAATACACACTGACATATTTAGGGGTAAAGGGATATGTTGCATGCAAGCTACTCTGAAACAGTTTAAGAAAAAAATATGTATGTGGATGGATGGTTGAATGGATAGATGCCAGAAAGAGAGAAAGATAGATAGATAAGCGATAAAGCAAATGGAGTAAAATGTCAGCAATAAATGAATCTAGGTAAAACATATGGGTGTTTTCTGTAAGTATTCTTGCAACTTTTCTGTAAACTTGATTTTATTTCCAAATAAAAAGGTACAGATAAAGAAGGGGGTTGTGTTCAAAAGAACACAGGGGGGAAAAGTTTTAAAGGACATTATTGGAGCAGGTGATGCTAGGTGAATAGGGATTGATTTTTAATACCAATAGCATTGGATTAATGTTGTGTTTTCAGATTTTGATAATTCTACTGGGTTTATGTATGAGAATGTCTTTGTTCTTAGGAATCACACTGAATTATTTAGGGGGTGAAGCGTAAAGAAGTGTGCAACTTAGAAGATGCACGCACACACACACACACACACACACACAGATAAAGCAAATGGGGGAAAATGTAAACAATTGAGGCTTCTGGTTAAAAGCACACAGAAGCACAACCAAAAAAACACAAAAAAGAAAAAAAAAGCACACGGAAGTTCTCTGTATTATTCTTGCAATCTGAAATTACACAGCAAAAAATGTTACAAAAATAAATAAGGAAGCCAGGGTAGAGGGAGGTTTGAGGTTTAAGATCCCCTAACCCTGCCCTGGAAAAATGGTTCACACATCCCCCCAACAGGCTCCATCTCTTCAGCTGCAGTTGGTTCCAGCTGGGACAATAGTGTGGGTTTCCATTCTTCCAAAAACATTTTAAAGCCTCCTTAGGCAACTAAAATAGAGTTAGAGAGCTGGGGGTCGTTGCCCTCCCTCCTGGAGTTTCCCAGAATGTAAGGTCTGTGGTGCCTTGGTGCTCACACAATACCTTAATGGGGCTTGCCAGACAGCGGGAGGATCCGTCACAAAAACGTGGACTCTCGGAGTCTTGCTCAGATGCCATTTACCACGGGCGACTAGGAGCCCCAGCAGACCACCCTCCCCAAAGACAAGCACCCACGGCCTCTCTTGACTCAGGTGCCACAGCCTGGCAAGGGTAGGAGGGGAGCCGAGCTGACAGGAGATGGGAAAGCAAACACAGTGCAGAGAGGCTTCTGGCTGACATAATTTTTTTTGTGAGAGCATGCACTTAAGAGCCGGGCAAGCTGCCTATTTAGGGAAGTCGATGACCCTCCTGAAATCTAACAAGACTTCTAGGTTCCTGCAAATCAGACTGGTCTCCGACCTTCTCACACAGTCCTGCTGGTGCCTGGGAGGACACAGGCACAAAAATACACCCTCTCCGCGTGTGTGTCTCCCCAATTTTCATTATTCCCCGGAGCTGAAACGATGGTCTCTGGGTCTGAATCACTTTGCTTCTCAAATGCTCCTTGCCTGGCATCCCTTCCTCTCTTCCTGTCACCAACCTCCCCTGTCCTAGAGACCTGGCTTGGGTCCTTGGGTTCTTGCACCTCCCAAAGTCTGCCTCTATGGTCAAAGCTCATTAAGCCAAGCCCACACCACCCCCATTCCCCTACCTGCACCCCTGCCCCGCTTCTCTGACTCCCTCCAGTGTTCTCGATTATTCTTCGCCATCACATAATTCCATATGTGTGCCTTCAGCTGGTAATAATTTCCTGAGCATATCGGGTCCTATAAGTTCTTAAAGGATGGGGAGCTCTGCTAGCTCTTTCTTCATTCACCCCTTCTTCACCCCCAAAGGCCCCAACCAGGCACCACCCACCCAGCAGACACTCAAGAGCACCAGCGGATTAAAGCGAGGAAACCGAATGAGTTATGTAAGGAGAACAATACTCAACAAAGATTTTCCTGACAGCAGAATAAAGGATGGGCTGGGGGGTGTGGGGGAGAAATCAACAACAAGCCCATCAATCATGGCTGGGGAGGATTCAGGGACGGTGCTCACACCCCTGCCTGCTGCCCCACCCCCACTGGAACAGAATTCAGGTTGAAGAGACACCACGTGGGGAGTTACATAATGATACGAGGGATGAAGCACCCTGCAAATCCACAAGCGTCAGAGATGGGACACAGCAGGATGTGATTAATTGCCAGGTGAAGGATGGACTAAAAAGGAAAATTATATGATGTTGTGCCTCAACAAAGCAGAGGGGCTTTGGCACATGGTGGGGGTGAGTGGCGGTGAGAGTGAATGTGGGTAGTCCCTTCTGCAGTGGAATGGTTGGGGAAGGAAAAATATTGTGGGAAGAGAAGAACTGGAGGAGTTCCAGGTCACAGTGAGGGTTACTGTAGAGATGAGAAGAAGGTATTAGCTGCAGGGGAAATGGGCCTATAAAGCGTAAAAAAAAATGAGGAAGAAGAGGAGAGAAGACATGCTCAGAGGCCTTGGGTAGCTAAGTTTGGTAGAGAGGAATGTAAGTGGTAGGAGTTACTGATGGGAAGGCTGGCTGGGGTGGATAGGAAAGCATCTTGAATCCCCAACTAGGAAACCTGAACAATCTTTATTTGTTTGGTTCTGTTTTTATTCCCTGTCTCTCCAGTCATTTTGGTTCAAAATGGGCATTCTGGAAGCTGAGGAGCAGTATTTTACAGAGAAGAGAGTGGACAAGACTGCCCCTTCTGTGCTGCATCAGCAGCTGCTGGGAAGTTGGGGAAGGATGGACGTGAAGAGTCTGCTGGATTGGTCCACGATGGGTGGGGCCCATGATGAGGTTTCAGCAGACAGAGGGGCAGGGGCTGAGCAGAGATGCAGAGCTTTCATTTGGAAGCTCAGTCTGGGGAAGGAAGCAGAGGATAAGAGAGATGAACCCTGGGCAGTGAAGGCATCCAGTGAAGGAGTCTTTTTATTCCCCTTGGACAGGTTTGATGAAAGAGGAAAAAGAAGCCGATGGTGATAAATAAAAGAGCAGGCAGGCAGGTCAGGAAATAAAACCCCAGGGGTGAATGCCACGGAAGTTCATAAAAGGAGAAATCACCTTCACTCAGGGAAGAGAGGGTGGGCACTGGGAAAGGGTGTAAAGGGAAGATGATGAGTTTCACACACTAAGTATCTTCATCTTCTGATTACAGGCTGCCCTCTACTTTTCTACATGAAGCAATCCTAAAAAGATGCCAAAACATGGGAAAGTGGGGGGCTGACAATAAAGTAGGCAGTGAGTGAGGCTGCAGAGTGGGGTGTTAAGATGGAAGGAGAAGATTCAAAGAGTCTTGTCAGCGAATAAGCCAGGTAATCAACATGAGGACTGCTGGGCTGGCTGAAGTTTCCAGAAGATGATCCAGGAGTTGAGTGAAGCAGCTGGAACCAATGAGGTTCTCCAGCAAATATGGACCAAGCGTGGAAGGGGATGGCGATGGTCTATCACCTGGAGCCACTCCTCATACAGGTGACTCTGACAGCAGGAAAAAGCACTTGAGTGTTGAAAATGCAACTGGATGACTGTTGTCGTGTCTGCCTACTTTGCCCAACCATTTCAGGGACCTGGGCCTCACTTCATCCACTCCATTACTGTGTGGGAGCCACCATGTAAATACAGCCTGACCCAGCCCACTGGCAAAGTTGATTGATTCAGGGATAGGTACCTGGACTGAAAGTAGACCAATCAGATTCCTTTCCTGGGATTTTAGGGCTTGAAATGAGAAAGAGAAATTAGTCTTTCTCTCTCCTTATTGCCAAAACTGAGGATGGCTAAACTCGGGAGCACTGGCTGTAACAGGAGGCAATAAAGGGCAGTTGATGGTGAGAGCAAAAGATGAGAGACTCGGGGTTGGGGGTGGGGGTTGGAGTAGGAAGAGCCAATTAGAGATCCTTCTAGGGTTTTGGTCCTCTTCTCCATCTACTCTCACAACCCAGATGATCTTGTGCCATCTCAAGACCTTTAAATACTTTCTCTATGCAGATAACTCCCTAACTTACATGAGGAAGTAGGTCTCCAGGCTGGACCTTTGAATCCACCTGCCTGCTCCATGTTTCCGGTTACATATCTGATAGGCATCTCAAGCTTAATATCTCCAGAACCAAATTCCCGATTTCCCCCTCTACCCTGATTTTCTGATAATCTTCTGTTAATGACAACTCCACTCTTCCAGTTTCTCAAACTCAAAACCTTGGAAGTCACCCTTGACTCCCCTCCCATGTACAATCCACCTAACTTTAGAAAATAATCCAGAATCCAATCCTGTCCACTGCTACCACCCAATCTCTTCCCTGGATTGTAGTGCCAGCCTCCTCACTGGTCTCTCGGATTCTGTTCCCAGCCTCCTCCTTACAGGACAGCCAGCATAGTTCTATTAAACCCAAGTCACATCATGTCCCTCCTTGGCTCAAAACCCTCCAGTTGTTCCCCATTTCTTTTAGAATTAAAGCAAAGACATTACAGTGGCTTACAAGGCCCTGTGTGATTTCACTGCTCACTGCCGTTCTGTCCTCACCCACCCTACTTCTCTCCCTACCACTCACTCTGCCCCGGCCACTCTTGTCTACACTCCTATGCCAAGCCCACTCCCACTCCTGCCTCGGCTATCCTCAGGGCTTGCCCTTTTCAGTCTCTTCAAATGTCACCTTCTCAGGGAGACCTTCTCTGGTTGCCCTAATTGAAAACTGCAACTCTTTCCTTTGCCACTCCCAATTTTCCTTCCCTGATTATTTGGATCCATTGCATTTCTTAATCATATTTTTTAATTATAGAATATAACATATATAGAGAGAGAAATGGTAAGTTTCCAAGTGCAATTTAACAAGTAGTTAGAGAGCAAATTTCAAAGAACATTATAGGTTACAGTTCCACAGTTTGTTATTTCATTATTGTGAAATGTAACATATATACAAAAAGGTAACATCTTTCAAAGTATGATTTAACAAGTAGTTATACAGGAAATTTCCAAAGTTATGAGTTACAGCACCATAGTACAATATGCTTTGAAGTGCCTAGACTAGTGCCTGCCACACAGCTGGAATGCTGCAAGAATGAGTGAGTGAGTGAATAAATGAATGGGTTCCTTGCAGCACCCAATGCCCGCATTCTAGCATCTGGCAGCTGGAGTTGGATTTTGCCTCTACTGATCAAAAGTGCCCTAACACACACAGAAATAACTGGGAAAAACATGGTGAACAGCATCTATGCAGATACGGAAGACAGAGGGGACCAGATGCGGAGTTCAGAAGTTCTCAGTCATCGATTCTCAGATGAAGTGCTAAATTAAAGAGACAGTGGGGCAGAGCTAGCTGCCCTCTGTTACTAACCAGATATGAGGGACCTACCTTCTTCTTTGTGACAGAGTAGCTGTCGATACTGTTTCCAGAATGCAGGGGTATAGAACAATGCTCCCAAGAATGTGGGAAAGAGGGAACTAGAAGCTGGCTGAGAGCCTTACTGGAGAATCAATGCAAGTCAGGCTGAGATGTGCACAAGTCACCTGAAACTGGTTCCAAAGCCTGCAAGGCTTGAATGTAACTCAATCAAGATACTATGTGGAAGATATTAACAATCAAACACAGTGTTGGGCGGACATGGACCTGGATAAACAGGAGAGTACAGTGGCAAACACAGGCTATTCCTATCTGATTACCCTTGAGCTAGGTCGCCACTGACTTCTACACCCCTAAATCTGATGGCCATATGTCTCTCCTCAGCCTGCCTGACCTCTCGCCAGCACCAGACCCCATTCTCCACTCCTCCATATGGAAAGAATCTCTTCCCTTTGCTTCCATGACCAATACCCACCTGGTTTTCCTCCAACATCCCCGGCCATGCCCTCTCACTTGCTTTTGGCAGGTGCACCTTCCTTCAACTATCATTTATGTTGGAGGCCCTCAAGACTTGGGGCTAGACCTTCTCCTATTCCCAGACTCTCTCCCATCCATGCCTATGGCTTCAATCTCTACCCATTCACAGATGACGCAAATTTCGATCTACCAATCGACATCTTCCCAACTGACGTCTCCTCTTAGATAACTCAAAATCTACTCATGCTCCATTGAACCCAAGCAGAAATCAGAGCTCCCAAACTCCCCCAAACCGGGTCCTCCTCCAGGGTTCCCTGACTCAGAGAAAGCACCACCTTCCATCCAATTATGCCAGAGACTCAGGAGTTATCCCAACACATCTGCTTTCCAACCACCTCCACCTCACCCATCAGTAAACCCTGTCGATTCTGCATGCCCAATGTTTCCCAAGTCTCTTCACTTCTCTCTACCTCCATCTCCACCCCAAGCCCAGGCCACCATCTTCTCTTCTCTGGATCACCACAGAAGCCTCCTCATTGGGTTTTCCCACATTCTTTCTTCCTCTTTCCAATCCATTCTCCACACAACAACCAAGACAATTGTGATCATGTCAATTCACCCCATTCTAAAACCCTCCATACGGCCTCCCACTGTTATTAGGGTGTAGGCCTGATCTGTCCAGGGTAACAGCCACTAGTATGTGTGGTCACTTAGATTGCAATTAATTAAAATAAAATATAATCAAAAGTTAAGTTGCTCAGTCTTACTAGCCACATTTCCAGTGCTCAGTAGTAATATATGGCTTGTTTATTATATTGGACAGCACGGATACAGAACATTTTCATCATCACAGAAAGTACTCCTGGATCCCTTTGGTAAGACCAGACTCCCTATGGCAGCCCAGAGTTCTGCATGGTCTGAGCCCTGCTCACCCTCCATCCTCATCTTCCAATCTCTCTGTCCAGCCCTACTGGCTTCCAAATTCTCTCCTGCCACAGGTCCTTTGCATGTGCTGTTCCCTTTGTTTGGGAAACTCTTCCCTCTCTTCTTAGACCAGTTCACTCTTATTCATCCAAAAACCTCCGCTCAGGGATGGAGAGGTGGATGGATGAAAGTGGTAGAAGCCTTAGCTCGTGTCAGGGATTCTAACCCTTCAGCTAGTCTTTGACCACTGGGATGATGCCACCCCCCACTCCATCCATCTCATTTTCCTGCTTCAATTCTGGGCCACCTTCTGATCCCCAGAATCAAGAGACAATGTGCCAATCATGCCATTTCCAGGCTTTCTGGTTGGGGTGATGGTGGCTCTCTGGTTAAAAGCAATAAACTGGACTCCTATCCTGATTTGGTTACTATGAAGCCAGGGGCTGTAGAGAAAGAATATCCTAGTTCAGATAATGGGGCTATTTTTCTTGTCCACCTTAGCCCTGGATATTACCTGGACAGTGTGAGTCAGCCTCTAAGGCTGAGGACTGCCCCTCGTGCTGCCCGGAGGGGGTCTCTGGGCCCCAGAGCAGAAAGGTTTCCATTTCCAGGTGAAATCAGTCACCCATCCATAACCACATTAGAGAAAATAAGAGGAGGGGTGATACCCTCTAGGGGTTAGAAATGAGGTGAGGCTGGAAGTTAAGACCTTTTAACCCTACAAAGCAGACCTGTCCCGTTTCTGATTAATTTTCAGTTTAGCAAACTGGACTTTGGCTGTACTTAAGTCATTTAAGTGTCATTGTAACACCATGCACCAATGGTACAGGGTGATCAAATCCAAAGGGATCTTGGCTTCTTAAGTACTTAGAGGCAGTGTCCTCTAGGAGATACTCTAGGAGTATCTCTAAGGCAAGTGCACTAGAGCAGCAGACGGCGCGACTCCTGCAGGGGTCGGAGAGTGACAGGCCGCCTGTGCAGACCACTCCTGACTTCCATCCAAGTGAGCACATCCCCATGGCAGTTCCCGTGGAAGGCCAGGCAGTGACTCTCACAGGCAGCTGCTCGCCCATCAACCCATCCTGACTTGGGTGCCCACAGGCCAAGGGGGACTCTGCTTTCTGAAGTGTCCGAAGCCATCCTTAGTCCAGTGTGACAGATACAGGACAGGATGGAGGAAGGAACCCAAGTGGAGTGACCCATTTTGAGGGGTCAGGAACAAGGTGGAGCTACGATGTTATGTTAACCATGGGCTCCCCTGTGAGGCTTATTCAACTTGTCCTCAAGATGGCTCCCAATGGAGTCTCCAGAATATGCTGCCAAAGGCAGAATCCCTGGATATAAATAAGTGCTCCTTATTCATTCATTGACAAGATTTCCTAGTATCAGTAATACCAACAATGGTAACTAACTTTTACTGAGCTTTGCATGCATTATTATTTTATTTAATCCTCACAACATCCCCATAAGGGCATACCCTATTGTCATCTTCACTTTTTAGATGAGGAAATGGAGGTTCAGAGTAGACCCCTCACCTCACTTCTCACCAAGGCCTGCTATACACTCCATCCTACACCTTCACAGAATATCCCAATTAAATAATTTTCCTTGGCTTCTGGGCCTTCATACAGGCTGTTTCCTCTTCCTGGAATACACCTCCTTTCCTTTCTCGGTTCAGCAAATGTTTGCTCATCCTGTACATCCAGTCCCAAATCCCCCTGTTCTGAGCAGCCCTTGTGAATTTTTTAGGCGGCCTAAGGAATCATTCCTCTTTAAGGCTCCCCTCTGCAGCCTCAACACCACTATCGGTGAACCCTTACTTGGTGCCTGGAAACGTGTTAGGCATTTGGGATTTGTTATCTTATTTACCTCTGAGGCGGGCATGATTATTTCCCCTATTTAAAGATGGGAAAACTGAAGCATAGAGATGTTAAGATACTTGCCCAAGGTCACACAGCTACAGGGGGTGGGGGAGAGGGGGGCACAGAGCCAGGATTTAAAGCCAGGCAGCCTGACTCCAAAGTCCGTATTAGAGCATTAGTCCATCTCCCACACTATACCATGAGCTTCTCTAGGTTGGTGCCATGCTTGGCCATATAACCCAGGGCCCATTGAGTCCCTCACATATAAAAGTCTTGATAAACATTTGTTGAATTAGTGATCGACTGACTCAAGGAAGAAATGACAAAATGCCGTGCATGAAATGATTTTACACAAGTTCAAGGCGGTATGAAGCTAAGCACCTAAGTGGACAAAATGGGAAAGAAATACTATGGAGGATCTGGGGAGTGAAGGGACATGTGTAGGCTGGGAAGGCTTCCTGGAGGAGGCAGGTCCTAAAAGAAGGCTGGGAATCTACCAGGAAAAGAAGGCGGAAGATGGAATTCCAGCATGGGCCAAAGCTGAGAGAAGAGAATCCACAGATTCTCTTCCAGGTATATTTATCTTGTGCCATCTGCTGTAGAAGGTTCTGGGAGGAAAGTGGTGAAAGTGTGTCTAGAGTCATGCAATGCTGTGCTTTGTAAGGCTGTCTTCATAGAGGGTTGGTCCTCAGTGCATTAAAATACCCTGGTAAAAAGACGCTGACTCTGGAATTCCCTGGAGATGCAGGAGGGTTAAGCAGGGCCAGGGAATCTGCATTTTCACTACTCTTTCTCCTATCAGGATTTGAAGCCTATTGAGACATCCTGGCCTCTCAGTTCCACCAGCCCCACCTGACCTTCCTCTCTAGGACTGAGGGGTGTTCCAGGCACCAAAAGGGGAGCATCCCCTGGGAGTCCTTAGAAATGCAAGGCCTCAGAGTCCATCTGACTCTGCACTTTAACACTGACCCCAGGGGATTCGGGTGCAAGTTACAATCCAGAAGCTCTAGAACCAGGTCTCTTGCTTATTTGCAGTTACCCGCCCCATAGGGTCCTCTTAGCCCCACCTTTCACACTTAGCCATTTAGAAGCGATTCTCTCTCTTTTTCCTTCTTACCAATATAAGTTTCTTCCTTCCTTATTTCCTTCTGAACAGCCTGACTCACTGCACACTTTCAGGAATAACAGGAGAATCCACCCCCCACCCCTACCCCACGATAAACTGTGGAAAGGCAGATTTAAAAATCTATCCAACTCACTCGCCTCCTCCTTCGTGGTCAATACTTCATCTACAATTAACTGTTATATTTAATAACCCTTCCAACTCTTTACAATCCAATGGCATGAGAGGGCAAGATATTTTTTCCACTTGAAAAACATATCTGAGGGAGAGGAAAAGCAAACCTTCGATTGATTGATAAGTCCAAACAGAGTAAACTTTTCATTGCACAGTGGTTTCCTGAGGGTAGATTAAGGATCTATACTGGAGAAACTTGAACAAGGCATCTGGCTCATTCCATAAGCAATGGGGATGGCTGGGAGGTTTTTTGAGGTGGGAAGAGAGAGGATGGAAAAGAGGGTGAGGAAGTCCCTGAGGAGCAGAGAGATAATGTGCAGAGGGGCCCAGGGGTAACTCTCAGATGGTCTGGGCCAACTTCTGTCCAGCATTTCTCTTTTGTACCCCGCCCCCCCCCCCCAAAACAGGATGGGGCCAGGAATTGAGCACAGGGGAGAAGTGGCCAGCTCATTTTAGGATTGGGAGCTGATCCATCTTGTTCTCAGCATCCCAGAGCGCCAGGGGTGGCCTCTCTGTCCCTCCTATCTCTACTGGCACCTTACCCGCTTGGCTCCTCATCAGGCAAGGAATAATGTCCAAATGCCTCACCCTGGCACTCAGGCCTTCCCCTGCCCTGCACTAAGCTCTCTTCAGCCTCCACTCTCTCCGCACAGGCCGGCCAAGTGCAGCAAGAAAGAACACCTCCATTCATTCAGCAAGTATCCAGGAGCACCCGCTGTGCTCCAGGCACTGCCAGAGGCCCTGGGGATAAAGTAGTGAGAGAGCCAAGATCCTGCCCTCAGACAGCTCACATTCCAGGGAGATATGAGAACAAGAAAAGGCTCCGACTGGAGTCCTTAACAGTGGGCCTGACTAAAGGACAGATACTGTATGATCTCACTGATGAGAAATAATTAGAACAAGCAAATTCACAGTGTCAGAAACTAGGGTACGGGTTACCAGGGGCTGGGGTAGGAGTAGTGAATGGGGAGTTCATGCTTAATGGGACAGAGTTCCTGTTTAGGGTGATGGAAAAGTTTTGGTATGGATGGTGGTAATGGTAGCACAATATTGTGAATGTAATTAATACCACTGAGTTATATATTTGGATGTGGTTAGAAGGGGGAAATTTTAGGTTGTATATATGTTACTCGAATAAACATTGTTTAAAATACCATAGAAATGTACAGCACAAACAGTGGGCCCTAACGTAAACTACGGACTACATTTAATAGTATAATTATAATAACATTGTTTCACCAATTATAACAAAGTTCCCACACTAATGCAAAGTGTTAATAATAGAGAAAACTGCAGGAGAGGGGGGTATATGAGAACTCTGTATTTTCTGTATGCTTTTTTTTTTATATATATAAATCCATAACTTCTCTAAAAAACAAAGTGGGTGTGACTTCCCTAGGGCATGACATAAACCGCAATTTCAAGGATGAGGGGAAGGCAGCCCAGAGAAGAGAGCACAGCAAATGCAAAGACCCTGGGGCAGGCACAAGCTTCGTGGGCTCAGAGAACAGTCAGGCCGTGAAGCTGGAATGACTGACGGGGAGCAGTGCGAGAGATGAAGGCAGAGGCTGCCTGGGCCCGATCACCAGGGCCGGTGGGACATAGAAAAGTGTTTAAATTTTTTTTTTCCCAAGTGGAAGAGGAAGTCTATGAAGGTCCCCTCCACCCCCCAAATAAGACTTTTTATAGTCTGAATTTCAAGCAGATTCTTGGACTGGGGGCTCATATTCATCAGCTCGTTCCAGTTTAGCACCCATCTCATCTCCAATTGCTTTTCCAGAACTACTCCCTTCACTGTGAAGCTCCATGAGTTTTCTCAATTCAAACTCGGGCTTCAACATTTTTACTTTTCTAACAAACACATCTTGGAGAGGATAGATAGATTGGTGAGCCTTTTCTATGTCTTTACTAATGCTGTCTGGAATCAATTTATTGACCACTTCTTTCAAGTCATTTGTCTGCACGTCTCAGGACATCTTCTTCTGGATTTGGAGGACTTGGTGCCGAGCATAAGAGGTCTCCCAAATCCGACTGTTGTGGTTTTTTTGGTAAAATCAACACAGAATAGACAAAGCAAATAACCATTAGGAGTTTTGACATCAACATGAGCTTCAATCATGTCTGCCATTTTTTGACCATGGAACGCATTTTGTCATGAGTAAGATCCATGCCATGGAAGTTGGTTAGGCAGTTTCTGCCCTGCACATCCTCAGTAATTAGCTTAAAACTTCTAAATGGAACTTCATCATTCTGCAGATCAGTAAGGCTCATGTCAAAAACATGACCCTTAAGGCCATCAGATGCAATTTTGGTTCTTTGAGTCCTTGTAACTAGTGTTTCCCCAATATTTATTATATTAAATATTGCTGGTACTTTCACATCATACCAATCTTTCTTAGAAAATGGATCAACCATTTTTTTCTTGGCTCCCTTTTTGTCACCTCTTGCAAACCACCCTGGTGCTGCTCAGAGAGCCAAAAGGCTGAAGGTTTTTATTGGAAGAGAGTCAATGGGATATGATCAGATATATGTTTTTTAAAAATAACCTTGATGCTATCTGGAAAATCAATTGGAGGGGCTCAGTGTGGGAAAAGTCTCAGACTTGGGAGTCGATCATAACAGGTCCAAGGCCTGGTGCCACCACTCCCTGCCTGTGCAGCAACCGAGAAAGCAGTGGAAACCTCGGGTTCCTCCAGAGGATTCCGGTACAAATGATATATACAGGGAGCTCTCCCAAGGGAGTCCAGCAAGGGAGAGGGGAAAAGCAGTCCAGGGAAGAGAAGGGAGCAGGTAAGGGGGCTATCTCAAGCAAAGACCCTCTTGGGGAAGCTTCAGCCTGACCCCAGAGGGGAGCCCTGGAGTTTTAAGTTACACCCCAGAGTTGTCTTGCCCAGGGTGGGGATGGGGGGAGCTGGGCTTGAAGCTCCTGCATCGCCCCTTAGCTCCCCGTGCAGGGTGGGGATGAAAATTCCCAGGCTTTTCTGGTTCTCTGCAGGTGCCAGCAAAGGGGCTCCAGGAGCCCAGGGGGAGCAGGTGTGTGCAGATGAAGCAAAAGCATACTTAAGCTGGGGAGGGGGGCCCAGCAATGGCAGAAGGGACTTGAGGACAACCAGGTGGCACACACCTACTTCGGCTACAGAGCCCTTCCCACTGGGATGTTGCGGGGATCCTCTCCCAGGCACAGAGTTGCCCCTGGGGGAGTAGGGGCTGCTGCTAAAACACAACCGCCTCATTTAGGAGACTTTGGACTCCGGGGACAGGATGTGGTCCCCCGATTTTTGTGCATTTACTGCCTTGTCCATAGAAGGAAATGATTGAGTGACTGAACACCTTGCAACCGCCACTGATGTTTACAATGATGCTAACTAACATCAAAGCCTGAGCGCGTGGAAGATAGGATGCGTTGTACAGATGCTTTCGTTGACAGCTAGAGGCTCGTATCTACCTGGGAGGTTAGAAGTAGCAACACCTCCATTGCACAGGTGAGGAAACTGAAGCCCAAGGAGGTCAAGCAAGGTCACAGAGCCAGGCAGTGGTCCCGCTGGGATTTGAACCCAGAATTGTTGAGCCCCAGAGCCGGTTCCCTGCTTCCTTTTACCACGTGTCCCTGTCACCTCCCTGCATGTTTGGGGGGGGGGGTGGAGAACACACCTCCTGCTTCTCTGAAACCCCTTGGGGCTCCAGCCATGGTGGTCAGCGGCAAAGGCCTGACTTGTCCTTAACAACAGAGTGGCTTCTGGGGACCTCCAGGAGTCCCCCATCCCACAGGTGTCCTCTCTCCCCAGAGCAAAGCCCCTTCCTCTTGGCCTCCAACTCTAGGGCAGTCGAGCTATTACTCAGGAAGGCTGGAGCTCCTTTTCTGAAAGCTTTGTCTCCAGCGACAACCGGGCATCTCCCCCAGAGCAGCTCTGCAAGGCTCCCTGGTCATGGGATTCAGCTTCTGGTTAAATCTCCCCCTCCGCCTGGTCTGACCCCACAAGCTTTGCTGGGACTTAGGGCCTAATCCTATTTCACCAAAACACTTTCATGAGCCTCAGGCCTGGGTCTGTTGAGTATATTTTAAAAATTTGCCTTTTCTCCAAAACAAGAGAGATGATAAAACATTGTTAGAAGCACAAGAACAAAGGTTATTTGCTCACCCGGGGCCTTTGGAAAGGAAAGGGAATGGCGAACATTCAAAAAAAAAGTTGATTTTTTTTTCTCCCCACAAATTGTGATTTTCTTCCAGTCTCCCTCATCTCAGGAAAAGGCCCCAGCAAGCACCCAGGTGCCTAACTAGAAACCCAGGACCTCCTCTCCACTCACTCCATCACCCATCCAGTCATTTCACCTCCAAATCACTCTCAAATCCAGCTCCTCCGCTCCACTCCCCCGCCTCTGCCCTAGTCTAAGCCAGCAGAGCCTCTCTCTTGGAAGACTGCACCAGCTCCTCACCGGGCCACACCATCCACCCCAGCCCTTTGCCATCTGTTCTTCTCACAGCGACTGCAGTGGTCTTTTGGGAGCACAAATTGGTTCTCAACCCATCTCCCGGCTACAAACACCCATGGGTCTTCCCTTTGGATTGGCGATGAAGAACAAAATCCATAAAGGGCTGACTCACCTGGGCCAGCCCCACCCACCTCAGCCTGTACCTTCCCCTCCTCCGTCTCAGAGCTCCGGCCACAGGCCCTTTGCACCGGCTGAAGTCGCTGCCTCTACCTTCTCCCCTTCGCCTCACTGAGTCCTCCTCATCTTGATTGATGTCAGTCTCCCCAACAGGACTTGGAAGGGACCTCATGTGGTTTTGCTCACCATTGTATCCCCAGCGCATTCGCTGGGATTGGCACAGAGTAAGGCCAGAATAAGCTAAGGACAACAAAGATGTATGGTAAGTTGTAGCTGACACTGCTTGAGCCTGCACAGAGGACAAATGCCAAAGATTAATTTCTTCCTGAAATGTAGGATCTGCACCCCTGCCCCAACTTCTTAGCTCCTGAAGGAGCTAAGCATGGTATCACCTCTTGCTTTGGGGGTCTCACCCACCCCCAGCCTGGTGCAGGCAGGCCTCAGAGCTCAGCGCAGAGTCAGCAGGAGAGAGAAACCAATCACAAAAGGAAAAACAGATCGAGGCCTTTAGCCTCAACCGACCCAGGGCTGCGTTCTGCTTCCCTCTTCATTGTCAGAACAACCTGGAGTTGGGCTCTTCAAAAGGCTAGAAGCAGCCTCTAAGACCCCTTGAATGAGCCTCATTGCCTGTTTCATGGAGAAAGCAAGCAGATGTCAGATAAGCTTAGGGACTTGAGTTTGGTTTTGTGCTTATCGCACAGCAGGGATCAGAGTTCAGTCCCCTTGCTGATTGGCTCAGTTTTCCTGCTGCTCACTGAGCCTCTGGCTGCTCCACCTGTGACCCCCACCAACCCTGGGCACTGGGACCCCAAAGACACTTACTCAGAAGTGTTCACTGGGTTTGGCGGGTTACAGATTCCCTCTCCCCCTGCCCTCCATGCTGCTTCTAAAATCAGAGACGTGGCAGTGACTGAGAGAGACCATCACAGGGGTGGTGGGAGGGTGGGGGTGGAGATTCTTCCAGCTGGGGATAAAAACATAAACACCCGTGACCTGACGCCCTATGCCAATTGTGCACCCTTGCACCCATGAACGCAGCCCCCCTTTCCGTCCTTCTCTAAGATCCTGCCACCCTTCTCCCTGGTGCCCCAGGCACTGATTTGCAGAGCAGCCTTTCAGTAAGCTGTTGCCCTCCCTTCCCTCCTTGTCAAACCCCACTGAGCTTTCAGAGACCACCTCTTCCAGGAAGCCTCCCCAGACCACTGCTGGCAGCCCTTGGCTCTCTCAGGCTCATGCCCCTTGTCGCCTCTTGCTGTTTACTAGGAATTTCCATGTGTACATCTGCCTTTTGCCCCAGACAAAGGAACTCTGGGCAGATCTGACCTCCTCTAGCGTGCTCCTCAGTGTCTAGCACATCCATACCCTGAGAATGAGTGAATGCATGAAAAAATGATGCGAAGTTCCCTGGCAAGCCCCCTGGCCATCTTTCTCTGACACCCCTGGTGTGTTCTGAATCTCGTCCCCCTGGAGAAGAGTCCGTGGTGAGGGGGAGGCACGAACCCCCCAGCCCACGGCACACCCAGATCTGCTTTTCCCCAGAGCTCAGGTGGGGACGCCAGGCCAGGAAGGAGAGCAGCTCTCATCCCTTCGGGAATGCCCTGTTCCAACCGCGCTACTCTCCAAGTTTTAAAAATTCCACCACCTGACGTTTTCTAAGCTTCCCATTTTAGTGGCGTTACCAGGCAACAGGGACTATTTCTTCCACCCCTTTAGATTCCTGTTAGGATCTGGGCAGGGTTTCCATCCTCACTGGGGCTCCAGGGAGACAGAACCCCAGGCTCAGAGCCAGAAGCCCTGGAGACCCAGGACACTGGCTCTGCCTCACGCCAGCTGTGTGTCCCTGAGCAGACCCTTCTTCTGCTGAGCCTCAGTTTCCCCATCTGGAAAACAAAGGGGCAAGATGGGACCACCTCAGAGGTGCCCCCTTCCAACACTACTTTTTGCTGGGCACTGTCCAGCCATCCCCGCAATGGCCTGAGGAGGTCTATGGTCTCCCCTTTTATAAATGAAGAAACCGAGGCAGAGGTGGCAGCACTGGCTCAAGGTCACCCAGCAGATCAGCGGTGGGGGGAGTTTCAGTCGGGACTCTCTAACTCAGACCTGTCCGTGCTCCCAGACACCACCACGTGATGCCCTTGGGTGATTCTGAGACAACTGTGGGGGCTGGGGGTGGGATGGTGGCAACAGATCCCTGAGGCTGACTTTTTAAAGTATAAATCCCCCAGAAGCAAAGTAGCAGGGAAAGGTGGCTTTAGAGTGTGGCATTTCTGGGTTTCCTGCACTTAGCATGTCATCCTGGGCTGCATTCCACATCAGGAAGTCCCACTAAATACAACTCTACCTTAACTCTCTGCCCCGCTCACCAGGACAAGGGTTTTCTCCTGTACCATCTCCTTTGATCTCCACAAAGAGCCCTTGAGGTCCCTCCAACAAATGAAGTTAACGCAAGTTAACAGTGCCTCAATTAGTACCCATATCCTCAACTCCAGATCCCGTGGGATCAGACCAGGTACTACATTCAGAACGAAGGAGCTGGGGAGACAGGCGGGCATGATTAGTGGAGAAGGCACAGCCCAAAACATCTACCAGCTTACGATTCCAGCCTGTGAATTCCAAGCTCCCTTCCTCACTATGCAAAACAAACAACCACGACAACCTAATTAGAGGGAGAACTCGGAGTGAACTATTTTCAAAATCAAGGGCTGCTATTTCATTTTTAAAAAGAGTAGCTAAACCAGGAGAGAAAATGTGGGGGTGGGCTGGGGAGGGGGAGCTTCAGGCCTTAGGAGTGGCTGCCGGGGCCCCGTCCTGGCTTTTTTGGGGCACAGCTTCCCAGTCTGTAAAATGAGAGGGTGATGCTGGGAACACACAGAAGCTCACAGGGGTTCAGCACTTTAGGGGCAGCTCTGCGCTTCTGTGCATTGGATCCCCACGACAAACTTGAACTACAAGTCTCATGGTTATTACCACTGGAAGGAGGCTCAGAGAGGTTAAGTGAGTTGGCCATGATCACACAGCTTGAGAACTGCAGAGTTGGGATTCAAACCCAGGCTGATCCAATTCCTTATTCATGCATGTTTCAGAAGTAAAATACTAATAAAGATAATAATAATGTGAGCAATTACATCACATACTATATGCCACATGACTTTAAACTGACCTCCCTGCCTCAGGGCCTTTGCACCCACAGTTCCCTTTCCTGGAAGATTCTTTCCCAGATACCCACGTGTCTTTCACCTCTTTCAAATCTTTGTTTAAATGTTCCCTTTTCAGAGGCCTTCCCTGACCCCCTATTTAAAATTGAAACTCCCCTCCACGCCCCAAAGTCCCCATCCTTGTTTGCTGTTTTCCTTTTTTCTCCTTGGCAGTTCTCATCATCTACCACACTCGGTGTACTTTGTTTGCTGTCTTCATGAAGATTTATTCTCCCCAAGGGCAGGGCTCCCATTCTGCTTGGTTCTCACTGTTTCCCAGCCCCCAGCATGGAGCACAGCCCCCAGTAGGCTCTCAGTGAAGCTCTGTCAAATCATGACATCTGACACAAACCTGAAGAGATGGGTATTGTTTTATTCCACTTCACAAACAGAGATGTTAGGGAACCTGCCCCGAGCCACACAGCTTGTAAATGGTAGAGCTACTGTACTAAACTCAGCCACCAGAAGGAAACATCCAACAATGGGGGAGGAGAAATCCTTTGCAAAATGGGGGTTTGATCTGTGGGAAGCTGCGCAAGACCAGGGTCTGGAGCTTTTTGACAAATAAATGCTTTTTTCTTCTCAACACAAAGAGGACTTGATTTGGGACCCCAGGCAGGATACTGATGGCATCTCAAACACAGGACCGTATCTTTCAGGTCACAGCATCACAAAGTCCAAATGCAAGGTTGTGGTAGAGGAGACAGCATGGGAAAGGAGAGAGACGCAGACAACAGGGAGCCTGGAGAACTGGGTTCAGTTCAGCTACTGACTTGCTTTGTGGTTTGGGGCCCTCTTTGTGCCTGAGTTTCCAAAATATTCAGTGAGGAATCCAAAGCTTCTTAAACTTCAGTGTGCACATGGATCACCTAGAGATTCTGATCCAACAGGCCTGGTACTCATCCAGGTTTGCGCTGAAATTCCTGTGTCCCAGGAATCCCCTCAGGCCTGGAAAATGGGAATGGCTGGTCAGCATCAGGGAACCCAAGAGTTTTGCATTTATAAAAAGTCCTCAGATGCAGCCAATGCTGCTGCTATGAGGCTCACACTTTGAGAAGCCAGGACCTAGCAATCTCGGAGGTCCCTTCTTATGTGGAGTCTGAGATTACAGAATCGCTGTTTCTTCTTCCAAAAAGGAAAGGAAGGGCTTGGGGCAGGTGCCCACCTGAGTGTCTTCCAAATGCCACTCTTCAAACTAGGGAACTGGAGGGCAAGCTAAAAAGACACTTTGTGTAGGGTGAGGTGGTAAATGCATTTTGCTTGCTTAGCTCATAAAAGACCCAGGGACTCTGGAGGTCTATGTGGAACCCCTACTCTTTATAAAAACACATCCCCTGAAATCCCCATGTGACATGTCCATGAATCCCAAGGAATCGAGAAGGCTGAGGCTGCTGGACAGATGCAGTGTGTACTGTGGGCAGAGGCCCAGTGTTACATTGTAACATTTATCTAAATGTCTGTATCTGCCTGTTAAGGGGGCCTCAGAGCAAAAGCACTATAATTTTAGTCCATGCAACAGCCAAGCACACATTTGATAAAGTGATTTGGGCCTGGAACCTTTTGGCGATCGTTCGAGATAACACACCTGCACAGGTTAAGCTCACAGTCTCAGGTTTCTGCTGAGAGAGCTGTGAACAAATGGGATGCAGAAAACCCAAGTCGACCCCAGCCTTCCTGACCTCCAGCACTCTAGTTTCCAACCCCATAAGCGAAGTGTGGACAAGCCCCCAGGTTCAGAAGAGGCCCTGGACTTTGTTCACAACAGCTGGGCACAGAGCACACTTTATTTTTGGCTCCTTATACTGATGACATGAAGGAAAAGGTCAGGCAGGTGGAGGTAAGTTTGGTTAATGGCTGGTTTAATGGGCTCTCTGGAAAGCCCAAGTGTCTTCCAGTTCCTGCTCTTTCTAGGATTCCCAGCCCAATTGCCTACATCAAAAAAAGCAGCTTTGCATTCGGCTCAAGGCAGTATGGATTAATCATTACTCAAGCCATTCCCATCATTTGGCGCGGGAAGCCGGGAGTGGGTCACTAAATTTCAAAGGCTTGCAGATTACTGGCTGGTGAGTGGTAATATGACCAGGGTGTGTGGAACAAGATTATGAGGGTCATAAATTTTTATTAAAGGTCACTAACAGATTTATAGGAAGCACTGTAAAATGACACCTGTTTTTATTAACATGAATCCTACCATGGGACAGAAATCTCCTGGGCTCAAGGCAAAGCCAAAGGGCTTTCTCTCACAACAGAAGGGCCTTTGATTCAAGTTCTTATTACACCCTGTGGATCAACACTGAAATCCCAGGGGTTCATGATGGAGAGGTAAGGACACTACCCTAATGACACAGAGAACGCACTAAGAACGCACTAGTCCATAGAATCATCCCCAAGTGTGGCTTGACTGCTGTCAACACTGGCTGAGTGCCCTTGGGTGGCTCATCTCTCCGCCTGGAGGCAATGTCTACTTTTAGGAATGTTGGGAGGATAAAAATGTGGCTGCGGATATTCATGTGCTCGGAACATAAAGAAAGGGCTTTCCGTCAATTCTGCTGCTGTTTCTCAAGTGTGTGTCAGTTGCTGAATACATCTGGCTTACCAAATGGTAAAGGCAGATCTGGGGTTCTGCATCAGAAGGGTTAACCTCAAATTCCGACTCTCTCTTGGAGACCAGACCACCTGAGTCTTGATGTTCTCCAACCAGAGTGTGTCTGTGTGTCTTGTCCAGAGCGCTTCCCACGCACTGTCCTTTTTACTCTTCCCACAGTCCTGTGAGGCAGGTATTTTTGACATGTCTCTTTTACAGAAGAGAAAACTGAGGCACAGAGTGGTTAAGTAACTTGTCTGAGGTCACACAGCAGGTAAAGCCAGAACTAAACTCCAGGCATTGTGGCTCCAGGGTCTGTGCATCTAACCACTAGGTTACGTTGCCCGCAAAAAACACCAATATGCTAACAGTGCTTCTCTCCACAGGCTTGCACTCTGGGTGCTTAAAATATTTTTATTATTATTTTGCTCACTGGAATTTTCTGTTCTAAAAGGAATATGCACTGCTTTTATAATAAACGAAACCTTGCAAATGTTTAATATGGTCTGGGTGGGCATCCCTAATTTTAACTGGAGCATCGTGTCCTAGCCAAATTGTCTGTGAAATGAAATTCTGTCACACAAACCCTGTGTTCCCTGAACTCCTATCTTGGAGCGAAAGACGTGCTCAGCAGTCCCTGAAAGGAAAGGAAGGGAGATACTAGCCGCTCTGCAGTAAACAAACCCCGGCTTGCGCACCTGCTGTGTGCCAGGGCGACCTTGGAGGTTGAGATGTTGGCCCTGGCTCCTAGGGATTTGGGTCTCGCTGGGGAGAAGACCCTTTCCCTGGGCCTGCGAGTGGGGTGGGCCGAGGGAGCAGTTGTCTGTGAGTCCTGGGGGATCCCTTCTCCCCTCTTAGAAGTGTTGACAGCTCCCAGGAGGCAGAGGGAGAACTTGAATTCCAGCCCCCTACTCCCCTGTGAACCATGCAACCAGGTTAGTCAACTAACTGCAAGTGTCAGATTTTTTCAAGTATAGAATGGTGATAATAGTAGCTGCCAGTGGTACGAAGAAATCTGAATGGCCCCCAAGATTCCAGACCCCTGGTGCACACGCACCATATAAACCCCTCCCCTTGAGTGTGGGCATGGCCTGTGAATACGATGGGATATCACTTCTGTGATCCTGTTAGGTCATGTGGGTTACATGAAGGTGAAGGGATTTTGCAGGTATAATTAAGGTTCCTAATCAATTGACTTCAAATTAATCCTGATTAATCCTAATCAGGTCAGTTCTTTAAAAGACAGCCTAGAAGTCACAAATTTCCAGTCTCTCTCTTGCTGGCCTTGGGGAATCAAGCCACCATATTTCTGCAGCTGCAAGGATATGAATTCTGGCGACACCCCTACAAGCTTTAAAGAGGGCCCCGAAACCAGATGAGACCCCCTGCTCCAGCTTGTATTGCAGCCTGTGAGTCCTTGAGCAGCGGACCCAGCTAGGTCATGCCTGGTGGGCTTCGGATCCATGGAAACCATGAGATAATAAAGTGTGTTGCTTTGAGCCTCTACGTTTACGGTACTTTGTTATGCAGCAGTGGATAACCAATACACTGCCTCATGGGAATGCTTCTGAGCACTGCATGGGATAATGCACACACACACACACACACACAGGGTCTCTGCTCAACCATCTGACTCCCTCTCCCACCTCCTAAAAGTCAGAGACCCAAGCCACCTCTGAAGGGTTCTCACATTCCCACGTCCCCCCCCCCCCCCACCACCAAACCCACCACCGTGACCTGGGACCCCTACACAGGCTTCCTCGGGGGAAGAACCCACCATCCTCTCACCCCTCACCCCCTCACTGTCTAGCAGGGTGGATACTTAGTAACTAACTATTCCCTGAAATAAATAATATGAGTAGATATTCTCTTTGGCTTCCTTTACAATTTGGGAGATAATCAGGAGGAAACAGGGCTGAATTATCTGAAGATAATCAGGAGGGAACAGGCTGAAATTAAAGCTTGAAGAAGAGAGAAACTCTGGCCCATTTGCACGGAGAGGTGTATATGGGAATATTCACTGTAGCTCTGATGATCATAGTGGAATATTAGGAATGACCTTGGTGGAAGAGTAATGAATAAATTATCATACGGTCACACAATGGGATATGATACAGCAGTAAACGTGAACTAGAGTCACGTGTATCAATGTGAACACACCCTCAATTGATACAGAGTTGCAGAAGGAGTTGTAGAGTATGGCACAATTTACAAAGAGCTTTAAAGCATGTTTATGTAGTCAAAGCATAAAAAGATGCATGGGAGTGATAAACCTTAAATTCAGGATGGTGGTACCATCAAGACAGGAGAAGAGGGAAATTACTAAGCGAGGGGTATGTGGTGGGTTGTTTCATTGCTATGTATAATGTTTTATTTATTAAGTTGGGTGGTGTATCCATGCTGGGAAGATGTTAGTAGCATGTCAGCTCCTTGAGAGCAAGGGTCTTTGTCTGTTTTATTCCCTTCCAGAGCTTTACAGCCTTGGAAAGGGACTGACACATAGTAGGTGCTCAATAAACATTAGTTGGACAGATGGCTGAATGAACGGATGGTGCTGGGTACATTAACCTTCATTGTATCTTTCTTGTGTTGTCTGACATGCATCTGAAAAAGAGAACCTGGAAGATCCCTTGGCACCAGAGCCACCCAGCTCCAACCAGTGAATTGCTCAGTGGCCTTGGGGAAGTCCAGGTCCCTCCTAGGGCTTCAACTTTGCCATCTGTTAAACGAGGGGGCTGCCAGGGCTGGTTTCAGTCTCCTCCTGCTGCAGGAGTCTGTGATCTCTGAGGATTCCAGAAGCCGGGTGAGTGGCAGGTCGGGCTGTGAGGGCTGTCACAGAGACCCTACTGCTGTGGGATTTCCCGCTTTATGAAGGTTACACTTGTTCCTTGCAGGGCTCAGGTCAGAACTGGCTGGGATGAGAGGTGGTGAGCCTCCGCTCTGGTCCTTTCCACAGTGTGCCCCGACACCTCCTTTTTCCCCATCCAGAAAATGGGAACCGTGATCCCCATCCTCAACATGCCAGTCAGGGGTCAAGGCTGCTATGAGAGCCCTTGTAGGACTCGCCCCCACCCCCACCCCCAAATGTAAGGACCAGGGTGGGGAGGGCTAATCCTCTCTGGTTGATCAGTAGAAACTGGTTTTTATGCATTCTTCCTTAACAGAGCTCCTAGGAATTCCAGGCTTCCTGGGAAGGCAGCAAGGAGCTCTCAGGACTCCATCTGGGGGCCCGTAGATTCCCACGTCCCCAGTCAGCCCCACGCTGGGGTTCCGGAGGCCTGGTCCCAGGCCATGGTCCTTCAGAGCCAGAATGATTGCAATCTTTATGTGTGTGCAGGGCGCCTTCCCGTTTCCAAGGTGCTGTCACGTCCTCTGCACCCCCATTAAGCCCCACAACAAGCTGAGAGGTAGGCTCATCTCCCCACTTCACATAAGAAGGGATTCCTGTGCAGAGGGGTGATGTGGCTTGCCCAGCTCACTCACCTGCCCACCTGTTCACTGAAACATTTACAGAGCACCTGCTAGCTGTGGGTTCTGTGCTTGGCCCGGGAGATACAAATATGAAAAACAGATGCAATATCAACTGGCAACACTGATTAAGCACGTACTAACTGGCAATAATTGTTAGGAACCTACTACATTTAGATGCATTAATCATTTAATCTTCATAACCACACTAGGAGGCAGGTACTACTATGAGACCCATTTAACAGAAGAGGAAAGTGAGGCTTACTGAGGTTAAGGAACTTGCCCAAAGTCATGCTGCTAGTAAATGGAGGAGCTCAGGATTCTAAACCAGACAATCTGGTTCCAAAGCCCACAGCCTTTTCTGGTTCCTGCCTTTGAGAGATTGCAGTTTGATACTTATGATCTCCAGGTATGCAGTAAATGCTCAAAAAGCACACTGCCAATCATCTACATGGATAGATGATTGACAGTGTAGGGTGATCAGAGATGCCTGAGACAGTCAGGGAAGGCTTCCCTGAGGAGGAGGCATTGGAGCTAATTCACGAAGGATGAGTAGGCCTTCACCTGACAAACCAACAAGCACCCAAGCCAGGACTCCACATCCAGATTCCCTGTTCTTTCAACAACTCACATTGATTCCCTAATGATCAGAAAGTGATGGAGGGTGATCTCAGGGACACAGAGTTCCTGTCCATACCTCACAAAAGCTTCCCCATGGGCCTGCTCCAGAGAACTTTCCATCTGCCTCCAATACCAGGTCTTGAATTCTTTGCTCTGCATATAACAGCAGGGTTGGGGCCTGACTCCCACTGAAATGCATGCATTACTTCAAAGGGAAGGGAGGGCCCCAGGATAAAACCTGAGACAAGAAGCATGACTCAGAGAGGCACAATATCAGATACTTGCCAAGAACACGGGCTTTGGAACAGAGAGACTTGGGTTCAAATCCCAGCTCCTCCATTTACTAGCTGTGTGACTTTGGGTAAGTTCCTTAACTTCTCTGTGCCTTGGTTTTCTCCACATGTAAAGTGAAGATAATAACAGTGATGATTAAATAGGAAAGTCAACATAAAGTGTTTACACTGTGCCATGGGAAAGGCTTAGTAAGCATAACTTATTATTATTATTAATATTCTAAACCTGGGGTTTTCTGAGAAGACAGGGCAGCTATGGGAAGGTCCATGAAGAGGAAAGAGTGGTGGGGTGAGAGTGGGGGTGTGGGTCTTGTGGGCTCTGAGTGCAAGGACCTCCAACCAGGACAGAAGCAGGGCTAGGTGGGGTTCCAAGCAAATGAATCCAAGAGGAGCGTGAGAAATCCAGAATCCTCTGTACCTAGTCTGAGTCTGGCCCAAGTGGACGCTGGGTGACCATTCATTAAATGAAGGGCTGGAGGGAGGAAGGTCTCGCCAGGTCAGGGCTGCAGTCCCACAGGCTTCTGACAGGGACAGCCACAGGGTACGTGGCAGGCCGCCGCAGAAGCAGTTTTGCAGCAGTGCAACCAGGATTGGTATAGCAGGTGGACCCATTCATTGTGTGCACATGCTCCTTCTGTTGACTGTAAAGTACTATGCACACATTAGCCATCTCTATGCCATCTGGTATTCTAAAGGAGGGGGACAAGATATGAATGTGGCTATTAATAATGATTGTACAAATAAATGCCCATTGGTATTTGCTGGGGGCCCATCATATCTCCTTTGATCTTCACAACCACTCTGCCAGGGGGTTATTATCATTAGTTACATTTTACAGATGAGGAAACTGAGGCTCAGAGCAGTTAAAGCACTAAGGGATACTCCTGGGATTAGAGTTGAAGTCATGTAGCTGCAGGGCCTGTGCTGGTATCCACGATCCCTGGGGTAAATAAAAGAGGCACAGGGAGAGGAACGTGAAGGAAAATATAGCTGTTGAATTATGACAGTGGAAAACTTACTCAAGGGCTGGTTAAGACAGGAATGGGGGTTTGGTTGGTGAAACTGTTGGCTAAAGATGGGTTCTGCTGACTTCATGGCTTTACCCATTTCTTCATCTGGAATTGGGGTGGGGTGGGGGTGATTGCAGAATGTGAATGTCAACTTCCAGATTCTCTGACATCAAAATAGTCCCTGGGAGAGGCAATAGATCATTACTTTCAGGCTGCTACTGGTGAAAACATCACTGCAAAAACAATTTTCAAGACTGATGGTGAATCAACCAAGAAAATATGCCTCATTATTTTATTCATGTCATTTTGGCCCAAAGCCTTATCACTCAGTTTATAATCTTCATTATAAAAAGATTATAAGACTTTTATAATCTTATAAAATCTTATAAATGACTATGTCATTGATCATTTGCCCCTTCCAAAAGCTCATTGGCCCGTGCAGTGAGCATCTACCATCTGTCCAGTCTCTACTGCAGAACAGCATCTCTCCCATCTCACGGTCTTTGATAAAGTTGTCAGTCACTGTACCTTCCCTGGCCCCAGGTCTCAGGGGTGGGCCTGTGACCCAGGTATGGCGAATCATGGTAGCCCATCCCTCCATCCACAGTGATTGGTCTAAGGAGAGGGCACATGACCTAAGCTGGGCCAATCACAGTCCTTCCATGAGATTGCCTTATAGATAGGGGAGAGAGAAGACTATTCTTTGCCTAAGTTTGTGAACTAGCCAAGAGAGCCTTCAGTCCTAGAACTACCAGGGGCCATCTTATCCCCCATGAGGAAAGCACCCACCCGAGAATGAAGCTAACACAGGAAAGCAAAGCTGACAAAAAGAGGGAAAAACTAAGCCCTTGGACGCTATCACCCTCGGACTTTGCAGTTAAGTGAGCCAATAAATTCCTCTTTTGCTTAAACCAGTCTATGCTGTGATTCAGTCACTGGAAACTGAAAAAGGTCTAAAATCCCACCCTCGAAGGATTCATCAACAAAAGGACTCACTCAACAATTATATCTTTACTGCCCACCTCTGGGCCTGGCACTGTTAGACTACAAAGTCTAACCGGAAATTCTAAGTTGCAATTCAGTTTATGGCAACAAGTTCCAGTAGCAATCAAAGTCAATCAGATGGCTGTTTTACTTGGGACAATGACAACACCGAGGCAACAGTTGAGGTTCAGCTGCTGTGAATTCATTATGGAAGAGAAAATTGATTAAGATGGGGGTTCAGACGGTGAGGGGAAGAAAAACTAAGCCTGTGAGATCTCGAAGGTTCATGCTTTAGAGAGAATTTCTTGGAAGATAAACTGAGCTGTAGCACAGCTTCATTTGCCAGGCTGCTATGGCAGATACCACAGCAGACTATCGGCTCATGGTTTCAGATGCTACAAATCCAAAATCACAGTGTCACTGAGGCCATGCTGTCTCCCCCAAATGTGTAGTATTCTGACGCTGGCTTGTTGCAATCCTGGGGTTCCTTGGCTTGCATTTCAGTGTCCTCTCCTTTCTGGCTTTTGCGACTTCTGGACTCTCTTTACAAGGACTCCAATAATCCAGACTAAGGCCTACCCTGCTTCAAATGGCCATAGTGCAAACTAAAAGTATCCCCTTCAACAGTCCTATTTACAAAGGGTACATAGCCACAGGAATGGGGTTAAGGTTAAAAACCTGTACATTATGCAAATGACGTTAGTCAACAGGCAGATGACAGGCCACAGATTAACTCCAGATCATCCAGGACAGGTTTTGCCCTGAGGTTCCTCTCTCACAGCCTGTTTCCTCCTCTGTAAAGTAGGCACACGGATTCCCTTATTCCAGGGTAGCCGCGAGGGTCCAACAAAGACCTCTGTTAATGAGAAAGTCCAAGGCTTCACTTCCAGAGAAAGGGGGTCCCCGAGTAAAGGAAGAACACTGTCCTCTGACTCAAGCCATGAAGTGTGCTCACTGGGACCAGATGGGTGGTGAAGAGGCACAGAACAAAACAGATTATCTTCAAGAAGGTGACTGAGCGAGCAGAGGGAAGCTGTGGGTTTTGTAAAAATGACTCTTGGAAAGCAAGTACCGCTGTGCATCCCTTGACGACTCTAGCTGAGGGAGTCTCCATTCCATAGGAGGAGAGAGAGAGAGAGTGTATGTGTATGTGTGTGCAAATGTGCACGTGTGTGCACATGTGTGCAGAGCCACACCTATCTGGCCAGGAAGGTGAGTGGGAGGCTTAAATGCAGCGCCGTGCCCTAGAGCTGCTCCTGCCTGGACACCCTATGGCCTAGGGGTGGGAGTGTGTGCATGCAAGTGTGTGCACATGCGTGTGCATGCATGGATTTGCACACGTGTGTGCATGCCCATGTGCATGTGTGCTCACATGTGGCAGGGACGGGAACCCATATGTATGGACCTTCATGATGGATAAATCTTTGGCAAATGGAATTCCAGTTCCAGCCCTCACTGATTTGTCCTGTAAGCCCCAACTGGAAGGCTTCCTATTTCTAAACCAAAGTGTCTTCTTATGTGACTCCTGGACTTCCAAGATAAACATTTTGAAGGGGAACTTCTTCGATCAAGTGGATCCATTTGGAGCAGGGACAATTTTGTTTGTTCTAATGAGCCGCTCGTTCTCTCATGGATAAACTGTGATGTGCCTGTTCCAGCTTTCCTTTCTTCCTCTGTCCCTCATCTTCCTCCATTCCCGCTGTGATTCCCACTGGCCTAGAACCTCATTGCCCCACTTGAGCAGCGTGCGATGGGAACTTTAACTTATTTAAGCAGAGAGAGGTCCACGCCTTCAGCAAGTCCAATGCCTACCTTTCGCCACAGAAAAGCACCAAGAGACAAGTTTAACTCTGTACGAAGTTTACTCAAACAGATGTTAGGCTCATGGAAGACAGGGGCTGTGTCTCAGGGCTTTTCAAAGCCCCCCTGCCCCCACCAGTGCCTGTGACAAGTATCTCGATAGAGCCGAACCAGTTCTATTTTTCCAAGTTAACAATTATGAAGCACTTATTATGTCCCAGGCACTGTGCCAGGGGCTGTGTGCCTTCTCACTGAATCCTCATAAACACCCTATTTTGGAGGGAAGTTTTCTAAACAGTAATTTCCATGCCCTTTGAAAAATAAAGCTAAGAATAAATGACGTGAAGCTCGAGCTGTGGAAGCGTCTAGTTTTGGAACATCGGTGTTGGGTGTGGGGTGCAGGACAGGCAATACCTAAAATGTCCAATTGACAGATGGGGAGACTGAGGCACCAAGAGGAGCCTGGAGTGTTTGAGAGTGTGCAGGAGGGGCTGGGAGCCTGTCTTCTGAAAGCACAGAGGGCTGTGGCTGGTACGAGGCTGGCATCTGTCGGACACAGTCTGAAGAGGTGGAACTGATGAGCTGCATGTCTAACAGAGGACCTGCTAACACCTGTACACTTCAGGAACTGGAGAGCCTGGCCTGGGGACTCCACCAGAGCCTCAGGTAGTCACTAATCCCTGTGCTCCCCAGGTTCCTTCTAGTAAAATGGGAACAGGGCAAACTCCTTCCTCAAAGTGTGGCCAGGAGGGACCGAGTGAGGCGATCCATGTGATTTGCTTAGCCCATGGCCGGATGTGCACCGTGTGCTCGGGGACTGTTACCTTTTATTATCTTGGTGGGCTAAAGAACCTGCTTAATGCTTCTGTTCCGAAAGGAATCACACAGAAGATGCCTTTCTAATGGCACCGCAGGTCGAGGCCATTTTCTTCCATGTAGAATCTTCTGGGAACAACTTTGAAGGAAATGTGCTCTAATCAGATTTTTCCATTTTTATTGGAGAAACAAAGAATTAGGTCATTTGATGGTGATAAAATGGTGAGGATAAAAAGGGCCAGTGATACCCAAGAAATCTGCCAATTACCAGTTGTGTGACATTAGAAATAATAGCCAATATTAAGTACTTCCTATGTGCTAGGTAATTGCTCTGATTATAAATATAAAATATAGTAATATATATATATCCCACATATATATTACATATACAATAATACAGTATTATGTGTGTATGTATGTATGTGTGTGTGTGTATATATATATATATATATATATATATATATATATATATATTTAATTCTCACAACCCCTATGAGGAAGGTGTTATGTAATGTGCCCATTTTACAGGTGAAGGAAACAGAGTTTTACTTCAGTTCATCACTTTACTGCTCCAAGCCTCAGTTTCTCCAACTGTAACAGAGGCCAGTCCACACCTGCCCACCTAGTGGATTACTGGGAATACTCAGAAGACAACATACGTGAACTTGCTCCTCAGACACAAACTCCTAGACAACGGTGAGCGTTGGTTACCGCTGCTGATAAACATTAGCCATTCTTTGCCGAGTGCCAGCCACCTACAAGGCCCCAGGGGGAAAGTGTGGGAAGGACATGCCAGTTCCAAAGTGTGGCACTTGCCCCTAAGAAGCCTGTCATTAAACACGACATCAGCTCTCCAGAGCACAAACCCAGAAGGAGAGGGGGGTCCTACTTCATTCACCACTCTGTTATGTGTCCTTTGTCACAAATGCCTGTCGTGCAAGATCAGAAGGGGGCATTATTCACAACAGCCCAAACATGGAAGCAACCCGAGTGCTCATCAACAGAATAATGGATAAACAAAATGTGATCTGTACATACAAAGGAGTGTTACTCAGACTTTAAAAGGCATGAAGTTCTGATGCATGCCCCCACATGGAAGACCCTCCAAGACCTCATGCTGAGTGAAATAAGTCAGACACAAATGTACAGAGATTGTATGGTTCCACCTAGATGATATAGCTAGACTATGCAAATTCATAGAGACAGAAAGTAGAGTACAGGCTATCAGGGGTGGGGGGCAGGGGGGAAGAGGGAGTTAACACATGATGAGTGTGGGGTTTCTGTTTGGGGTGATGGAAAAATTCTGGTGGTGAGGGTTCTGCAATATCGTGGATGGATAATCCCACTGAATGGCATGCTCAGGAGGGGTTGGGATGGGGAGATTTATGCTGTTTATATGTTTCCACAATAAAAAAATAAAGAGCAACTAAAGCAACAATGACAGTTACATGCAATACACGATCCTGGACTGGATCTAATAATGGAGGAGAAAATACCCAAAATGTCATTATTGGGATAAATGAAAAAAAAAAAGGACTATAAGCTTTACATCAATGTTAAATTGCTTCAACTTGATAACTGCACTTAAGGTGGTTACATAAGTGAATACCTTTGTTCTCAGGAAATATATGTGGGAGTATTAAGTGTTCAAGGAACATGATGTATGCAACCTACTCTCAAATGTTTAGAAAACAGATAGATAAATAGATAGCTGGATAGCCAAATAGCTTGCTAGATAGATGGATGGATGATTAGATAGATAGATGATAGATGATAGGTGGATGGGTGGATGGATAGATGGATGGATGAATGGGTAGATAGATTAATGGGTGGATAGACAGAGACAACAAAACAGGTAGGTAGACAATAGATACAGAGAGGATAAATGGAGGGATAGATAAAGTGATATGGCACATGTGGCAAAATGTTAAAAGTTGGTGGATCTGTGGATCTGGTGTTGGCCGAGAGTGGTAGGCTAGAATTCTGTGTATGGGTTTTGTATTATTTTCACAACTGTCTCTAAGTTTGAAATTACTTTAAAATAAATAATTATATAAATAAAATAGGGGAAGAATGTATTCAGAAATTAGTCCAGTTCCATTTTAGTTATAGATTTGTCCCTGTTGGTTTGTGCCGAACGACCTGCATCCTCCAAGAGAGCCTACAAAGAAAGAAAATTCAGTCTCAGAGGAGGACAAAGTCCAGGCCAACAGTTCTCTGCATCAGTGTGATTTATCCCTCGCCCAGCCACTTAGGCCAGCAGAAACAACCGAACTAGCAAAGTCATTTTACAAAACCAGTAAAGTGCTTTCTCACCAAAATGCAGGCCATTAACTCCCCAGGGACATCTGATGGGCAAGATGAAATCCCTGTTTGACTGAGGATGGAAATACAGCAAAGATATAACAGGACACACCCCAAAAAGGACCATCAGTGTGGGCCTCAGTGCAAATGGCAAAGCATGGCGGTTTTGAGTCTTTTCCTTCTCGGTACCTACATGGACACCAGCAAGGCCGACTTTCGTATTATCGTGACGCCAGTGTGAAGGGCTGGGGGGGAAGGCAGGTTCATGGATAATGGGGGAGGGGGGGTCCACCTTGGGCTGCATGTGAGGGTCTGACCAAGAAGAAGAAAATCAGACTTGATGATCCAAGGCCACCAATCCAGTTGTCAGCATTAGACAACTAGAAGGGTTATTTGGGCCTCCTGTGGTTCGAGATATGGAACAAACCCTTGAATTATCTTTGCAGATCTCAAGACACTCTACCGGGTCTATCACCCTTGAACCTCTTGGAGAAGCCTGGTGCTCGAGGAAAATGAGGGTTTTTGGCCTGAGTCAGAGATTGGTTGGAGACCTGCTTTTGCCACTATGAACTGGGGAAGCCGTCTCTCTGCACCTCAATTTTCTCATCCATGCAATCTGAACAATAATCTCAATACTGTGGAATTTTAAGATTGAATAAGATAACTCAAACCAGTAACTCAGTGTTTTCTAGAACGGGGAATGTCCTGGACCAGTAAGATTTAAAGACTATCTTCTGGCATCAACATCCTAGCAGAAAGGCCATTGGAACACAGAAAGAGTGGGAAGGTGATAATCTTGGGACAAAAGGTCCTCCTTTTCATGTAGCGTTACAGAAAGCTTACCACCATCCTCCTTGCCCTCCTTCTCATCTCGCCTCCGCCCAGAGAGCCCTGCTGTGGACCAGCCCCAGCCCGTGCCCAATTGCCGAGAAACCACTAAGATGATGTGCTCTGGCACCTGGAGGGAGCCTGGTCGATACTGGTTTCCTGCCTCATTTATCACACTCAGCCATGCTGTTAAGGTATTTGCTTCACCCAGCTGCATGGGCCGGACCCAGATGCCTGACACACAGTGGGTGCTGGGTGGGGGGGGGGGGGGAGGTGAATCGGAGAAGGAAGAACGTCCTGGAGGGGACAGAAGGCTGGACACTGGTCCTGCAGAGAGCAAAACTGAAGGGAGGAGAAACCAACCACCAACCTGCACTGCTCAATCCACAGTACCCGTCCTCTACCATCTACAGACCATGGAGCAGATACAGCAAAAGAATACAATTCTTCATTCTGGCAAGGCAAAGCAGAAAGGGGACTGGGAGGGAGCTAAGTCATGGCAATCACTTTGTTCGTCTGGAATGGACACTGAGGGGGATAAACCCCTGATGCTTGAAGGAGGTGGCCACTTTAAGATCACTAAGAGGCACCCCATCCAATCCACATGGCAAATGGCCCTTACTGTGGAATGGGGCACTGTCATCCTATTAAGAGCTGACATTTAATGAGCACTTACACATGCCAGTAGAGACTGAGTGATGAATGGTAGGTAGGTAGGTAGAAAGACAGACAGACAGAGGCATAAGTGCACAGATAGATACATAGATAGATACATAGATACATGACAGGTAGATAGATGATAGAGACATACATGCCTGCATACATAGATAGATGGATGGACATGAAAGATTTGATTTGGATATAGATACAGTTATGATGACAGAAGGATGGATGCATGGATGGATGGTTAAAAATAGATGTAGATATATAGATAGATTAGATAGATTAATAGATAAATATAGTAATATGTAAATATAAATATATATCTCCATATTTCAATCACTCCTTATAAGAGGTCCTATTCTCTCTGTTTTATAGATGAGGAAACTGAGGTTTCCAGAGGTTAAGTCATTCACTCAAGCTCTAAAGCCACTTTAACTTGCTCACTTCTGACGATTAAATGGCACCAGGTAGATGCATAAAACTTTTCTCAGAACCACCCCCAGAGAGAGATGGGGCGTGGGGTACCCCTGGTGCAGTAATGCTAGGTAGAGAGAAAGAGAAGGACAACAAAATCTGATCCCAGAGGCAAAGAATTCACTCGATGGGAAAAGTCATGGTCTAAGAGTTCTCACTCGGCTCTGAATTAAAAGATGCTCATACACATTTCAGAAGGTCCTTAGAACAAAGATTTTAGAATTCAAGTCCATATCCACTTACTGAGCAGCTCCTTTGTTCCTTGATGAATCCCACATATCTGCCTGATACAAAGTAGGTGTTGGGTGTGCAGAAGGCACTGCCCACTCGTGGTCTCCAGTTCTTCCAAACCAGATGCTCTCAAGTCACAAAGGGGATATTTCTATTAAAACAACAATGGAAACAGCACAGGCCTCAGGGGGAAATTCTGGCCTGGCCTCTTGCAGTGTCAGGGGTCTCATCTGCTAAATAGGGAACAGCAATAACTCCTTATTACAGGACTGATCGTGGATGGAGGTTCACAAGTTGACTCGAGAACTGATGGTGCCAGGAGGGACAGGACTCTGTGCGTGGGCACTGTGAGGTGGGCCCCAGGGCTACAACTCCTTTCCCTGGTTTCCAAGCCCCCGGTGCCCCTGCAGCTGTGGGAGGCCCAAGACCAGCCTGCCCCACCTGACCAGGAGAGGACCGGAACCCCAGGGCTGCCCCAGCTGTGGTTTTCTGGATGCATCGCCAAGACAAGGTCATCTGTGCAGCCCCTGGACTTCACCCCAACAGCCTGCCCTATCATCACCCAGCTCACATTCACTCCTAGACCTCCACATCAGCTCCTCTAACCCAGGCCTGACATAGGCAAGTGCCAGGAAGGGAAATGCTCACATTTATCCATAAACATGAGAGGCCACAGTCCCGAGAACAAACACCACACCGAACGCTGGTTGACGTGCATGACACTCAGCGTAAGGCCGGCACCAAAAGTTGCCATGAGGTCTCCAGCGTCTCCAGGCACCTGCACTTACAAGGAGCTTGGTGAAAATTTGACCATCCAGGAATGCTATTTCCAGTCCTCTGCCTGAAATCTGGGCAGGTCTCAGGTGGATGAACCCAGAGAGGTTAAATTCCCTGGGATCACACAGCACAGAAAACAGGCTCTTTCCAGGAAGGAAACTGACTCTTGTAACAGAAGGGGCGATGGTTTTCTTTAGATATAAGGAGTCCCACCTCAACTAAGGGCTATAGGTCTAGGAATGACCCTTATGAGATCTTGCCTAAACTTCAAACAATGTTACATTCTGATCCCCATTTTACAGTTGTGAAAACTGAGGTCCAGAGACACTGAGTGACTGAAGGCAGAAAAGCCAAGATTTGAACTCAGGTCATACATGGACCTTGTCTATTGTACTGGCTGATCTCAGAAGGTTTTGACAAATCATATTAAGTCAGAGACAGGGAGAGACAGCAAGCTTCACAGTGGCACTATTTTTATTAATTTAAAAATATGCAGATTTTTACAAGAGATACAAACTTGAGGAGCTTGGAGTTGTCAAGCAAACACAACCCAAGCCAATGTGATTTCGATTTCTGTTCAAACAGCGGGCAGAGTTAACATACAGATGCAGGCATTAGCATCTGCTTTGGTGGGGCAAGCTGAAAATAGCCATTGTCCCATTCCCTGCCTTCTCTCTCCAACCGTCATTCATTAATTTCTGAGTTGTGAGTGCCGAAGCTCGCTGGCTGCAGATGAGTCATCTGGCCTCGCAGCCCTTTTCTGCAGCACAGTAATAAAGGTTTGCAAGTACCCAGGGGAAATGCATGAGGGGACGTGTCGAGGTCGTGATCAGAGCTACTGAACGTACACAGTCCGGAGGAACCCAAGTCTGAAAGGATTCCCTCAGCGACCCCAAGAGCATTTCTGTCTTTCATCACCTCAGCGTCTTTGGCTGACACTTGGAAGGATGGTTTGTGTTTCTCGGATGGGGAGAGTGACGTAGTTCAGCAACGTGTGGGGTGTGAAACCCCAGGATGCAGGTTCCCAGGCTCCCCAGGTAAAGTGACTAGGTAAAATGCATGCCAACTTCCCTGTCCTCCCCAATGGGCTGCAAGCTTCCTGAGGACAATGCTGGGCTTGGTTCAAAGCCATATGTCCGAGACCAGTCACGGGGTCTGCCTGAAACCGGTGCTCAAGACTTACTTAGTAAATGAAAGAACGAATGAGTGAGTGAGTGAGTGAATGAATGAATGAGTGAAGGAATGAACTGTCTTGAGTCTTACTTTCCTCACTGGTTATGTGGTACTTAATGCTCCTGGCGGTTTAAAGGGGATTAACAGGCTCTTCTCTCTGACCTGAAATACCAAGTGCTTTACAAGTGTTAACTCGTGACTGAAAATTCAACACTTGGCTTTTTCAAAAACTCAACTCAGAGGGTCTGTTGTGTGCTGTTCTGAGCCACGCACAGGGGATAAGGAGATGAACGAGACACGGCAAGTGGCAGAAGCTCCCCTGTCTGGGAGAGATGAGCCTTCCCTGTGGACCCCAGGACATGAGGTGGGTGAGAGAACAGACGAGTGAGGAGCAGGGGTCTGGCTGCTCCCTTGTAGAACAGAGAGAAATGGGAATGCACCCCATCACCCCAGTGCTCACACATTTTCCCCGGGAATGCCTCTGGGACCAGGGATGGGGTGGTTACTGCTCCACTTTGCAGCCCTGTATCCCATGGCAGACTCTTCTACTTCCAGACATTTGTCAGCATGTGCCTTGAGACTTAAATGAGGAGCTGGGGCCTGAGGTCAGACAAAA
Source organism: Choloepus didactylus (assembly GCF_015220235.1). Classification (NCBI taxonomy): domain Eukaryota; kingdom Metazoa; phylum Chordata; class Mammalia; order Pilosa; family Megalonychidae; genus Choloepus; species Choloepus didactylus. The sequence continues at coordinate 240,491,820 of NC_051307.1, forward strand.
AACTTACGTAAATGCATTTTCCCTGCAATAGGACAGACAGGAGGTGTCAATGAGGTGACGCAGACAACTGTCTGATGAGCCATACTGCAAAACACAAAAGTGTGGAATCATTTCACAACCAACAGCCAGTGGACAAATAAGTCCTGAGACACTGACAATTGCAATTTCTGGGGCTGGAGTGGGAAAGAGGCCAGTGGTGACAGGACAGGGATGGTTTCTGGTACCCTTAGGATCAGGGTTTTCAGCCACACCTCCCAGCTCTCTTGGCTGGACCCCATGCCTCTGTGGGCCAACCTGTAAAATGGGTAGAATTCACCCATTCCTTCAACGGCTATTTGAAAGCCTCCTATGTGCCTAGCCCTGCTCTCCCTGCTCTGAGGTGGGGGTACTGTGAGGGAGAAAACAAACCCAAACCCTCGCCCCTCCAGAGTTTACATTCCTAGTGAGGGCGCCTGCCTGCTGGCTGGTGAAGGGCAGCACAAGTACGGCCTTCCCTTTATCTGACTGTGGTTCTTTGCTCTTTAAAAAATAAATAGCATGCCAGATGCATAATTCTGCTTCTTGCTCTTTCCTTGCAGTGGTATGTTCTGGAGCTAGAACCACCTTTGTACATGGAGATGTAGACCGACCACATTTCTTTGTTTCTGCTACATGGGAATCCTCAGTGTGGCTATTCCGTGGTTTATTTAATCAGCTCCCTCTCGTGGGACACTCACTAGAAGTCAGAATCCACCAGGGCAAGGACATGGTCTGTTTTGTTTGTGGCTACATCTCCATGTGCCTGGCTCATAGAAGGCACTCCAGCAATGACTGCTAGTGAACAAATGCATTTAGCTTGTTTCCAATGCTTCCATTTTTAATCATGCTCAGTGCCCATCTCTGAATAAGCCTCCCTGGACAAAGGAGCATGTCTCCATTGCTGACCCTCTGCAGGGGACTTACCAGGCCATAGCACCCATGTGTTTAATTTTAACTTTTTATGGTGAAATAATTATAGATTCACAGGCAGTTGCAAGGAAATACACGGGGAAGACCCACATACCCTGGCTCCGGCCTCCCCCAAAGTTAACGCCTTGCCTAAATACAGTGCAATATCAAAGCCAAGATATTGACATTGGCAGCAGTTCTAGAACTTACTCAGATTTTATCAATTATAGAGGCACTTGTGTGAGTGTGTGTGACTGTATGTGTAGCTCTACACAGTTTTATCTCAGGTGTAGTTTTGTGTAATCCCCGCCACAATCACAATACTCAACTTACCATCGCCACAAGACTCCCTCATACAGCCGCAAACCCTCTCCCCCATTCCTAACCCCTGCAAACCACTAATCTGTTCTCAACAAATGTCATTTCACTAATTCTACAAAAATGGAATCATGCAATATGTAATCATCCGGGATTGGTTTTTTCCACTCTTCGACGTCCTTCCAAGTGGTGCATGTATCAACAGCTCTTTCCTCTGAATTGCACAGTAGTATTTCACAGGATAGAAGTACTCCAGCTTGTTTAATCCACACATGTAGTTTTAATTCTAATAGACATTACGAATCGCTCCCTCAAATAGGCTATGGCAACGTAAACTCTGACCAGCAGTGTCAGAACAGAACAGTCCCTATTCCCCACACATTCTCACCAGTACCTGATGGCATCGAATTTATTAATTTCTGCCACTGCAATGAGTGAAAACTCATTTCTCATTATTTGGGGATATATATATACATATTTTTTTTTACTCCACAGATAAGATTCCTATGGAGAATTCTCTTTGCACAGCAAGGGACTCCTGGGCATTAGGAAGACTTTAGGAAACAACTGCTGCCTGTGGGGACACCTCTAGAGGCCAGTACGGCTGTTGGTGGTTGTGGCATTGTGAAGGCGCTGGTGGCCCCGGTTAAAGCCCTGCCTGAGCCCAAGCCCTTTCCAGTGTGCCTCCGCAGCTCCTTATCATCAGGATGTGAGGTCTGTGTCCCTATTCCTTGAATTGACTTGCTTTGGCCAACAGAATGCACTGGAAATAACATGGTGCCAATTCTGAGCCTAGGACTCAAGAGGTCGTGTGTGTGTGTGTGTGTGTGTGTGTGTGTGTGTGTGTTTTCTCTCTCTCTCAAAACCTGGCCACTCCCACATGAGCAAACCCAGGCGTTTTAGTTTCCTAGGCTGCTCAAGCAAATACCATCCAATGGTTTGGTTTAAACAATGTGAATTTATTTGCTTATGGTTTTGAGGCTAAGGGAAAGTCCAAATCAAGGCATCCTCAAGATGATACTTTCTTCCAGAAGACTGTGGCATTCTGGGGCTGGCTGCTGGTGATCCTTGGTCCTTAGCTTGCCACATGGCAATGCACATGGAGGCCTCTTTTGGCCTCTCCTTTCTCTTATGGATCCTGTTGGTTTCAACTTCTGGCTGCCCCTTCCATGGCTTTCTTGTGGTGTATGAATTGCATTCTGCTTATAAAGGATTCCAATAATAGAATTAAGACCTATCCTGACTGGTCACCTTATCAAAAGGTCCTCCTTACAATGGACTCACACCCACAGGAATGGATTACATTTAAGAACATGTTTTTGGGGGGTCGTACAGCTCCAAACCACCGCAGCAGGCAAGCTGCTGGAGATAGAGACACTACAAGGCACAGACATGAACCATCTCAGCTGAAGTCTTCCCAGACCAGCCTACAGCCAGCCAACCCCTAAATAGGTGAGAGAGCTCCACCAAGATAAGTAGAGCTGCCTCCCAGATCTACACCAGACCAATCACATGAGAGAATCTGGCCAAACACCGGAATAACCATTCGGCTGCCTTGTAAATTTGTGAGCAGTGATAAATGCTTACTGCTTTAAGACACGGAGTTCTGGGTGGTTTGTCACGTAGCAATAGCTAACTGATACATCAGTGTGGGCAAAAATCCTCCCTGGGAACAGTGATATCACCGCAAGGCTTGTCTGAAGGCGTCTCTGGCAAATTAAGTTTCAGACATCTCTGTTCTACCATACAGAAGTCCCAGATAAGTTCCTCAGCTCAGCGCTGGGCCCCCGGCCACCCACTCTTGAGTAAGGAACTTTAACAACTTCTGTCAAAGACAGTTTCTGTCTTGACATGCTAGTGGGTGAGAAACCCAATGTGGTGAAGCTAGCTGCCTCCTCTCTAGTCTCACCCTATGAGGCAAGGTGTTGGCAGTTAAAAATACTCTTTCCCCTCCTCTCAAAAATGGAAACTGTTCAGGGTCAGCCTCCTACACACTTCCACTCAATTTCTGACTCTGGTTATAAAACCTTGTGGCCAAAAATAGATTTCAAGGGGATTTCACAGACATGTTCTCTGGCATAATTGCAGTTGTTCCTGCAAAATTTGGGGAAATTCAATTTTGGTCTTTGAACACACAGGCTTCAAAACCCGGCCCCCAGGTATTAAACATCAGGATGAAGCTGCAGTTGATGCCTTTTGCTCTGGTTCTCCCACAATGACGGCAGGTGTTGGGTGCAGCTGTTCTCGGCTCCCATTCTGCCTCATTTGATTTCACTCACTCACCTCCATGCCCACCTCCAAATTTCCCAGCCGGGGGATTTCACACCTGCCGGGCCCTGGCTGGTGGCTCAGCCTCCTCTGGCTCCTTGTGGCTCTTCCTTCCATTCTCTGCCCTTCCACTTCCTTTTCTTCCCCAGAACAAAGGCAGCCTCAGACGCCCCCTCACTCAGCTCCAATGCCTTTAGTCATCACAGCCTCCCCCTTCCACCGCATGCAAGTGCAGAGTTAGAGAGCAGGCAAGGATGGGGTGTTGGAAACCAACCGGTCCCACCCCTTTATTTTACAGAGGAAGAAACAGAAAGCCAGACCAGGAGGGATGAATTTAAGGTCAAATGTGGAGGTGGCGATCATGACAGGACTGGAACCCAGGCTCCCCCCACACAAAGGGAGTTGCCTCTAGATTTGTTTGCTCAACAAGTTCTAAAATAACAGTAACAACAATATTTACGATAACAACTACAGCTCCGTGTATTAGATTCTTATCAGGGGCACGCATGTAATTATCACAATGGCTCTAGAAGGTAAGTACTATTATTGTTCTCACTTTATAGATGGAGAAACTGAGGTACAGAGGGGAGGTGACTTGCCCAAGGTCACACGGTTATCTAATCGGCAGAGAAGGGCTTTGAAGTTAAGTTCAATGCTGAAGCCCATGGCCCTTCAAGCCCACTCTGAGTCCTGTAAGAAACATCTCTCCCATCAGGCTGTTTCCACTGCATCTTCACTGCCCCAAGCCTTTTCTAGGCCCTCCTGTCTGTTTCCAGGCTCCCCTTTCCCATCATTCAGAGCACCACCCCGCTGGTCTTGGGTGGGCCATTCGAGGCCATCACAGCCCCTTTGCAGGAAGGAGCCAGCTGTTCCAAACGAATGTGCATTCTAAGTTAGATTCTGCCACTTCCTGGCTGTGTGACGTCGGGCAGGTAACCTCACCCTCTGAGCCTCGGCTTCCCTATTTAAAAAATGAGAAATGACCCACTTTATAGAGAGGCAGGAGAGATGAGACAAAACAAATAAAAGTGTGATGCCCAGCCCTCAAGAACAAGTCCCCTTCAGACCCAGTCACTGCCTTCACTGCCTCCAACCCACCACACTCACCTCCCTGAGGACACAAGCTCTTTTCTCCACCACCCACCTTTGCCATCACTGTGGTCCACCCCCGTGGAGCCTCTTCCCACTTCTATGGATGCAGCTCCCCCTGTAGCAAGTTCAGTTTGCACCACAGTCCAGGCCCCAATTCCACATCTTTCTTAGGTCCTGGTGTCTTCTGCACAGCTAAATTGCAATGTCTCTGAGGGCAAATCCATTCCTGTACTATCTGGAATATCTACATCATCCCCTGAATCAACAGAGCCCTGAGCATTGCTAGTGTACAGAGAATCCAAAAATCACAGGGTTGGAAGAGGCCTCCAGCTATTGATTCATTTCATTCATTAGACCAATATTTTTCTTAGCATCTAACATGTGGTTAAGCCCTGGGTTAGCCTGAAAGGACATGGGATGGAATAAGCCCTAATCCCTCACCCTCACATAGTTCCCAGCCTAGCTAGAGAGCCAGGAAGGGAATACACAGTTAGGTGGTGGTCACTGCCTCCTCCTTCCTGTCCAGCAGAGCCAGGACCCTCTTGAGTATCCACTTGTACCCCAACTTGACTTGGAGATAAAACCTGGTCTAAGTCCCAGGGGTCGCATTCCCTTGGCCATGATTGGCTTAGGCATGGCCATGTGACACAATTCCACCCAATGAGATGCAAGGGGAAGTCTGCAGGGGCTTCTGGGAAAGCCTTCCTCCCTGATAAAAAGACAACACTTTCCTCCACTGGACACTGTGAGATCTGCAGGGGATGCTGGGACAGGAGCGGTCCTCTGTGACCACAGCAAAACCTTTTGGTGGATGATGGCAGATAAGGATAGAAGCAACTTGATTTTCCATGGCATGGATGAGTCGCTGAATTAACCAATCCTGGAGCTAACTTCAATTATGTGAGATAAGAAAGGGCTTACTATTTAGATCAGTTGAGTCAAGGAATTCAATTCACTGAAAACAAAGCAGACTCTCTGGTACCACAATTAATAAAGAAATGGTTGATTGTTGATGGTCAACATCCTTTCTGAGCCCTGACCAACCTCTGCTTGCTTGGGTGGGTGGGTGAGTGGGTCTGTGAGGAAAGTTTCACAAAGAAGTCGCATAACTCAGTATCATTAGCCATTAGGAAAATGCAAATCAAAACCTTAATGAGATACCACTTCATACCCACAAGGATGGCGATTACTTAAAAAATAATGGAAAATAACAAGTGTTGGAGAAGATGTGGAGAAACTGGAACTCAAGTTAATTGTTGGTGGGAATACAAAATGGGGCAGCCCTGTGGAAAGCAATATGGTGGTTTCTCAAAAAGTTAAATATAGACTTGCCATATGACCTGGCCATTTCTCTTCTAGGTATATGCCCAATGAAAGTAAAAACAGGATCTCAAAGAGACAGTTGTACACCAATGTTTACAGCAGCATTATTCACAATAGCCAAAAAAAATGGAAACAACTCAAGGATTCCATCAACAAATGAAAGGATACACAAAATGTGGTATATCCATACAATGGAATATTATTCAGCCATAAGAAAGAATGAAGTTCTGAGAATGGGTGCAATATGGAAGAATCTTGAAAACCCAGTGAAATAAATAATGCTAAGTGAAATAAGCAAGATATATAAGGGCAAATATTGTATGAGGTCACTTACAGGAGAAGTCTAGAAATAGCAAATCTGTAAAGACAGAAAGGAATGGTGTGCCAGTTTGAATATATCGTGTCTCCCAAACGCCATTATCTTTGATGTAATCTTGTGTGGGCAGATGTTATCAGTGTTGATTAGATTGTAATTCTTTGAGTGTTTCTTTGGAATGTGCCCCACCCAGCTGTGGGTGATAACTCTGATGAGAAATTTCCATGGGGGCATGGCCCCACCCATTCAGGGTGTGTCTTGATCAGTGGTGCCATATAAATGAGCTGATGGGAAGAGGGAACTCAGTGCAGCTGTGAGTGATGTTTTGCAGAGGAGCTACAGCCAAGAGGGACACTTTGAAGAAAGCACAGGAGCTGCAGATGAGAGACAGTTTGAAGACGGCGGTTGAAAGCAGACTCTTGCTCCAGAGAAGCTAAGAGAGGACAAATATCCCAAGTGCAACTAAGAGAGACACTTTTGAGGAACTGCAGCCTAGAGAGGAACGTCCTGGGAGAAAGCCATTTTGAAACCAGAACTTGGAGCAGACGCCAGCCATGTGCCTTCCCAGCTAACGGACGTTTTCCGGACACCGCTGGCCATCCTCCAGTGAAGGTATCTGATTGCTGATGACATTTTGGACACTCTGTGGCCTTAAGACTGTAACTGTGTAACCAAATAAACCCCCTTTGATAAAAGCCAATCCATCTCTGGTGTTTTGCATTCTGGCAGCATTAGCAAACTAGAACAAATGGGGAGAGTGAGAGAAAGAGGAGTGTATTTTGGGTGTAAATGTAAATAATTTTTTTAAAGTTACATAAGATCAGTCTTACTTTCCAAGAGAAAGGATTTGCCTGGCAGACATGGTAGTATCTGCAAAGTCTGGCCGCATGAGCTAACCCCAGACATGTGTGCAAAGGAGAGGTCTAGAGCTGTGATGGAGTCCACTTCCTACACATCCTTTCATAGCCTCGCTTTGCTCCTCTGTAAATGGGGACTGAGACTTTCCTTGCAAGGTGGTGGTGAGGTTCCAATGGGGCTGTGCCTAGGAAGGCACCCGTCCTTGCCTAGCTCTACATAAGTCATAACAGTCATCCACATTTAGCCCTTGCCTGGGGTTTGGCTCATCTAAAAGCCAGAACTGAAGGCCTCCAGAACCAGCTTCTTCCACTCTCTTCCCCTCTTTCTTCTCCATTCTCTATATCCTGGTTCCCCCCAACCTTCCAGCCCAACCACAACCTCCATCCATCTCTTTCTCCCTTCAGATCATTTGCAAGCTGTCCCTAAGCCAGAAATGATTTCTCTGCCTGATCAGACCACAGCTGTCTTCTCTTCTTTCACCCCAAACCTTTTTCCTGGACTCAGCAAATCCACTTCTAGGAATTCATCCTCAGGAATTGCCTGGTCCATGCCCACAGGTTCACAAGCAAGAACATTCATGGCAATGTTGTCTGTAATGCCAAAAGTCTGAGTGTCCACCAAGAAGGGAGCCATTAAATAAATTATGGCAGAGCTGCTTAAAAATGGGAAGTGGAGGTATTTTTATCCATATGAAAAGATGTCCATACTCTATTATTGAGTGAAAGAAAGGTATAGATAAAACAGTATCTATTTATCCATCAATCAGATAAATGTCTGGAAGGACATCTGGCAAAATGTTAATGGACGTTAACTCTGTTTTATGGCATTTCATTTGAGTTTTACTTTCTTTTTTATACTTTTCAATACCATTTGAATTTTCTATAATCATCATGTAACATCAAATCAGGAAAAAAAAGTGACTTTTATTTTGAAAAGGGGGAAAAACAGAATTGTAGCTAAGATCCACCTCTTTGGGGCAATCTTCCGTAAAGTCAAGTATGTCAGGGTTGCAGGGTATGTTCTAGTTCTGCTAACTTTGAACCCCCTTCAAGACACCCTACCTCTGCTTAGGAAACTTTATAGAATGAGGAGCTCACTACTGAGTCAAGCTATAGGTGCTAGAAAGTACTCTCAAATTGAATAAGGATCTCTATCTCCATCCTAACTCTGCCTTCTGTGCCTCGCTTCTGTGCTCCCCCTTTCTCCCATGCATTTGTCATCCTGCACCCTAGTCACTCATCAAGTGACGTGACATGACGTCCTATGGGGAGGTGGATGCCCCATTGTAGGCAGAGCACAAGCGAAGACCTGGGGCTGGGAACACACCTGGCCCATTTCAAGGGTGGTTGGACCTGTCAGGTACAGCATGCAGCACATGTGGGGCCAAAAATAGATGAGGCCAGGGTGAAGTGGGAAAGGTCTACATAGGCCAGGCTAGGGAATTCAGCCTTTGCCTCATAGGCCAGTGGTTCTCACTTGTTTTGTGTTCAGGACACTTTCAAACACTGATTGTTTTGGCCGCAGGCTTGAAGAAATTCAAAGATTCAAAAAACATCTTCAACCAAGCTGTGATTATTTCAACCCTCTCCCTACATATGTCAGTCAGAACAGGCTACATTATGCTGCAGTAACAAACGAGCCCAGTGCGTCAGTTAACAAAGGTTTACTTCTCACTCATGCTACATGTCCATCATGAGTTGGCTGTCATTCTCACTCAGGGAAGCAGACTCAGGGAGCTCCATCTCCACACTGCCTCAAGAGCCAAGGAAGGAAAAGGAGAAGGTAGCAAACAGCACACTTGTTATTAAAGCTGCCATCCAGAAATGACACAAGTTACTTCTTCTCACAGTCCTTCAGTCAAAGCCAGACACACAGCTGTAACTAATGTTACAAGAGGTGAGGAAGTTCAATTTTATCGTGTGGCTAGAAAAAGTGAGGCACTGGAAATATTTCTACAGTACTAACAACCAACCAAACTTAAAAAGAAGAAGAAAGGGGAGAAAGAAGAGGAAGGCAAGAGAGGGAAAAGATATTTGTGAAGTAGGCTCTTCATTAAATAGTTTATGAATTTTACTTAATTCTTACAAGCATCCTATGTGAGTGACTTTATTTTCCTTCTTTTACTGTTAAGGAAACCAGCGAAAAAAGAACTTAAGCAACTGGATGGTAATGATAATAGCTGACATCTCTACAGTGCTTACCATGTGCCCGGCACTGTTGTAAGAATTTTATTTGCTTTAATACTCATCATTCCTCACAAACGTACCCGTGAGGTGGGTGTTTTTGTCCCCATTCGCCAGATGAGGAAACTGAGACCAAGAGAGCTGAAGCCACTACTCAAGGGCACACAGACACAATTAGTCTGCAGATGTTAAGCCAAGCAGCCTGGCTCAAAGGAGAGATGCTATTGTGGACACGTGAATGCCTTCTCTCTAAATGTGGATTGAACAGTTGTGCCTGCTGTTGCTGCTGTGGCTTTCTCCTTCTAAAGAACTGTCAGCTTTTCAGAACTGCGGAGAATTTATTCCTGCCTGAGATAGTACACATTCACCCATTCACGGTTCAATGCGTATTGAGCATCTGCTGCCTTCCAGACTCGCTGCAGATACAGAGTTGAATGAGACAATATTCCAGACCCTAACATGTTTACAGTCTGGTGGATATGGCTTAGTCATAACTCTGATCTAGAAAAAAAATAAACAAACAATAGCAAAGCAGAGTTTTGAATAGCAGAAGACATGGATTCTAGGTCTAGTTCAGCCACTTAAAATGCTGTGTGACCTTGGGGAAGTCACTTTCTCTCTCTGTGCTCATGTTTTCATCTTTTGCATGCCATCAAAGAGTTGGACCAGATGCTCTCCAAGGGGCATTCTGGGTCTAAAGTTCCATGACCTACTGGGGTGAGGGCAGGTGGGAAGGGGCAAAGAAAGCATGGGGAAGTCTCCTCTACCTTCAGCCCCATGTTTATCCTTCCCTGCTCCCCTTCTCTGCCCCCAGTCTCCTGGACCAGGGGGCCTAAGAGACCCAGTCTCTCCAAGGCTCATCCTTGCACACACCCCTTCCTCTGAGGCATCTGCCTTGAGCTCCGAGAAGGCCCTCCACAGCCTCAGCACACAGAGGGTCTAAGCCTAACACCCCCCCAGCAAGGACTGGGGATCATGCCGGAGATGTTGAGTGATAGGGAGATGGGACACAGCATACCAGGCCCTGGGCCTCAGAGGTGGAGCTTCTAAAGGAGAAATTCAGATTTAGTGAGAAGGGCAGAAGAAGAATGGCCCAGAGGTTAAATGCCAATATGGGCACTTGCTGTGTGCCCGTGGGCAAGGTACCAAATCTCCTGAACCTCAGGTAACACCTGTTGCTTGCTCCTTCTAAATAACTTTCAAAGTCTTCAGAACTGGGGTTAAGTTTGGGGGAAGGGAGAATTTAATTCCTGCCTGAGATCATACTCAGTCATCCATTCTTGGCTGGTTATAAACCACCTTGGGCTGGCTATGGAAATCAAGTGCATCACAAATGGCCTGGTACACAGTCGGCACTCAATAAACGTTTGCTACCTGGTCACAGATTCGGGAGCCTCTGCCTTCTAATCTTTGAGTGTATGTGACCTACTGGTATTCCAATGGAATTCAGAAGCAGCAGAGAAAACCAGTCACATCACTGGGAAGTGATCATAATGATGCTGGCAAACCAACAAAAAAAGCCTGAAATATGGCTCCACTGTTCACAAGGACCCCGCACTTAAAGCCATTTGTGCGTCCTGCCCAGCTTCTGACTCATTATCAGGCAGAACCATAGAAAGAGGACATAGACTCAGACAGAGGTGTTGAAACTTTGTGTCATCCTTGCACATGGAGAAATTAAACCGCTCTGCTCCGTCTGTGCCCATTCGCTCCAACTGAGCCCAGGACACACTTTGGTCATTTCCCTAAATCCCACCTTCTGATTTTTAAATAAGGAATCAGGTCATTCCATCTACCCAGAATACTGCCCAGACATTGTGTTGCAATATTTATAGCAACTGAGCAGGTGCTAGAAAAAAAAAAAAAATGGAGAAGCAGGAGATGGCTTTCTACATTCCCTCTCCCTGCCCCTTTTATTTAGCTAAGACCCATGCACATTCTCCTCGGGGTTTAATGAGATTAGCTGAACAAAGCCCCCTCCCTCCCCCATCATTTCTTTTCTCTGGAAGTTTCCTGTTTCTTGGGTCACAGAGCCCTCTGAGAATCTGATGAAAGCTATGGGAGCCCCAACTCACATCCCCCAAATGCCCATGCTTAAGGAATGTGGCATATGATGGAGGGTAGGGGTTCATGGAATTCAGTAAGACCTTTCCTCACTCCTGAAGTTTTCTTTTAGTGGAGGGAATCCTGGGGTGCCCTCCCTCCTGGCCTTTCTCTTCCCCTTTCCTGGCTCCGCTCTGGGGAGGTGGAGTGTCTTATCCCATGGTAAACATTGGACAAAGGTCTGAGCATGCTCATTTCAACTGCCCCGCCTCCTCTTGGTAGGGAGCCTGCCCCCCACTCCCCCGAAGGTGTCTCCTGCTCTGCACCTCCAGGATTTGAGCCTTACCTGGGCAAGACCTCCATGTGGTCCTAATTCTGGGGTTCCACTGGGCAGCCCATTTGGCCCTCACCCACACACTAAGCTACATCTCCCCACCCCCCACCTCTCTTTCTTTTTATATACATATATATATACATTTTTTTTCTTTCTTTCTTCTCCATCTGCCATGCATTTATTCTGCAAACTGCAGAAGAGCAATGCTATTTATGGGGGCCCATTCAAGACCCCAACATCCACCATTTACTAGGACTCTGGAATAAGACACATCTTTCAACCCAGCACAGCCATTCCAGTAGAGTTCAGTTTCCTCATCTGTAAAATGGGGATAATATCACCTGGCTCATAGGACTGTCATGGCGATTCAATAAGACAAACAGGAAAAATGGTCTCATACAGTACCTGGGACGTGACAAGGGCTTAAAAAGGTTAGCTTCCTCTCTCCCTCTCCTATCCATTTATTTTCCCCTGTCTACCTCTCCCTACCCTCATCTCTCTCTCTCCCAGGACCAGCTACAAAATTGGTGGAAACCAGTGCAAAAGGAAAATGCCCCTTAGTCAAAAATTATTAAGAATTTCAATATGGCGGCCGCAGAGCATTATCTCAAGCACGGAGCTCTTATTTGCACAGAGTCAGCTGGGGACACTGTGGGACTGGCCAAGTCACAGCCCACGGAGCCATTCCTACACCCTACTCCTCCCCCCTCTTCCATCAAAGTCTCTTCTCCTTCCCAGACCTTTCTAGCCCAATTTTCTAATCTTGAGGCCACAGTGGTTGACCCCCTTTTTCGTTCTCTTATTACTGTATTCCAATTTTTTAGATACCATAAAGCTTTAATAATTCCACTTAATTGGGGAGGGAGGAACAGAGGTCAATCTGAATTAATGAAAATTCTAAAAAATAAGACACTTTGAATGAAATGCCATTTTAATACTCTCAGATATTCATGGTGACAGAGGTGACATGGAGGGGAGGAAGATGAGAGGAAGAAGTTAGTGTGTCTTGTTTGTGATTTAAGAAATAGAGATGATTTAATTTATAGTGAGCATATTCCTTATTAGCAAATGATGCTACTAGAAACCCTCTCCATTAAGTAGGTTAATATTTCTCTTACTGGCAATCAATTTTCTCGGTGAAACCTTTTTGCTGCTACTACAGATACTGGTAAAATTCTTCCGCAGTGATTCCATATAACAAAATGATTTCCATGACCTTGAGAGCCATCCATAGTACAGACTGGGTTGTAGAAAATTCTTGTTAAGGAGTGTTCCTGTTTAACAAATTCTCTCTCTGCTCCCCACCTATAGCAAAGTCAAATCTGTCAAATCTTCAGAACATCTTCCTAAAATGCAGAACTCATCAGTGTGCCTTAGTCCACCACTCTCAGACTGAACAGCCTCTGCTGGCTCCCTGCTCTTTCAGACCTAACTTATGTCCCCTCACAATTGGATCCAGACTGAATTTTGGGGTAGTATCCCTCAAACAGTCCATGCACTTGCACACCTCCAACCTTTAGCATCCTGGGTATGGAAAACCCTTCCTGAAACCTTCCAGAGTCTGTCAAACTCCTAACTCATGCTTCAAGGCTCACTTCAAAACGCCATCCCTCCAGGAAGCTACCGCTGACTTTTCTAGACAGAATCTGTCACCCCAGCCACCCCCACTGCACATCTGTTTCAGCATTTGTGCTACTGCATGAGGTTCACCTGTGGGCCTTAGGTACTGAGCCTGGCCCATCTCTAAGGAGGCAGGATAATCTAGCAGGTGAGTGGTGAAGGTGGTTATCAGATGATAACGCCAAAGTGCTCAGCACAGAGCCTGCCAAAGAGCAAGTGCTCAAAAATGTTCACAGTTCTCCCTCGACACTGGTGGATAAACAAACCCCTTGAGGGGCCCAGGGTGGCCACAGATCCAGTTTGGCCCAATGGTCCTAACTGATGCCTGGGACCATGAGGTTATTAATCTCAGTTTGGTTGACACATTATCTGGTCACCCTAGACGGTAGGGACCAAGTACCTACTCAACTCAGAGAAGGCAGGAATCAAGGCTTGGTGAGGGAATGGGTGAATGAATGAATCCCCCACTCCCCATCTCCCCTGTCGTCCACTGTCCCACTGGGGGAAGGAATGACATCTCCTAAGCACAGGGAGAAGGATGGGTCAGATGAAGGAGGTGAGAATGGGGCCTCTCCCACCAGACCCTGCGGATGTAGCGTCTCCTCCTGGGGCTGCAGCAAGGCCAGTGTCTTCATTTCCCAGTTACAAGTCAGGGACTGGAAACCACAGCCCGGGTCAGCCCCACAAGCAGGCTCCTGAGGGTGCCGGGGACCTTGCCTCCATCTAGCAATCTATGGAGTGGCACAAGGGCTCAGAGTCCCAGCAGTTCCTTCCCCCACCAGCCCGTGTCAGCCACAGGCACCTAAACCTGGGGGTCAGAGGGCAGAGGTGAGAATCACCGACCCTCTCTGCCTTTCCTTTGGGGCTCTGAAAGGACATTTCACAAGGTGGCAGCACAGTGTTTTGGATGCATACCATGCACTGGACAGGATGATAAGAACTTTAAGAACTATCAAAACAGCCCCCATTTTACACATTAGGAAACAGGGTCAGAGAGAAGTGACAAACCAGAGGTCACACAGCTAGTTAGAGACAGAGCCACAGAGCCCAAATCCCCCAGGTTAGGCACCAACAGGAGTTCTCTGGTCTCTCCCTAACCCCTAACCCATTATAAGAAAGCCCAGTTCTTGTTCCTTCTTGGCTGTGTGACCTTGAGCCTGGCTCACCCTCTCTGGGCCTCACTTTCCTTTTCCATGACAGCCTTTCTAGGAGGCTGTGTTTCTAGAGCCAGGACACCACCACTACCCACTCCCCTCCAGATGGGCCTGGGCATCACTTCCTCTAGAGGCCACGGGCAGGGGGTGGGGATGGCTGGGCACTGGGTGAGTCCAGTGGTAGGGAATATATTGGTCCACTATGAGAGCCTGGGGCATACCTGCCCCAGCCCACTTTCGAAGGGTCCTTTGACTGCTTGGCTGAACAATCACTCTGCGGATCTGCGAGCCCAACACACAGCCGGGCTTCAGAGCTCTCGTGTCACTGAGCCCGGGGACCCGTGAGTGCTTAGGGAAGGGCTGTGGAAGAGTTGGGGGGGCCACAGAAAAAGGAGAGGCCAGAGATGAGGAGAGCATCTAGCGGATGGTCCTCCAGCGTCTTGACTCTTAGAAGCTTGGAAACCACCTTTGGGGAGGGGAGAAGTCCCCTAGCCCAGGGCTAACGTCCACAGCCCTGGACATGTCCCCGGCCTGGAAGAACCGGAGACAGGAGCAAGGCGGTCGGGAAGCCAGACGGAGTAGTCAGAGCGAGCCCGGAAGGAGGAGATTGGGGGTTCTAGCGCACTGGACGCCCCCCAGCTCCGGGGCTGCTCGCAGCGCGGAAAGTTTGCGCGAGGCAGGCGAGACGCGCGCCCCCTCCCCGCGCCCGAAGACGCCCACCTCGGCCGCCCCGCCCGCCGCCTGGTGCCCGCTCAAGGTCACCGCTGACAAGGTGCCTGCCTCCGCGGGGCGAGGGGACCCAGGACGCGCTCAGGCTTGGGCTCCAGCCCGGCGGGGTACCCGGGGGGCACGTGCCTAAGGAAGGGAAGACGACAGGGAAGGAGATGGAGACAGAGGGAGAGGCGAGGAGGCCCAGAGCCCCGGCTCGGCGCCCCTGTCTCACCTGCACCGGCTCAGAGAGCGAGATGCTGCCGCTGCCGCTGCCGCTGCTGCGCGCCCGGCCCGGCCCGGCCCCGCTGCGGTTGCGGCTCCTCTGCCGCGGCTGCCCGGCGCTCTCTCGCCCCGCGGCCCCGCCGCCGCCTGCCAGCCTGCCTCCCTCCGCCGCCGCCGCTGCCACCGCTGCACTGCGCTCTGCCCGCCTCCCTCCCTTCTTCCCTCCCTCCCCTCCCGCGTGCTCCCCCTCGGCCCTCCCCAAACTCCGCGCGGAGAGCGCCCCACGGGACCCGGGAGCGCGCCGTCCCGCCCGCGCCCTCCTCCACGCGCACGTGTGGGGCGGCCCCGGGAAGGGTCTCCGCCCTCCTCCCCCGGCGCGGTCAGCCAGCCGGTACCTCCATCAGCACCAGCCCCCTACCCCACCACATCCCTATCGTGAGCCTTGGAGGCATCCTTTCGCACCATTACCTCTGGGTCAGGGCGCCCCAGGCCTCCCCAGCACAACTGGAACGAATGCCCAGGGTCACACGGGGTGGGACTGGGGCGAATTGGGGCGTGGAGCGGGCATGGGGGGAGACCTAGATTAGGGGAAGGGGGCTGGTTGGGTCAATCCTAGGGAGTTTAGTCCGAGGAAACTCGGACCCCCAAAAAAGGATGGGAGCAGAGCAGGGACCGCTGTTGGCCCCAGCCCCCAAAGTGGCCTGGCCTGAGGCCAGGATGGAGGCTCTGCCGGAGGAGAAGGCGAAAGCCCCGAGTGCACATAGAAAACACCCGCCCGAAGCCGGCTTCCCCCCCTTGGCACAGGCCGCAGGTCGCTGAAAAGGCAGCTCCACCAGGAAGCCGGGCCACCTGACTCCCAGCGCCTTGGTCTGCTCCATACCATCAATTAATCATGCCTGCTTGTTTATTTATTTATTGGCTTTATAAAGAGCCAAATGCTGTGCTCGCAGGAAGGGAGGAGGACATGGGCCCCCATGGAGGGGGGGCAGGGAGGGCCTGACCAAGGTAGCTGCCCCACCCCAAGCCTTGGGTTAGTGAGTGAGGAGCTGGGCCCCAGGGATACCCTAGGGTCTGTGTAGGAACACCTGCTTCCCGTGGAATGGCTCAGACTGTCCCACCATTTGCAGGGCCAAAATTCACAGTGGTCTGAGCTCTGCAGCTTGGGATGGGGCAAAGGACATCACTTTGGGGGATTTAGGCCTGGGAGGAAAGAGAAAGGACCTGGAAGGCTGGTAACCAGAAGGAAATCCAGCAGGTGTGAGAGGAGGTGTCTACAGGCTCTTCTTGGCTCACAGCACCCCGTTCTCACTGCTCCATGCTCAACTTGGCAGGAGCCTCTGCGTCTCCTGCCACAGCTCTGTGCTCTTATCCACACTCCAGCACCGCCTGCTGGGGCACCCAGAGGACATCTCTCCATGGAAGCCCCACCAACCCACATCTCCTCCCTTCTTTCTCATGCTAGTTAATGACACCGCTGGGGCTCCAGGCAGCCCCCCACTACCACCACCACCACACTGCCTTTGTGAAGCCAGACATGGATCATATCTGCTCCTGCTCTAAAACATTTCATAGCTCCCCAGTGCCCTCCCAAATCCTATCACCTCAGGGATCCTGCAGCCACTCCTCTTCCCCCCTTTCTTCACATTTATCACAGCACCATATCTGCTTCTCTAGTCTTCTGTTCCTTCATTGGGAATGCCTTTTCCCTACTCTTAGTCTCTGCCCAGTAATGTTGTCAGAGCTCAGCCTTAGTTACTATCTTTTATGAAACCTTCAGAAACCAGAAGGGAAGTTGAAAAGGTAAAAGGAATTGGTATAAAAAGCTGCAAAACGTGAGGTGACTCAGTGCAAGAGTGATACCACAGGAATCCTGTCAGTGCAAGACTCCCTCAGTGACAAACCCACTGGCTGCATGACCTTGAGCTGCCCTCAACCTCTCTGAGCCTGTTTTTCCACCTGTTAAAAGGATGATAAACTCCATAGCCTCATCCAGAATAAGACTCAGTAAATTGTAGCTAGTAAATGGAACCTTGAACACTTAACTGTGTGCTAAGGCTCTGAGGGTTTACAAAGATGATTGTTTGTGTGGACTTCAAGGATTTCGTCTCCAGCAGGGACTGCATACTCAACTGCCTACGAGAACTGGGCAGTACTAAGGGAGGTAGGCTGATAGTGGCTTATGACCCTCTGAAATCTGTCAATAAGAAAATGCAACAATGTATGTGAGGTGACAGATAGCAGCTGACACTGGTTCTGTGTTAGAAGGTAATAAGGAATGGTGGGGATGGTGGCATCTGACCCACTACTCAGCTCTAGCAAGGAAGCATCAACAATTTGGACACCCACAGAAGTCCCACTCCACTAAAAATAGGGGTCCTGACAGCCTCTTGAACCTTGAAGACTTCTTGAGAGATAGAACTGGCAACAAGAGATGAGGGAGCTGTCTGCTTCCCTCTACCAGTCGAGGAAGAAGCAATGGGGAAGTGACTGGCATTTGGCAAGTGAGCAAGCAAGTCATCTCTGAGCTCATGATCAGGAGGAAGCACCAGGCCCAGTCGGCCTGCAAGAGAGGCAGGTGTCAGAAATGTCCAGGGGCAAAACCAGAAGTGACAGCATGATCCTAGGGCCAGGCTAGGAAAATAAAATAAGCCAGGACCGCAGAAGAACCCTCAAAAGTGTTTTTCATGGGATGGGATCAAAGAAGACTTTTTCCTTTGCTCTATCTTCCAATTCTCCACCATGACCAGGTGTGAATATTTAATCACAGTAAAACATATTAAATGCACACAGAAAGTAACAATGCTACTAAGTGAAAAAGGAGACACCTCAGTAAATCCAGTGAGATGTTCATCACATGCAAGGCCCCTTTAAAACAATATTTTCTAAGCTAGATTTTTACCTAACTCACCTGGAGAACTTATCAGAGTTTGTAAAGAGATTCCTGGGCCTAGCCAGGTCTCCTGGATGGGAATCTCCAGGGGGAAAAAGGCTAGAAATGTGTATTGAACACATACCTCCCTACCTCAATCCTATGATCTAGAAAGCTTGGCTATCACTGAGTTCAGCAAACATTTATCAAGCAGGAGGTAAAGAAATTAGAAAACCAGGTCCCTCCGTTAAGGAACTCATGCAGCCAGGAAAACCCAACTCCCCCAAAACAAGGCAGAATAACTTACTCCAGGTACAAAGGGCCACCAACAAAGATTTAGCAGAGGTTTTCCTCTGGGGAGTATCGTGGGGCAGAGAGAAGGACTTCTACATTCGACCTCAGATATTTCCAACCCTGTTTGAATCCTACTATTCCATGTTTTACTTGTGTAGTTGTAAAACCTAATGGAAAAGACACAAAGTGCTGAGGCAGCCTGGGGGAGGAAGACTTCAGAGATGGAATTTTAGCTGGTTTTGAAGAAAAGGTAAAAATGTCAAAAACCATAGCTAAGCTCTATTAAGTGTCAATTATTCTTCTTAGTCCTTTAAATATGCAAACTGATTTCACCTGCCCAAATTCTATCAGGTAGACATTTGTTCTCATGCACTACTGATGCCCCTGCCCCTCCCTGATTTCCTCTACCTGGCAGGTGCAGCCAACCCCTGGTTGCTATGGGTGTTGGCTTCTCACACCTGCACCCTTCCCCAGAGGATACTGTCCTCAGTTGATGGGAACCAAGAGGTGGCAACAAACCCTGGGGCACAATTCAGGTCCCCATGGGATCAGGGTGAGAATGGACTTCTCTCGAGACCTCATCTCTGCCCAGCTTTTTCTCCATCCTGGTCCTGCCTTCCCCCATCCTTTAGTGATTCCTCCTGAGGACACTCCCTCTGTAAATCACACACACAAGAATCCTTATCTCAGGCTCTGCTTCTGGGGAACTGGACACATGAAAATTTTATTAGCCCCATTGTGCAGCTGAGGAAACAAAGGCACAGATCAATTAAGAAACTTTCTCAAGATCACATATCTAGAAAAGAGAAGAGCCAAGCTAGCTGAATTATTCATCCTAGAAGAATTTTTCTAAGTGGAAAAGAGGGCAGGAGTAAAGCATTTCAGGTAGACTAAACCACATGGTTGGAAGGATGAAAATGCAGAGGAGGTAAGGAGTCTGATCTGGCTGACATGTGATCAGGGGAGAAGGTCAGGAAGGCTGATGGCCATCCCATCACAGAAGGTCTTGTGTCCCAGGTTGAGGCTTCATTCATTTGTTTCATTCATTCATTCATGTACCATATGTATACCTCACACCTGTGCTGAGCTAGGTCCTTGTGTGGTGCACAGGATTCAAAGATATTATATGGACAAGTCTTTTTTCCATCAGAGGGGCTGCTGGGATGTAGAAGAGGATCAGGAATAACAATTATTAACGTTTATGCATCCAATCAAGGAGCTCCAAAATACATAAGACAAACATTGGCTAAACTGAAGAGAGCAGTAGACTCGTCTACAATAATAGTGGGAGACTTCAATACACCACTCTGTTCTATAGACAGAACAAGACGACACAGGACCAATAAGGAAACTGAGAACCTAAACAATTTGAAAAATGAATTAGACTTAACAGACATATATAAATCATTACATCCCAAAGTACCAGGATATATATTTTTCTCTAGTGCCCATGGTAAGTTCTCCACGATAGATCATATGCTGGGGCAGAAAACAAGTCTTAATAAATTTAAAAAGACTGAAATTATTCAAAGTACATTCTCTGACCACAATGGAATGCAACTAGAAATCAACAACCACCAAAGAACCAGATCTTTCACAAATATGGGGAGGTTAAACAACACACTCCTGAACAACCAGTGGGTCAAAGAAGAAATTGCAAGAGAAATTGGTAAATATCTAGAAGCAAATGAAAATGAGAAGCCAACATATCAAAACCTGTGGGATGCAGTGAAGGCAGTGCTGAAGGGGAAATTTATAGCTCTCAATGCATATATCAAAAAGCAAGAAAGAGCTAAAACCAAAGACCTAACTGAACTGAAGAGGCTAGAAAACAATCAGCAAACTAACCCTAAAGCAAGTAGACAAAAAGAATTAACAAAGATTAAAGCAGAAATAAATGAGCTGGAGAACAACAACAACAAAAAAAAAATAGAATAAATAAAACCAAAAGTTGGTTCTTTGAGAAGAGCAACAAGATTGACAGACCCTTAGCTAGACTGACAAAGTCAAAAAGAGAGAAGACCCAAATAAACAGAATCAGAAATGAGAAAGGGATAATTACTATAGATCCTGAAGAAATAAAAAAAAATCATAAGAGGACACTATGAACAAACTGTATGCCAACAAGCTAGACAATTTAGAGGAAATGGACAATTTCCTGGAAATGAACAACATAGACTGACCCAAGAAGAAATAGAAGACCTTAACAAACCAATCATAAGCAAAGAGATCTAATCAGTCATCAAAAATCTACCTACAAATAAAAGCCCAGGGCCAGATGGCTTTCACAGAGGAATTTTACCAAACTTTCCAAAAAGAATTGACATCATTCCTCCTTAAATGCTTTCAAAAAATTGAAAAAAAGGAACACTGTCTAACTCATGTATGAGGCTAATATACTCTGATACCAAAACCAGATAAAGACACTACAAAAAAGGAGAACTATAGGCCAACCTCCCTAATGAATATAGATGCAAAAATCTTAAACAAAATACTTGCAAATTGAATCCAAAGGCACATTAAGAGAATTATACACCACGACCAAATGGGGTTCATTCCTGGCATGCAAGGGTGGGTCAACATGAGAAAATCAATTAATGTAGTTCAACACATTAACAAATCAAAAGTGAAAAATCAAGTGATAATCTTGATAGATGCTGAAAAAGCATTTGACAAAATTCAACATCCCTTTTTGATAAAAACACTTCAAAAGGTAGGAATTGAAGAAGCCTTCTTCAATATGATAAAGGGCACATATGAAAAACCCACAGCCAGCATAGTACTCAACAGTGAGAGGCTGAAAACCTTCCCCCTAAGATTGGAACAAGACAAAGATGCCCACTGTCACTTCTGTCATTCAACATTGTGCTAGAAGTTCTAGCCAGAGCAATTCACCAAGATAAAGATATAACAGGTATCCAAATCATAAAGAAAGAAAGAAGTAAAACTGTCATTATTTGCAGATGATATGATCTTACATTTAAAAAATCCTGAAAATTTGACCACAAAGCTACTTGAGCTAAAAACAAATTCAGCAGAGTGGCGGGATATAAGATTAATGCACTTAAGTCGGTAATGTTCCTATACATTAGTAATGACCTAACTGAAGAGGCAATCAAAAAAAGATTTCATTCAGAATAGCAACTAAAAAAAAGCAAGTACCTAGGAATAAACTTCCAAGAACACAAAAGACCTCTACACAGAAAACGACAAAATTTTACTGAAAGAAATACATAAAGGACCTAAATAGGTGGAAAAAATATTCCATGCTCATGAATAGGAAGACTAAATATTGTTAATATGTCAATTCCACCCAAACTGATCTACAGATTCAATGCAATCCCAATCCAAATTCCAAAAACCTACTTTGCAGACTTGGAAAAGCTAGTTATCAAATTTATTTGGAAGGGAAAGGGGCCTCGAATTGCCAAAAACATCCTGAAAAAGAAGAATGAAGTAGGAGGACTTACACTTCCAGACCTTGAAGCCTAGTGTAAAGCTACAGTGGTCAAAACAGCATGGTATTGGCATAAAGACAGACATATTGATCAATGGAATCAGATTGAGAGTTCAGAAATAGACCCCCAGAAATACAGTTGACTGATTTTTGATAAGGCCCCCAAATCCATGGAACTGGGACAGAACAGTCTCTTCAACAAATGGGGCTGGGAGAACTGTATAGTCATAACAAAAGGAATGAAAGAGAACCCGTATATCACACCCTATACAAAAATTAACTGAAAGTGGATCAAAGACCTCAATATAAGGAACAGTACCATAAAACTCCCAGAAGATAATGTGGGGAAACATCTTCAAGACCTAGTATTAGAAGGTCACTTCTTAGACCTTACACCCAAAGCACAAGCAACAAAAGAAAAAATAGATAAAAGGGAACTCTTCAAAATCAAAAGCTTCTTTACCTCAAAGGAATTTGTCAAAAAGGTGAAGAGGCAGCCAACCTAATGGCAGAAAATATTTGGAAACCATGTGTCTGATAAGAGACTAATATCTTGCATATATAAAGAAATCCTACAACTCAACAACAATAGCAAAAACAGCCCACTTATAAAATGGGCAAAAGATATGAAAAGATGTTTCTCTGAAGAAGAAATACAAATGGCTAAAAAACACATGAAAAAATGTTCATCCTCACTAGCTATTAAGGTGATACAAATCAAGACCACAATGAGATATCATCTCACACCAATAAGAATGGCTGCCATTAAACAAACAGGAAACTACGAATGCTGGAGGAGCTGTGGAGAAATTGAAATTGTTATCATTATTGGTGGGAATGTATAATGGTACAGCCACTCTGGAAGACAGTTTGGCAGTTTCTCAGAAAACTAGATATTGAATTACCCTATGATCCAGCAATCCCACTTCTCGGTATATACCCAGAAGATTTGAAAGCAGTGACGCGAACAGACATTTGTACACTGATGTTCATAGCAGCATTGTTCACAATTGCCAAGAGATGGAAACAACCCAAGTATCCTTCAACAGATGAGCCGATAAACAAAATGTGGAATATACACATGATGGAATACTACGCAGCAGTAAGAAGCAACAAGGTTTTGAAACATACGGCAACATGGATGAATCCTGAAGATGTAATTCTGAGTGAAAAAACTCAGACACAAAAGGAGAGATATTGTATGTTACCACTTCTATGAACTATCTGAACAATGTAAAATCAATGTTTTATAATCTAAGAATATTGGGGACCTAGTGATACACAGTAGCTAGTGAGGGAGAATGATAATCTAATATGCTCAGATATGTTAATGATGGTGAATTCAAAGGTGTGGTAATGGATAGGGGTGACGATTGTTTGTTAATGGGATTATAAGTATCAGAGTTCTACTGAAGGCGAATAGGATTGAAAGGGGTTGTTTAAAGGCATGTTTCCTACAGATCAGCACCACAAATAAAGATAGGTGCTCTCATGATATACCTCTAAGGTAAGACACTAGCACAGAGAGTTGACAACAGAAGCATACATGGGAAAATTCTATACATTGCACACTAGGGACTATAATTAATAGGAATACCATACTAGTATTACACAAATACTAGGGACAAATAATTAAGGGCTGATAAAAACTACGAGATGTTTTGGGCCATGAGAATTGTTTAAAATGGAGAGTAAAGAGGATTGTACAACTAAGTGATGGTAATGTGAGATATGGATGATCGTGGACATAGCATATGCTATGTGAACTTAGGAACCCCCTACTTTATAAGTCAAGCCCTCGATATTGAGGTTTGCTCGGATGAAACTTATGGCTGCATAGAGGAGGCTTAGCCCACCTGTAATTATGCCTAGCAGTCACCTCCAGAGAACCTCTTTTGTTGCTCAAATGTAGATTTTCTCTAAACCCAACTCTGCACATAAATTCATCACTCTCCCCCAGACATGGGACAGGACCTCCCAGATGAATGAGCCTTCCTGGTAACGTGGGACATGGGTTCCAGGAATGAGCCTGACTCTCTCACATCAAGGGATTGAGAATGCCTTTTTGAACAAAAGGGGGAAAAGAAAGGTAACAAAATAAGGTTTTAGTGGCTAAGAGAATTCAAATAGAGTCAAGAGGCTGTCCAGGAGGTTACTCCTATGCTATGCCAGATGACCACAATATGATAGGCCCAAGTCAACAGTAGTCCCAGCAACCTTAAAGAATACCCAGACCCCTATCTGAGACTCTATAAAAGCTTCACTCACTATGTTTATCCATCACAAACTTAAATCCTTCAGAGAACTCTTGTGCCAGCTAAGTCCCAAAACCCAGAGGCAATAGCCTCTTCAAGATCATCAACTAGATGTGTGTCTCCTTTGCTCATAAAGTTGACACCCCTTTTCAACATGAACAGGTTAGGGTGGTCCCTGCCTAGATATCCCTGAAGATCGGGAAAGTGATTAAACTAGAGGAAGGGGTAGCAACAGACAAGATGGAATTTAACAAAGGATTATGAATACTGAATCTCTATATAATTTTCTTTTTCTTAGTATCTAGGGCATTAGAATAGTTAGAAGGAAAGAATTGAAATGGTGGAACTGTAACCCATAGCATCTTTTGAAATTTGTTCTATAGCTACTTGTTAAATTGTAATTTGAAAGCTATACCTTTTTTGTATATATGTTAGATTTCACAATAAGGAAATAAATGAAACTATGGTACTATAACTTGTAATAACTTTGGAAATTTCCTACATATCTACTTATTAAATCATACTTTGAAAGATATTACCTTTTTGTATATATGCTATATTTCATAATAAGGAAATAACTGAAACTGTGGAATTATAACATATAATATTCTCTGAAATTTGCTCTCTAACTATCTGTTAAATTGCACTTGGAAAGCTATCACTTTTATGTATGTATGTTATAGTCTACAATTTAAAAATATGATAAAAATATAACCAATGTAAAAAAAAAGATGACGATGATCAGGAAAGCGGATGAGAATTAGGAGGCATCTGGGAGGTTTACAGTCACTGGCATGAAGTTGGTTTGGTTGGGTTGAGAAGACAGTGAGGTTGGTGGGAGACCACAGAGCCAGGTGCTGGCCCCAAGTCTCAGCTATGCGTCTGACTTTCTGGGACCTTGGGTGGGTCTCCTCACTTCCCTGAGCCTCAGTGTTGTCACTGGTAAACTGGGGGACTAGACAGGCTCCAAGTCCACCCCATGTGGAGAAGATGCTGCATGGTGCTGACCCCTGTATCAGGAAGAAGAGATGGGGGTCCACTCAGCAAGACCACCCAATGCACACATCATGTTAAATACTGTGAGGTTTTTTTTAAGTGTATCTGTCCCCATTCCCTGCTGGAAATGAGGCTCTCTAAAGACAGATGGGACCATTTTGGTGCCTCTGATGTCTGGCACAGGACTAGGTATGGAGGATGGACTCCGGAAATGTGCGAAATTCTAGGCAGCACCTAAAGTGGCCTGATGTTTAAAAGGAGCCAAAAGCCACAAACAAACCCAGGCTTCCAAAAACATCACTAGGTCAACAGAAAAGGTTTTTTTTCCCGTATGAGGCATCTTCAGTGAGGAGGGAATGCAAAAAGCAGGGCAAAGCACCCCTTTTTTTCCACACTGATAGAAGAAAGGGTAAATGGGACTTTTCAACTCCATTTTCTGCTTTAAGAGAGGGACCTTTCCTCTGGACTAGAGGCTTGAAGTCCAGCAGAGGAGAAGAGAGGAGAGCCCTGGGGGCTCCTGAGTGTCCATGTCTGAAGAGAAGCATCCAGTCCTGAAAAGACCCCCCAGTTCACTGCCATTCCACCATCTGTGTCCTGAGACATCTCAGATCCCTCCAGGAAAAATGCTAGAGACAGAAAGCGATGCCGCTAGAGACAGAAAGCGATGCCTTGGTTTACAAGCAAGGAGAAAGGTGACATCTGGGAACTGGAGGCCTACACACTAGCTGGCTCTTGCTGTGATGGGAGGAGTAGATGTGGTGGCCTGGCCTGTCCCAGGCCCGGGGGGTGGAGAGTCATGGAAGGCAGAGCTCACAGTCTGCAGGCAAGACAGAGGCAGCAAAGCAGAGAGGAGGGGTTTCCATCCTGGCCCATGAACCGATGGGCATACCAATGGGACAGAGTAGAAAGTCCAGAAACAGGCTCAAATCCACACAGGAAGTTGGTATATGATAAAGGCAGCATCTCAAACCAGTGGGATATGATGGTGCTGAGATAAATGGGTGGTCATTGGGGGAAAGATATAGTTGTATCCATATACCACATCATAAACCCAGTGGATCAAGAGGATCAAAAATTTCATTTAATTGCCAAAACATGAACCCATAAAGTATCAAAATAAAACCTGGGCAAACTCCTTTAAAATTTTGGAGTGGGTGGGGACTTTCTAAATATCACACAAAATCCAAAAGACAGAAAAGATAAGACTGATGAGTTTAGCAATATAAAATTCTTAAAAACATTCTATATGGTAAAAATAAAGTCACAAAAGACAAATGAAAATGGAAGAAAATTGGCATCTTACATCCCAAAGTGCTAATCGCCTCAATATATAAAGAGCTTCTAGAAATCAAGATGGAAAAGATCAGCAACCTAATAGAAAATGAACAAAGGACATGAACAGGAAGTTCCCAGAAAAAGAAATGCAAAAGGCTCTTGAATATATGAAAAGCTACTGAACCTCACTCATAAGAGAAATGTAATTTAAACCTGTATTGATATACCATTCAATAGACTGACATCAAGCTGTTGGTGAGTCTTGGGGAAACAAGTATTCTCATGCATTGCTGGTGGGAGTGGAAATCAGTAAAGCCCTACGGAGGACTGTTTTAGGATGGTATATTTGTTACAACTCATGAAAAAAACAATTTTATAGCTGTGCTATTAACTATAATTGTCCTATTAACTATTCTCCACTGTATTTTTTTTAGTTTTTTATAATTCATTTTATTGAGATATAGTCACATACCACGCAGTCATACAAAACAAATCATACATTTGATTGTTCACATTACCATTACATAGTTGTATATTCATCACCAAAATCAATTCCCGATACCTTCATTACCACACACACAAAAATAACAATAATAATAACTAAAGTGAAAAAGAGCAATTACAGTAAAAAAGAACACTGGGTGCCTTTGTCTGTTTGTTTGTTTGTTTCCTTCCCCCATTTTTCTACTCATCCATCCATAAACTAGACAAAGAGGGGTGTGGTCCTTATGGCTTTCCCAATCACATTGTCACCCCTCATAAGCTACATTTTTATACAATCGTCTTCAAGATTCATGGGTTCTGGGTTGCAGTTTGATAGCTTCAGGTATCTACCGCCAGCTACCCCAATTCATTAGAACCTAAAAAGGGTTGTCTATATTGTGTGTAAGAGTGCCCACCAGAGTGACCTCTCGGCTCCTTTTGGAATCTCTCTGCCACTGAAGCTTATTTCATTTCCTTTCACTTCCCCCTTTTGGTCAAGAAGATGTTCTCCATCCCACGATGCCGGGTCTAGATTCCTCCCCAGGAGTCATATTCCACATTGCCAGGGAGATTCACTTCCCTGGGTGTCTGATCCCACGTAGGGGGAGGGCAGTGATTTCACCTTTCAAGTTGGCTTAGCTAGAGAGAGAGGGCCACATCTGAGCAACAGAGAGGCATTCAGGAGGAGGCTCTTAGGCACAATTATAGGGAGGCCTAGCCTCTCCTTTGTAGCAACAGTCTTCCCAAGGGCAAATCCTGTGGTAGAGGGCTCAGCCCATCAAACCACCAGTCCCCTATGTCCGTGAGCATGTTAGCAACCATCGAGGTGGGGCAGGCCAATACCCCCACATTCTCCACCAGCTCCACAAGGGGGCTCTGCATATTTTTTTCCTTTTTCTTTTTAACTTTTTTTTTTAATCTACTGTATAAAAAATATAAAAAGTTTAAAAAAAATTTAAGAAAACATACTATAGCAGAACATTTCAAAGAGACCATAACAAGGGAGTAAGAAAAAGACAACTAACCTAAGGTAACTACTTTACTTCCAACATGTTCCTACTCTACCCCAAGAAAGTAACCTAATACAGCAACATTTCTGTGAACTTGTTCCTACTATACCCATCAGAAATTAACAGACCATAGTCATTCCTGGGCATTCCCAGAACGTTAAATTTACCCATGATAGCTTATCTGTTCTTATTGGATTATCATTCCCCCTTCCTTAACTAGCTCTTTATCGCTAGTTCCCCTACATTCTACATTATAAACCATTTGTTTTATATTTTTCAAAGTTCACATTAGTGGTAGCATATAATATTTCTCTTTTTGTGCCTGGCTTACTTCGCTCAGCATTATGTCTTCAAGGTTCATCCATGTTGTCATATGTTTCATGAGATCGTTCCTTCTTACTGCCGTGTAGTATTCCATCGTGTGTATATACCACATTTTATTTATCCACTCATCTGTTGAAGGACATTTGGGTTGTTTCCATCACTTGGCAATTGTGAATAATGCTGCTATGAACATTGGCTTGCAGATATCTGTTTGTGTCACTGCTTTCTGATCTTCTGGGTATATACCGAGAAGTGCAATTGCTGGATCGTAGGGTAACTCTATATCTAGTTTTCTAAGGAACTGCCAGACTGATTTCCAGAGTGGCTGAACCATTATACAGTCCCAACAATGAATAAGAGTTCCAATTTCTCCACATCCCTCCAGCATTTGTAGTTTCCTGATTGTTTAATGGCAGCCATTCTAATTGGTGTGAGATGGTATCTCATTCTGGTCTTAATTTGCATCTCTGTAATAGCTAGTGAAGCTGAACATTTTTCATGTGTTTCTTGGCCATTTGTATTTCCTCTTCAGAGAACTGTCTTTTCATATCTTTTGCCCATTTTATAACTGGGCTGTCTGTACTATTGTCATTGAGTTGTAGGATTTCTTTATACATGCAAGATATCAGTCTTTTGTCAGATACATGGTTTCCAAAATTTTTTTCCCATTGAGTTGGCTGCCTCTTTACCTTTTTGAGAAATTCCTTTGAGGTGCAGAAACTTCTAAGCTTGAGGAGTTCCCATTTATCTATTTTCTCTTTTGTTGCTTGTGCTTTGGGTGTAAAGTCTAGGAAGTGGCCGCCTAATACAAGGTCTTGAAGATGTTTTCCTACATTATCTTCTAGGAGTTTTATGGTACTTTCTTTTATATTGAGATCTTTGATCCACTTTGAGTTAATTTTTGTGTAGGGTGTGAGGTAGGGGTCCTCTTTCATTCTTTTGGATATGGATATCCAACTTTCCCAGCCCCATTTGTTGAAAAGTCCATTATGACCCAGTTCAGTGACTTTGGGGGCCTTATCAAAGATCAGTCAGCCATAGATCTGGGGATCTATCTCCAAATTCTCAATTCGATTCCATTGATCAATATGTCTATCTTTGTGCCAGTACCATGCTGTTTTGACAACTGTGGCTTTATGTTTGTCATATATATTCTTTCCCTCTCTCCATTAATATCCTTTAATGTACCCATACTGAATCTCTTTAGTACTGAACCTTTCTCCATGTCTCTCTCTCCTTTCTTTGTTTCTCTGTCTGTAGGACTCCCTTTAGTATCTCCAGTAGGGCAGGTCTCTTGTTAGCAAATTCTCTCAACATTTGTTTGTCTGTGAAAAATTTAAGCTCTCCCTTAAATTTGAAGGAGAGCTTTGCTGGATAAAGTATTCTTGGTTGGAAACTTTTCTCACTCAGAATTTTAAATATGTCATGCCACTGCCTTCTCGCCTCCATGGTGGCTGCTGAGTAGTCACTACTTAGTCTTATACTGTTTCCTTTGTATGTGGTGAACTGCTTTTCTCTTGTTGCTTTCAGAACTTGCTCCTTCTCTTCCATATTTGACAGTGTGATCAGAATATGTCTCAGAGTGGGTTTATTTGGAGTTCGCTGGGCATTTATGGTTTGTGTATTTATGGTGTTTAGAAGATTTGGGAAGTTTTCCCCAACAATTTCTTTGAATACTCTTCCTAGACCTTTACCCTTCTCTTCCCCTTCTGGAACACCAATGAGTCATATTTGTACATTTTATATTATCTATCATATCCCTGAGGTCCATTTTGATTTTTTCAATTTTTTTCCCCATGCTTTCTTTTGTGCTTTCATTTTCTGTTCTGTCATCTTCCAGGTCACTGATTCGTTGTTCAGTTTCCTCTAGTCTTGTACTATGAATATCCAGAATCTTTTTAATTTGGCCAACAGTTTCTTTAATTTCCATAAGATCATCTATTTTTTTCATTTAGTCTTGCAATGTCTTCTTTATGCTCTTCTAGGGTCTTCTTGATGTCCTTTATATCCTGTGCCATGGTCTCGTTGTTCATGTTTAGTTCTTTGATTAATTGCTCCAGCTACTGTGTCTCCTCTGATCTTCTGATTTGGGTGATTGGGCTTGGGTTATCCATATCGTCTGGTTTTTTCATATGCTTTATAATTTTCTGTTGTTTTTGGCCTCTTGGCATTTGCTTAACTTTATAGGGTTCTTTTAGGATTTGTAGACCAATTGAAGTCCTTATCTCTAATTTATCAGAAGAGTGTACAGCTTCATGGAGTACACTTTCTCTAACTAACCAGCAGGTGGTGTCCACGAGCCACCTGTTCCCCACAAGCTAGTTCTCCCCTGCTTTGTCTTTGTGGTGAGTGGGGGAGTGAGTCTTGTGGGGTCCAATTGGTGTACCAAGCTTGCGTGTGTAGTTGGTGCTGCCCGCCCTGTATATAGGGCATGTGTCTGGGCGGTCAGGGAGGGGGGGTGGCTCTAACAATCAGATCTCCCTGGTGTTCCTGGAGTTTTAAAGCTGCTGCAATAGTCTAATCCTTCAGTTCAGTCCTGCCACAGTTGGTCTCTGCCACTGACACACAAGTCGTTGGTATTGGCGTATGGCCTCTGAAACTTGCGAGTGGGTCCCTCTCCCAGGCCGTGCACCCCCAGGTCCTCTGTTGAGGGATGACTATGCTATGTCACAGGTGAGTGCCACCCCCCCAGGGCGGTTCTGGGCTGCAGGGCTGTGTAGGGAGGCTCCCAGTCTGCTGAAAGGATGGCTGAATGGGGCTTGTTAATTCACACTGCTCCACCCTCCCAACTCTGGGACAACCAGCTGAGGGTGCAGGCAAGGCTAATGTCCACGCCCGATTTTGTGGTGTGGGTGTGTTATTGAAAGCACTTCCATCACACTTGGTTGTCTGGGGCAGCTCTGGGCTATGGGGCTGGCGATGGGCAGGAGTGTTTCCTGTCCACCAGGATGATGGGTATCAGCGGACACCCCCCTTTTCTTGGGAAGTTGTGCTGTTTAGTGAATTTTCTCAGCCACTGGATTATTGCCTTTTGTCTCAGAGCTCTCTTAGTTCTGCTCTTGTCTTGACCTGCCCAAATTGCAAGTCTTTGAGGCTTCCTGTATTGGGCTTCTTAGAGTAATTGTTTTAGAAAAAGAAAAAAATATTAAAAAAAAAAAAAAAAAAAAAAAAGGGCTCTCCTCGCAGATCTAATGGGTTATTGAAATGCTAAGAGACAAAGCAATTAGGTCCATTAAGGAAAGGTCCAGGGGGCAGAGAGATTGGTTTTTCTTCTGGATTTGCATATGAGCCTCAGGGCCTGAGCTCTGCCCTTCCCCTTTCTATGTTCACCAGAACTCCAAAAAGCCTCCGCTTTTATTTTTGGGTTTTCTTGCTGTTTTTGCTATCCCTATCACCTCTCTGCCAGGCTGGCTGCTCTCAGATTCTCTGGTGTCTGGTCTCAGTCTATCTATGGTTGGAGTTTGGATCAGTAGAATGAGTTTCCGATAAGAGCTGCCACTGCAGTTCTCCCTTCTCCTTCCCAGCGCTGACGGCCCCTCCTCTCACGGGACTGAGCCTGGCAGGGAGGGACGCGGGTCCCCTGGCCGCAAAAACTTACAGATTTCGCTGATCTCAGCAGTTCCACATGTTCATGAGTGTTGTATGAAGTATGCCCAAAGTCAGATTGCTCTGTGGTGTCCAGTCCATGCAGTTCCTGGCTTTCTACCTACTTCCCTAGAGGAGTAACTAAAACATACACCTCACCAATCTGCCATCTTGCCCCACCTCCTGTATTTTTTATTAGAGGTTGTGAAGCCTCAGAAATCATGAGGCATCTTGATAGATAACATTTATTACAGCCCTCTATGCCTTATCTGTGATATCTGTCAAAATTACAAATGAAATTATCCTTTGACCCAGCAATCCTACTTGTAGAAATTTGTTCTAAGGCTATACCAGCCCACAGGTGGAATGGCAGAGACATAGTGTTATTCCCGAAGCATCATCTGTCATACCAAAGAACTGGTAACACTCTGAGTGTCCGTCAGCTGGAGAGTGGAAAATAAAGGATGGTACATTTATACAATGGAACACTCTGCAGCTGTACAGAGAATGAGGGGGTTCTGTACGCAGTGATCAGGGAAGACGTCCGGGATATACTGTTAAGTGGAAAAAAATGCAAGGTGCAAAACAATATATACCTGTACATGTAGTACTCTACTTTTTTTAAAACAGCTTTATCAAGATCTAGTTTATACATCATAAAGTTCACCTGTTCAAAGTACAGAGTTCGGTGGCTTTTAATCTATTTACAGAGTTGTAAATCTGATTTAGAACATTTTCTTCATCCCCAAAAGTAATGGTAGCACTCTCCTCTTTTTATAAGAAAAGGAGGAAAACAAGAAAACACACACACACCCCATAGCATATATGCTTGTGTGGGTTTCCATAAAGACACACTTGGCACTAGTTGTGTGTTGCAGATGGAGCTGAGTGTGCACAGGAAGGGCTGGTGGGAAATGAGCCAGGACAGGCCAGTTGTGGGTCAGATTGTTTAAGGCCTTAAATACCAGCCTAAGGAGTTTGGATTTATCCCACAGAGTGAAGCACTATCCAACAGAACTTGGTGTAAGACTGGAAATATTCTGTATCTGTGTTCTACAACATGGTAGCCACTGCTTACAGATGGCTACTGGACATTTGAAATGTAGCCACTGCGACTGAGGAACTGAGTTTTAAAATTTTATTTAACTTCAATTTAAATTTAAATGGCCACCTGTGGCTAGCAGCTACCATATTGGTCAACAGAGCAAAGGCCATGGGGAGCCACAGAAGGTTTTGGAGGTGGGGAGTGACAGAGTTAGATTGTTAGTTTGAGGAAGTTCACTTTGTGAAGGATTGAGGAGCAAATGGAAGCTGGAGACAATGGGGAGGGGGTACAGCGATGTCAGACAGGGAGAAGGGGACCCTGAGCTGAAGCAAGGGCTCAGGGCTAGATAAGAAGGGTTGGGTTTTAGAGACTTCAGGGAGGGAATGTGAACACACTGACGGAAGGTGATGGCAAGGGAAGGGTTGAGGATGCTCTGCAGTTCTAGCTTGAGTAGCTAAGGGGATGGGGAGAACACTAATGGGGGGACCCTGGAGGGGAGGCAGCAGGCAGGGGCAGGGGACTAATAAGCTCACCCTGGGTCTCCGGAGCAAGAGAACACAGCAAAAGGAATCCACATTGAGAATATAATCTCAACACCCCTCAAGACAAAGGATACCTCTAAGATCTGACCGCTGCCACACTCATTCTTACTCCTGCTCCACTCACACTGGCTCCTCATTGTTCCTCCAACACACCAAATGCCCTCCAACCTCTGGGTCTTTGCACTCACCATTCCCTGGGCCTGAAACACCCTTCCCCCAAGTCTTCCCATGGCTGACATCTTCTCTGATGTCAGCTCACATCTCATCTCCGTGGAGTAGCCTTCCCTGACAGCCTTTCTAAGGTGTCTTCTAAAGAGGCCCTCTCTGTTTATCCATATTATTTTTTTCCTAGTGTATATCTTTCACTGAAATTATCTTATTTATATGTTGACTTGTTTGTTATCTTTCTCTTACTGTTATAAGGGGATGGTATCTTTTTGTTTTACTTCTGTATCCTTATTGCTTTTCACAGGGCCTGGCCCATAGTAGGGCTGAAAACTATTTGGTAATGAATGAATAAGGCAAAAGGAGGGAAGGGCGAAGAGCACATTATACTTCTAGCTTCTCTACTAGAGAACTTTCCAGAGACCTGGGGAGGTGTGCGGTGGCCACTGTGGTGACCGACACCGGCGCTGAGGACAGTGGCTTCAGTTAGGAATGGGAGAGACCAGGGGAAACGTGGGCAACAAAGAGAGCCTGGACTTTGGCCCCAAATCCACCCAGGTGACGCTGAACTTTAATTTTCCAAAATAGGTAATACCATCTATTTTGCAGGGTTGTTGTCAGGAGTAGAGATAATGGTACATAGTAGGGCTACAATAAATGTTATCTATCAGCATATCCCATGACTTCTGAGGCCTCATAATGCCTAATAAAAAAATGTAGTGGAGAATAGTTAATAGGGCAATTATAGTTAATAGTATAATTATAAAAATGTTCTTTCATGAATTGTAAAAAATGTACCACACTAATGCAAGGTATTAACAATAGGGTTGTATATGGGAACTCTGTATTTTATGCATGGCTTTTCTGTAAACCTACAACTACTCTAATTAAAAAAAAAAAAATGTAGTAGAGACCCCAGGGGAGCAGGGGTCAGCATCAGCCTAGAAATGACATGTCGTGGCCAGAGAATGTCATCAGATATTGATGATGATAACATTAATATGGATAATCATTAATGATGGCATTTATACAGCACATGCTATATGCCAGGCTTTGCTTTTATAGCTCATTTAGTCCTCACAGCCTGATGAGGTAGATCCCATTTTACAGAAGAGAAAACTGAGACATAGAGAGGTTAGGAAACTTTCCCAAGATCTCACAGCCGGTAAGTAGCATAATCATCCCCACAGTCCAGCACTCTGTGCTCTCAGCTCCAACTTTCTCTTGGCTATTAGGAAATACATCGTTCATGCATGGGGTGCAACTCCACCACTGAGCCAGAGAACTGGTCCTTGTGGGCTGCAAATCAGCCATCTGGTCAACCCCATGTTGGGTGGGAACTGGGTAACAGAGGTGAGAATAGAGCAAGAGCTTGGGATCAGCTGATTCCAGGCTGATAGAGACCCCAGGCCTCCGAGTTGGGAGGCTAGGTGGGTGGGCCAGTTGTGTCACTTCTGAGCCTCAGTTTGCACATCCATAGGATAGGGGTCCTTACTTGTGAGCATTAAAAAAGTTCTTACAGGTGAAATGCTAGGCATATAATACAGCAACTGGCAGGAGGGTTGTGGGTAAGGGGAGTCCCTGATGAGCACAGGCCACTGGTGAGATATCCCTTGTCTCCGCTCAGGACTGAGGCTAGTACAGCGGCCAAGCAGACCAATGTTCACCTTAGGAGGCGATATGCAGTCTGTAAATACCCTGATCATGACTCATCAAATTACACATCAATAGGGACAACTATGAGAAGATAAGATAGAGAACGAAAAGTTTTGTGTTGCATCTTTTAATTTTTCCCTTTAATGCTTTTATATGTTTTGAAGAAAAAATCAGAAGAAATGAATTATGAGGGCCCCTGTCCTCTTAGCCTTTTCCTTGTACTTCCTGACCCTTCTGGGTGCCTTTCTGTTGACTATATATGGAACGCAGCAAAGTCTTCCAATGGGAAAGTTGCTCAGGATCAAATCCTGTGTTCCTACCGACTTGCATGACTCAATCTGAGATGTGGCCTAACATGGTGGCCTTCAGAAGCCTCCGCCATGGACACACAGGGCTCTGGTGGCTTTGGGCTTTCACTGGATCATTCATTTGTTTGCTGAGCTCTTTCTTGGAGCCCGGCCCTGTGCTGGGTGGAAGGAGGCATAGACGAACGAGACCCTCTTCTCTCTGGAGAGAGCTCAGATGCCTGTGCAAGAGAGGGAAACAAGGGAGGGACAGCCAAGTGGCCTTACCTAAGCCCAGGGACATTTAGGGAGGCTTCCGGGAGGAGGCAAGCTGGAGTACAGTCTTGGGTGACAAATAGGAGTTATCCAAAAGTGTGTGTGTATGTGTACATATGTGTGTATGTGTATGTGTGTTTGTACATGTGTATGTGTGTGCACATGTATGTGTTTGCATGTGTGCTATGTGTATGTCTGTGTGTATACGTGTATGTTGATGTGTGTGCGTGTATGTGTACATGTGTGCATGTATCTGTACATCTGTATATGTCTGTGTGCATATGTCTATGTGTGTATATGTATGTATGTGTGCATGTGTGTGTGCATGTATGCCTGTGTGTGTATATCTGTATACGTGTGTCTGTATGTGTGTATATGTATATGTGTTATGTCTGTATCTGTGTGCATGTGTGTGCATGATGTATGCACATGTATGTGAGTGAATGGAACTAGGAGGAAGGGCGTGTCTGGCAGAGCAAAGGGCAGTGAGGTGGGAAACAGCATGGTACATGGAAGTCACTAGCAGCAACTTAGCCTACCTCATTCAGGAGTCTGACATGGAAGACAAGTCTGATAGGAGAGGA
Source organism: Choloepus didactylus (assembly GCF_015220235.1). Taxonomy (NCBI): domain Eukaryota; kingdom Metazoa; phylum Chordata; class Mammalia; order Pilosa; family Megalonychidae; genus Choloepus; species Choloepus didactylus. Next base: position 240,528,289 of record NC_051307.1, read on the forward strand.
GGCAGAATGATCCAGCAGAGGCCAGAGCACCACAGGGCTCAAGAGCCACATGAGGATGTTTAGATTCCATCCCGAAGGCAACAGGGAGCAGGGGTAGGCTTAGCAGGGTGTCACATGATCAGAGCGACAGAGATGCATTTCTGGGATAAATTCTGCAATGCCACGCATGGCTCAGTGACCAACACTCACCAATGCACATGTCACCTTCGTAGCCCCAGGACCAAAGACCAATCCTCCAGGTTTCCCTGTGCCCCTGGAGCTGGCTGCCGTCTTCGACCTCATGTAAGACAACCTGAAAAGTCTTGACGTTCAAGCCTTCAGCTTCTGGGAAACAAATCAGTGACCTACTTTTTATGCACTAAGTGAGAGATTAGATAAAACAACATGTCGCTCTAGACTGGCCTAGAAAAACGCATTGGGCAGAACCAGGACATGGAGGTCTGAGGACCAGTGAGGCAGATTTAGAGTCAATATAAAGGTGGACTTTCTCATGGTATGGTCTGCCTTGAAAGGTGGAGAGCTTACGGCTGCTCAGTAGGGCTGTCTCATGGGGCCATCTACCTAGGCCACCTTCAGACAGACCCAGGCCTGGCAGTTTTCTTCGCCATGGGAAAAGATTCTGATTAAGACCACAGGGCTCTACTAGATAAAAATCTACCACCACTACTGTAACCACTTCCCCATTCTATCCCACCACTTCTCCACATTGTGGTTACTGGATTCAGAAGAAAGCCTCTTAAGGTTTGCTAAGAGTAGAGGAAAACTATGAAGAATGCTGAATCCACTTCTTGCAGGTAACTTCTTGACACTGAGGTTGTTTTCATCTCTTTTCTGTGGTTTTGCTTCCTACCATATGTAGTTATGATCCCCTCTGGGATTCAACTAGACAAAAAAGAAGTTAATCAGGGGGAAAAAAGGACTCCAGATAAAGAGTACTCTGTGGGGTGGAGGACATATACATTTCAAAATAACCTGACAGCATGGAGAGGCTGCCCTGCTTTCTCAAAGATGAGACAGAATCCAAATGACTCTTTTGAGCATCCAAGGGACTTCTGTGAGAGGCAGCCGACAAATTGAGCCACATTTACAAGGCATTTCCCTTCATCAACTCTGATCGATCGTAGAAGTAGCTGTTTTTCACAGTCCAGTGCTTCCTTCCAGAACAAGACCATGCCAAGAAGGCAGAACACAGATTCCTCCAGCCACACCCAGGCAATGTCTGACCCTTTATGCCCTTCTCTCCCCACCCATGTTCCCTCATATCCTCAGGTCCCACTCCTTCCTTGTATGAAGGCCCCTCTGACCAAAAAACCCAAACGACCTGTGTTTGAGTCCTAACTCTGCTACCTGGTGGCCCTGAGAACTTGGCCAAGTGGTTGAACAAACTGTGACTCGGTTTCCCCATCTGCTGAGTGGAGTTCGTAATTTCTACCTCCCAGGCATGTTGGGAAGAGACTCTGAGGGAAAAGTTGTAAAAACACCTCCCTGTGCCAGTTTGAATGTATTGTGTCCCCCAAACGCCATTATCTTTGATGTAGTCTTGTGGGGCAGATGTTTTGGTGCTGATCAGATTTGCTTGGAATGTGCCCCACCCAGCTGTGGGTGATGACTCTGATGAGATATTCCCATGGAGGCGTGGCTCCACCCATTCAGGGTGGGCCTTGATCAGTGGAGCCATATAAATGAGCTGACTCAAAGAGAGGGAACTGAGTGCAGCTGTGAGTGACATTTTGAAGAGAAGCGAGCTTGCTAGAGAGGAACGTCCTGGGAGAAAGCCATTTTGAAACCAGAACTTTGGAGCAGATGCCAGCCACATGCCTTCCCAGATAACAGAGGTTTTCTGGATGCCATTGGCCATCCTCCAGTGAAGGTACCCAATTACTGATGTGTTACCTTGGACACTTTATGGCCTTAAGACTGTAACTGTGTAGCCAAATAAACCCCCGTTTTATAAAAGCCAATCGATCTCTGGTGTATTGCATTCTGCAGCATTAGCAAACTAGAACACTCCCAAAGTGCCCAGCATACAACAGCTGCTCAGTAAGCCTGCGATTGAACATAAAACCCATCTCCTGATCGAGCCTTAGCTCCTAATGTGGTATTGCAGTTAGGGCTCTCCCAGCAGACCAGGTGCTCCTCTGCATTTCCCAGCATCCCTTGCCATTAACCTGGGGCCATGTGACCAGTTCTGGCCAATGGACTGCAAGCAGAAGGATGCATGCCTCCTCCATCTTTCCCTTCCTCTGCCAGAAACCTGGGGTCCCTGAGTCACCCAATGGAGAGGACACTTTGCATGAGCAAGAAATAAACCCTTTTTAGGCTAAGCCACTGAGATTTCAGAGGTCTGTCTATTCCACTAATCACTCTAATACACCATGTGAATCAAGCAACAAACATTTATTAAGCTGTTACTATATACAGTTGATACTCATTATTCAGAATAAACATGTTCTATAAAGTCACCACAAACCCTGAATTAGTGAATCTCGAATCACTGCTCCTGTGGGAAACACAGGGTTAGGTTCCTGAGAGCCTCTGGCCACAACATTTTCATCAACCGATCCATACAAAGCTTTGTTTAATATGCATTTCTTTTCAAAGACACCTTTTGTAAAAAATGCTGTGGATTCATCTACATCAAAGCAATGGCTAGCAGCATGATAACTCATGTTTCTCTAACACACATATTTTCTCTGTAAGGCACATCACAGCCTTCTTGTGCTTAGGAACTCTAGACTAAATGTCTTCACTTCTCATACTTCAGCACTGAGCCTGGGGGCCATTTTAAGCAGAGAAACCATCAACAGAAAGCACAAAAATGCAAAAAACCATGGCGTTAAATATACTGTGGAAAGGACACTTGTTTATAGTGTGCAGGCTGAAACAAAAAAGCAGAAGGTTACCTTGTTACTGGGAACACGTACATCAGGAGAGTCAAATTCTTCACCGCTCTACACGTCCATGGATGACCGCGAAAGCACCACACATAAACGGATTTGGGGTTCCAAGTGTATAGTAGCGAGTAGGTGAATTCGTAGATCTGGAATCTGTGAAAAGTAAGGAGGGACTGTATGTGCCCATCTAGTGGCAGGTCCCAAGGATACAGCAATGAGCAGAGCTGATGTATGGAGGAATGGCCTGTCCTGTGGATGACAGGGGAGACTTGGTCTAAGGCTGCTGCATGAAATGAAAATGAGGCAGAGTCTGACTCTCCCTTGAAAATCCTATCTGTGGTGGGGCACAGCCTATGTGGTTTGGGGAGCAGAATTCTCTGTGGGTTACTCTTATGTTCAGTAAAGTTTGAGAATCTGTGAGCCAGATTCAAAGAAGAAACAAAAAGAAAGTCTGTTGGGCAAAGTCTTTGAGGTAACAATTGCAACCCTAAAGGTGGAGAAGGCTCTTGTGTTTCTGCTTGTCTACAAGGTTGACTCCATCTATTCTAATATGAAGACTCTACAACTCACTCTGTTGTTTATGGAGGTGGAGCTAGGGGGAGGTAGGTTCAAAAGTTGGTATCTAAATTAAATGATAAAATATAACTCCACACAATTGTCCCTGCTTTCCTAGGGATCACGGTGTCATGATTACTTACAGGCAGATAGGGCTTTTTTGGAAATTTTCCGCCCCGTGCATTTTCCTTGTGGTATTGAGTGGATGATTTGATCTTTGTCATTATAATGGTGCCCTCATTCAGACAATGACTATTTTCCTGAGAGCCTAATAGGGGCTAGGCTGTCCTATGGATGAAGAAGAAAAGAGAGGAAAGGCACAATCTCAGAGACCCAGATGCCCAAAGCCAACTTGCAGCCTAAGGCTCAGCAGCAGGGGTGAGCTTGGAGCTAACTGATACCCCCTTATGTCACATTTGTGAGCCAGAAAGTATACAGATGGCCCCATACAGTCTTCATCTGATATGCAGATTCCAACAATAAACCTAGAAACCTTGTGCCTGACTGGTGCTTGCTTCTTGGTTCCCCAAGAGCTTTTCCACCATGAGATAGATGTCTCCGTTTTCCAAGTAGGAAACCAAAACTTGGAGAAGTCACACAGCCAGTTGGAGAAAATGTCAAGAACCAAATCCACATCTCCACATCCTAACCCAGGCTTCTTTCCAGGTTACCAAGAAGGAAACAAAACCTCAAACCTTCCTGGATAGAGAAGTGGACAAGCCCTGTCCCCCAAACACTCCAACATCCTGTTTACACGAAGGAGCCACCAACCCTAAATTTAGCAAGGCATCATGCTCCAAAGTGCTGAGGAGGCTGTATTTTTTTTTCCCAAGCATCCTGGAGGCACCGGTACTATTTGCAGTCTGAGTGCATTAATCATTTAGAGGTTGAGATCCAGTTTGGAGAGGGGCTGAGTGTCCACTCGTCCATCCTCACAAAGCACACCTGGGACTGATGTTTGCCTCAGAGCCAAAATTGGAAATGCAACCAGTCTCATTGGGCAGGCCATTGCTGGGAACAGCTCAAAATGGAAGAATTCAGCCATGGCCGCTTCTGGAAGGGTGGGGTGGCGGGGCAGCCTTCCCTGGTATTGCCCTATAACAGTAGCCAGTAGACACAATGTGCTCTTGAGTACACAATGCACCTCCACACCTATCATCTGTGGCATCATCCTAGCAACCCTGAGAGGAGTGAAAGGCACTAGCCCATTTTGCAGAAAGGCTCAGAGAGGCTTCTCAGGCACACAGCTCAGGAGTGGAGCAGCCAAGATCACCTGGAGCTTAGCTCTCTGCCAGCCAGTCTCTCCAATGCTCCATGCTATTGTCTTCGGGTGGGTCACAGAGGGGCTCAATTATGGCCCTACCTATACCTGTGTCCCATCACCCTCCAGCCATGGTCAGTGATGGCATTGTTGTGTTTTCTGCATCAAGGGTGGGACTGGCCATATGCAAAGCAAACCAGCCCACCTTCCCTTCTTGCTGCTGCTGAGAGATAAGCTGTCTGGGAAAGGGAATTGGCCTCATCGTGCTCAGTTTTCCCCAGTTTCCCCAGAGACAGCCCTCAGGGCCAGGCTTTGCAGAGAATGGGCGGAGAGAAGGTGACTGGGACAATGGTTTGGGGCCAAATCAGGAGGGCAGAGGAGAGGTGCCAAGGATGGGGATAGGGACATGGCTTTGATTGTGTCCTGGGAAGACCACTGCTCTGCAGGTGCCAGGTTGGAGGGGACAAGACGCAGGTCACAGGGGTTGGGGGAAGGAGTGAGAGGCTGGACAGTTAGCCAGGTGGTGAGGGGGTCAGGAGAGGTTTCAGACAGGAGGTAGAGAAAGAGTTTGAGTGGAGTTGGTGTCTAATACTGGTAGGGAATGGGTGAGAAGACGGAATCAAACACCGTGTCCATCTCAGTTTGAGCAAAGGAGGAAGAGAAATCTTGTATAGGCTTATCCATTTATTCAAGGCATTTTTATTGAGCACCTACTATGTGTCTGGCCCTGAGGTTAAGATTTAAAATCTAGAACTAGAAGATCTGCAGAGAGCAACTGGTTCAAACCCAGCAGCACACAGGTAATGCTGAGGCTCAGAGAGGGCCAGCGGTTGACTCAAGCTCACACAGCAAAGGAGCCAAACCGGGAATCACAATAAGATCTCTGGACCCCAGCCCCAGCTCCTGAAGACCATCCCAAAGCTCCCATTCTCAATACATACCTGGTGGGCCCCAGACGTGATTTCTTGAGGCATTTACAGGTCTTGGACCCAAACCAGTTGGGCTCATTCTTAGCAGTTAAGCCAAGATCCGGTGCTTATGGAAGTTGAGTTCTACCGCTCTGCTTCCTGGGTGCAAGGTGGTTCTGCAGGATGTCTCAGAGGACCGATGCCCTTTGTGTGTCCCGCTGAGCCCCTTGTCCCAGCTCCTCACAGGGTCTTTCCGGCCTCCAGCTCTAAGATTCTCACTGGCCCCTTGGAGCTGGGAGCAGTGACCCACCCCCACCCCCCAGGTGATTCCAATCACCTCCATGGGGCTTTCCCTTGAGTGAATGACTCAGCAAAAAGAAAAAGCAGAAAAAAACTGGGTTATTTCACAACGCAGCCAGGTGAACGCAATCAAATTACCTCGTCCAGGCCACAGACAGATTTCAGCACCTGTCTTTAATGAGGCCATAATTTCTGAACCATACATCCAGTCACTTGGAAGGAGGAAAGCTGTTAAGGAAGCGGTATAACATGGTGTTTTATCTCCAGCTGGGTGCCCTTGGGAAGGTTCCTCAAAGCTCTGGGCTTCTGTTTCCTCATCTGCAAAATGGGAATAACGCCAGCTCGTCATACAGATCCCAGAGCAAGGCCAGGCAAGGAAGGGTTTAGGCTGGAGCTGGCATGCAAGCTTCCGCTTATACAGCATTGTAACGTGTGCTGGGCATCTCTGCGGACAGGCAGGCTGCATGTTGCAATGCTGGCTTCTGCTACTGTTTCTTACCCGTTAGCCTGCCTAAAAGCGTTCCAAGGAGATTGTTCAACTTCACAGGCTTCCGGGAGCCTGCCCTCAGGGTGATTAGGGTGGCCTGCGATGGGGTCTGGGAGCCTGCATTTTTGCAAAGTCCTCTGAGTTCCCTTGGTTTCCAAAGCCCGCATTGTGAGAAACCTGGGTTTAGGGCCCCAAGGCATGGACCATTTTAGATTGAAACATGTCTGAGAAGCTGCAGAGTAACTGTTCCGATGCATTCCTCAGGTGACCCCATAGCAGCAATGTGCCCTTGAACCGTGGATTGTGCCAAGCTGATTTCATGTCCTTGCACAATGAGGGCACAGAACCAGGAGCTGAGGACGAAGGGAGCACTGGGAACAGGGGGCACAAGGAACAATAGAAGCAGGCGATATCCAGGGCCGTGCAGCAGCTTGGCTGAATCACACCTAGGTCCCCGTGGGCACTTCCTGGCTTTTACCTAAGATGACGGGTGTGGTCCTGCCTCAGTTCTGCAGCTCCCATGCAATGATCCTTTCCATCTGACCCAGCTCTGCTTTAGGACACCCGAATCTGCATTTGGTTTAATCACTCCTTCTGCATTTGGTTTAATCACTCCTTCAATCGTTGTCCCACTCTTCCATCCTCGGTGCGGAACTAACATGTGCTTGGTACCTCCCTTGTGGCAGCAAGAGAATCGTGACCTTCAGCTTGTCACTTCACTTCTCTGAACTATCTGCAAAAAAGGGCAAAATAACAATACATATTTGAGAGGGTCCTTTTGAGGATTCAATAAGATCACATGTGCAAAGTGCTGCACCCAGGGCCCTGCAGACTGGCTATCAGAAGAGGTCCCTGTTTCCTGGAGCACATGCTTCAGGTATGATGCTGTTTCACCGAACCCCTCTCCACCCCCACTGCATTCCATATTCCAGGAGCAATGAGTTTCCTCAGTTTCCCCTCTCACCTCCAAGCCTTTCCTGTGCTGTTCCCTCTGCCAGGAACCCTCTTCAAGTTCCCCCAATCTCCCCTGCCATGTGCATGCACACCACCTACTCATTTGTCCTGAGGTCTCCCATGTCACTTCCCTGCACCCCCTGCTTTCTGCTCCCCATGCATCTAGTCCAAAACCCTTATGGCACAGGGTTTCTCCATCTTGGCACTCCTGATGTTTGGAGGTGGGTGAGTCTTAATTGTGGGGAGCTTTCCTGTGCATTGTAGGGTCTTTAGCAGCATCCCTGACCTTTAGCCACTAGACGCCAATAGCACCTTCCACGATGGGCCAACCAAAAACATCTCTGGGCATTGCCAAATGTCCACTGGGTGTGGGGAAGAGAGGCACAAAATTCCCCCTGCTTGAGAGCTACTGAGTTAGCACCTTGTTCCTCTATCAGGGAACACATCCTACAGGTTACTGAGAAGCATCTGTCTTCCCTGTGAGAGCGTGAGCTCCATGAGGGCAAGAACTGGACTTGCCTGATCCACTGATAAATCCTCAGCACTGAACGCACTGCCAGGCATAGAGAAAGCACTCAAGAAATAATTGCTGGATGGATGGGTGGATGGATGGGTGGATGGATGAATAGATGGATGGACAGATGGACGGAGTGATTTGCCCAAAACCACTCTGTTAACAAATGGTCCAGCTGGACTTTGAGCCCAATATCTGCCTGCAGGACCTGTACTCTTTCTACCATACCATATGGGGCTTTTGATCTTGTACCAAAAGATAACTCTCCTGAGTTTCATAATAAGAGTTCACATTAATTGAGAGGTCACTAGAGGGCAGGTTCTGGGTTGAATGCTTTTCATGGCTTATCTGGCTAAATCTGCAGCACAACTCGATGGGGGAGGTGCCATTATGATCTCCATTTACAGATAAAGAAACTGAGTCATGGGAAGGTTAAATAATTTTACCAAGTCACGCAGCTACAAAGAGGCAGTTGGGGGGCAGGGGGCTCCTTCTGCAAGAGGTTACTTAGAGTCTGGCATCAGATCAGACAAGCCCTATTGAAATCAGAGCCCAGCACCTACCTAACTCAATTCATGGCCCGGGGACTCAGAGTGTGCTCATTAAAATTGCAAATGATAGCTGCATTAGGAGTAGTTGCTAAAACCCTGGGAAGAAAGAGAGAGAACTCTTAGATTGCCCCTGATTAATGGAAAAGTATCATCCTGCAAAAAAAACTGTACAAAATTCTTACAGATGGAAAAGCAACCCCAATGTGGGAATAAGCCCAGGCACAGAAGAAAAAGACCCTGGGGTCACAGATGCTCACAAGCTGAGTCAACCCTAATTGACTCGCCCGTTCCTTCATCTCAGCCCCACATAGCATCATATTTTACTTCCCTCCAAAACCAAGCAAAGCTCATTCCTGCTTTATAAACCTTCAGTGTTCCCCTTTGCCTCCATGCCTCATCCAACCTACTTCTCCCAACGAGCTTATCCCTCCCAACCTCCACAAGCACAATTCCTCAAACTATCATACAGATGCCCTGGGTTCAGCCAAAAGGGTGTCCTGCATGTTCTTCAAACTTGCTGTGGTAGACTGTAGTTTCCAAAGAGGAATGTGATGATATTTCCCACACCACACCTTCTTATAAAGTGACTTTGGCATGACTTCCTTTGAGAGGTGGGGTTTATAGTCCCTCCCCTTTGAACTTGGCTGGACTTTGTGACTATGAGCAACAGAGGTCAGCAATAAAGACACTGGGATGCTTCTGGGGCTAGGTCATAAAATGTGATCCAGTATCCACCTGGTTCTCTAAGCCACCATGAAAGCCAGCTGACTGCCCTGTGGTCGCCAGGCTGCCAGGTAGCCCAAATTAACCTGCGTAGAGAGACCACATGGAGAGGTCTCTCTCTGCATGCAGAGAGAGAGACAAATCCTTGCAAGTCCCCAGCTGCCCAGCCCCTGACTATCACAGCTACAGTCCCAGGCTGACTGCAACAACATGAGAGACCCCCAAGCCAGAGCCATCTAGCTGGTCCTGATTTCCTGACCCACGGAAACCATGAGGGAGAATTAAATGATTGTTACTATTTTATGCCACTAAATTTGGAGGTGATTTGGTATGCAGTAATAGATAACCAGAACTCTTGCCTTGGCCATTTTCACCTCCACACCTTTTCTCACCCAGTTCCTCCTGCGTGGTATACCTTCTTCTTTGGGTAAATTTCTCTTCACTAGAATCAGTCATCTTTCTTTGAAGCCCAACTCAAGCCACTCCTCCTCCATGCAGACCTCTCTGACTGCTCCAGTTATTGGACTCCCTATGTTAACTCCAATGGCACTCGCCTTCCCTACTGCTCATCTGGCACTCGGCAGATGGGCTCTCCTTTTATGATCGTTGTCTTCTTATGTTCATTTTCTAGTCCATCTTCAGGGCCATGTCTTTTCTCACCATCCCCAGAGTCTGACACCCAGTAGGTTCAATGACCCAGTGCTGCTGGTGGGTGCTAAAGAGGCCGGCACTCCATACACAGCCCACATAACAGTTCCTTGTGTCCATGGCAGGACTGAAGTTCAAAGTCATAGATGAAATAGAAAAAAATGCAAAGAGGACCCTGAAGATAACTACAGGGGAAATCAGCAGGTTCTGCAGAGAAAGAGGAAAGAAACAAGGTTCATTTGTCCCAAGAAGGCTACAAGATATCCAAATGGGTTTTTGTGGGTGGTGGGCTGGCTGAGGGGGACAGGCCTTAAAGATAAATTATGTTTTGGCTCCTGGTTGTTTAAACCCATATGCACATAAGGATAACATGGGGCACTTGTTAAAATACAATTTCCTGGGCCTTATCCCAGCCCTACAATGGTGTCTATAATTCTGGATATCTAAGAAGCACCCCAGCTGCCCATTATGAGATAAGGAAAGTTTGGAAAATATTAGTCCATGTCAAAAAGAAACTAGAATGAGCAGTGCAAGCATTCATTCATTCATTTATTCATCAAGCATTTAGTAAGCACCTACTATGTGTCAGAGCTGATGTTGGGTACAGGAGGGAATGAGTTGCAATGACAAGAAAGATTTTAATGACTTAATGATACAGACAATTCATTAATAAGTGCTGAGATGCCAACATGACTTTAAGCATATAATCAGGAAACCTGACTACGTGGCCATGCATCTGTATCTGTTTCTTCCAACACGTGACCCAAACTTAGCCATTCAAATGCTTCTACTTTGGGGTTTTTAGATCTGGAGTGAGTGACCCAAAGGAGCAGGGACAGTGGGCAATTCATCTGACTCCCAACCCCCCTATGGGGGAAGTGGTAACCATAATGATGTTTGGTGACCAGGGATTCCCGCAGTGGTTACACCCTGCATTAGTTATCCATTGCTGCATAAAATTACCCCAACACTGAGAAGCTTCAAAGAACAAACAAACAAACCCTTATGATCTCAAAGTCCCTGTAGGTCACAAATCCAGGACTGTTTAGCTAGGTCCTCTGGCTCAGCATCTCCCATGTGGTCAACCACATGCTGCCATTTAAGTTTATTAAAATTAAATAAAATAGTTCAGTTTGTCAATCCCACTAGTTACATTACTAATGCTCAATATTGCATATGGCTAGTGGCAACTATATAGGGAAATATTTCTTATACAGGACACAAAAAACACTAATGATTATGTTCCAACTATAAATAGAATTTTATTAAAACTAGGAATGTTTGATTACAAAAAACACCATTAAAAGATTTAAAAAGCAGCCCACAAAGAGTTAGAAGATAACTGTGACTTAAAACCAACAAAGGGTATGTAGTCAGAATATATAAAGAACTTCTGTAAATCAATAATAAGAAGACATTTACTCCAATAGAAAAATAAGCAAAGGAAATGAGTGGGCAGTCAACAAAAGAGTATTTCCAATTGGCCAATACACATATGTAAAGTTGATCAACAACATTATTTATCAGGGAAATGCAAATTAAACTACAATGTGATACAGTGATACACCCAAAAGAATGGCTAAAACTAAAATAACTGAAAGTATTAAGTGTTGACAAGGATATGGCATAACTAGAACTTCCTTATGTTACTGGTGGGAGTGTATATAGTTAGAACCCATCTTGAAAACCATCTGGTAGAATACATGGAAGCTTAATATGCATATGCTAAGACCCAACAATTCCATCCTAGGTATTCATCCAACAAAACAAAAATAGATGTATAAGACTATTCAAAGTAGCATTATACAAAATAGCAAAAAACTAGAAACAAAATAAATATCCTTATGACTCCCAGGGATGAATCTGGACCCAGCATCATGAGACTGAGAACATCATCTTGACCAAAAGGGAGATGCAAAATGAAATGAAATAAAGCTTCAGTGACAGAGATTTCAAATGGAGTCAAGAGATCACTCTGGTGGGCATTCTTATGCACTATAAAGATAACACTTTTTAGGTTTTAATGTATTGGAATAGCTAGAAATAAATACCTGAAACTATCAAACTCCAACCCAGTAGCCTTGACTCTTGAAGACGATTGTATAACAATGTAGCTTACAAGGGGTGACAGTGTGATTGTGAAAACCTTGTGGATCACACTCCCTTTATCCAGTATATGGATCAATGAGTAGAAAAATGGGGACAAAAACTAAATGAAAAATAGGGTGGGATGGGGGGATGATTTGGGTGTTCTTTTTTGCTTTTATTTTTTATCCTAATTCTGATTCTTTCTGATGTAAGGAAAATGTTCAAAAATAGATTGGGGTGATGAATGTACAACTATATGATGGTACTGTGAACAGTTGATTGTATACCATGGATGACTGTATGGTATGTGAATATATCTCAGTAAAACAATTTAATTAAAAAATAAATATTCAACAATCATAGAAGAGATAAATAATGATATATTCACACAGTAAAAAGGATCAACAGTGGAAAGGATCAAATTGCTACTACATGCAACACCAAGATGAATCTTGCAATCCTAATATTGAATGAAAGACCCCAGATTTTCTGTCTGTCATGACTTTCTGTCTGTCTGTCTTTCAGAGTTACTGTGTGACTCTATTTATATGAAGTTCAAACAGGCAAACCTATAATTGTGTAACTGGCATGTACACAAACTATTACAATATCCTTATTAGAGATCAGGATATTGGTTATCTTTGGGGAAGAAGGTGGGGGTAATGAATAGAAGTGGCACAAGAGGAAGCTTCTGGGATGCTGGAAAGGGCTCTATTTCTTGACCTTGCTGGTTGGTGGCCACAGGGATGTTTTGCTGTGATAATTCATCAAGCAGTACATTTACAATTTATGTACTTTCCTATATGTATATTGAAATAAATGTGTTTATTTTTAAAAGTAACTAATAAAAATATTTGCAACAAATATGAAGAAAGATTAATAGTCTTAAATATAAAGAGTGGATAAAAATTAACAAGAAAACACTGAGGCTTCTGCTGGGGATTGAATCATGTCCCCCCAAAAAAGGCATGTTCAGGTCCCAACCCCTGTTCCTGGGGTGTCAACCCATTTTTAAATAGGACCTTTGAAGATGATATTAGCTAAGGTGTAACCAAGCTGAATACAATGAGCTTTAGTCCAATATGGCTGAAGTCTTTATAAGCAAAAGAAATTGGACACAGAAGAGAAGCCATGGTGGGCAGCCAGAAATCGACAGAACCCAGAAGAGGAAGAAGACGCCTCCATGTCCATTGCCATGTGACAGAAAAGCCAAGGAACCCCAAAGATTGCCACTCAGCCGGAAGATACCGACCCCCGGAAGAAGCAAGCCTCTGAGCCTCTGAAATCGTGAGTCAATAAATTCCTATTGTGATGCCAACCCACTGTATGGTATTTATTTTAGCAGCTAAAAAACTAAAGCAACTTCCCTACTAGAAAATGAGCAAAGGTGATATGAACAGTTGATAAAAGATATATACTTGAAAAATACTTTAATCTTGACACTAATGAAACAAAGCACAAATTAAAACAATGAGATACCAGGTTCACCAAACAAGTTGACAAAAGATTTAAAAACAAATAATGGGGACTTCTTCTCCCAGCCACAATGGAGTAACAGGGGCCATATTTACATGCACATATGCACATACACGTGCATGCACTCACACACACATCCTTCCTTAAATAATGTAAAAATCAGACAAAATATGTGAAATAATGGTTTTCCATTAGAGACAGTTCCCCTCAGGTCTTAAACTGAGTAATGATCAGAGCAAGCATGCACGTCAACTACTCAAGGCTTGGGACAGAATCACCAAAATGGTGGACAGAACAATTCCCCAAATCGTCAAAGACCTGTAATAGTTTGCGTACACTCCAGATAGAGTGAAAAGACCTCTTAACACACAGGGCATCAAAGAGAACACTCAGAAGGTATTGCCTCAGAAGTAGAGCCACATTAGGCCTGGACTAAAGGATGTTTGTTTGCATGTAACAACACTTAAAAGCAAGCCCCAAATGTATCCAACTGTTTCCTAGTAACTTAACTGCATTTCAGAACAAAGTTCAAAAATATTTAAAGATAAAAGAAGACATCCCATCACCCAATGTAAAATTCACAGTGTCTGGCATCCAATAAAAAATTACCAGGTACACCAAGAAGCAGGAAAATATGACCATAATAAGGAGAAAAATCATTTGCTAGAAACAGACCCAGAAAGGACACAGATGATGGAATTAGTAGAATGTCATTAAAACAACTATTAAAAATATTCTATATGTTCAAGAAGGTTAAGGAAATCATAAACATGTAAGGAAAATTCAAGAATGATATAGAAAGACCCAAATCAAACATGTAGAGTTTAAAAGTAAAGTGTCTTGGATATGAATGGGATTAACAGCAAGTTAGAACCAACAAAACAAAACATCAGTGAACTTTAAGAACAGAACTAGAAACTATCCAAAATGAAACAGACTGAGAAAGAGAGGCTAAAGAAGAAGGAGGAGGAGAAAATGGGGGTGGGGAAAGGGAGAGGAAGAAGAAGGAAATTAACATAGCCTCTATGAGCTGTGAGAAAAGGGGCCTATGATTCATAAAATTGGAGTCCCCAAAGGAGAGGCAAAAGGGGGAGGACTGAAAAAATATTCCAAGAAATAATGTCCATTTTCCAAATTTGATGAAAACGATTAACTCACAGACCCAAGATTATCAATGAACCTCAAGCACAAGAAACATTAGAAATGACACCATAATCAAACTAATTAAAACCAGTGGTAAAGAGAAAAATTCTAAAGCAGCCAGAGAAATACACCTTTATGTACAGAGAAACAAAGAAAAGAATGACAGTAGACTTTTATGGGAAACAATGAAAGTCTGAAGAAAGTGGAACAACATTTTAAAGTAGAGAATGAAACAAAACATCAACCTAGACTTCAATACATAATGAAAACGTATTTCAAAATTAAAAACAAGACATGTGCTATAACATGGGGGAAACTTATAAACATTATGCGAACTGAAATGAACCAGTTATAAAGGACCACATATTGTATGACTCCATTTAAATGAAATGTCCATCACAGGCAAATCCGTAGAGATCTGTGATTCCTAAACCAAATTTGTGATTGTCAGGGGCCTGGAAGTAAGGGGAAATGGGGGGGTCACTGCTTAATGAGGACAGATTTCCATTTGGGGTTTTGAAAAAGTTCTGGAACTAGATAGTGTTGATGGTGGCACTACATTGTGAATGTGATGTAATTCTGCTAAATTCAACACTTTTAAATGGTCAAAACGGTACATTTTATGTTATTCATATTTTATCACAGTGAAAAAGGTGAACAAACAATAACAAGGGTTGGCAAAGAAAGATGTGTAGAAATTAGAAACCTCATTCACTGCCGGTGGGATTGTAACATGGTGTGGACACTCTGGAAAACACTTTGGCAGTTCCTCAAAAAGTTAAACACAGAATTACCACCTGATCCAGCAATTTCATTCCTATGGGTACATCCAAGAGAATGTAAAACTTGTACACAAATGATCACTGTAGCATTATTCATAATAGCCAAAGAATGAAAGCAACACAAATGTCCATCAGCTGATGAATGAATAAACAAAATGTAGTATATTTATATCATGGAATATTATTTGGCCATAAACAGCATGAGGTACTCATACATACTACAACATGGATGAACCTTAAAACATTATAAGTAAAAGAAGTCAGACACAAAAAAACCACATTTTGTATGATTCCTGTTATATCTAATGTTCAGAATAGGCAAGTCCATAGAGACAGAAAGTAGATTCGTGGTTTTCCAAGACTGGGGGATAGGATGGGGTGTGGAAGGCCATAGAGAGTGACTGTAAATGGGTACAACAAGGTTGCTTTTTGGGATGATGGAAACATTCTAAAATTAAAGTGGTGATGGTTGAATTGCACAATGATTTGTATATTTTAAAAGAGGGAATTGTATACTATGTGAAATATATCTCAATAAAGCTGTTATTAAAAGAAAAACCCCAAAAGCAATAAAGACTTTCAGATATACAAAAGATGAAAGACTTCATCACCAGAAAACCAGTATCACAAGAAATATTAAATATTCTGTAGGCAGAACGAAAAACAATAATATGATGGAAAATACAGATCTATACAATAGAATGAAGAGCATTAGAAATGATAAATAAGTGAGTAAATAAGAAATACTCTTTTTAAATCTCTTAAAAAGATAAATAACTGTTTAAAGCAAAAATAATAACAATGTATTGTAGTGTTTATAATATATGCAGGAGTAAAAGAGAAGTATTTTCTTGTAAGCTTCTTACATTCTAAGTGAAAAGGCACAATATTACTTCAAGGTAGACTGATAACTTAAAGATATAGGATGTAAACCTGAAAGCAACCACTAAAAAGTGGGGTACATAATAAGCCAACACGGGAGACAAAGTGGAAGCACAAAACCTACTCAACTGTTCAAAAAAAAGGCAGAAAAAAGGGGGGAAATAAACCAAGAACAATTAGGACAAGTTGAAAGCAAGTAGCAAGATGATATGTTTAAACCCAATCATATTAATAATCACAATAAATGTAAGTGGTATTAACACCCCCAGTTAAAAGGCAGCCACTTTCAGACTAGATAAAAAAGCAAGACCCAACTATATGTTGTCTATAATAAACCCAGTTTGAATATAAAGATACAAAGAGGTTAAAAGTGAGACCAAGGAAAAAGGTCAACCATGCACAAGCTAATCTAAAGAAAACTGGGGTTGCTATAGTGATATCCTGTGTGGAGCAGGATTCCCTCGGGCAGGCTTGTTAAAAGGTGGATTCTGAGGGCAGGACTAGGACTACCCTACAGGGCTGTGGAGACACGGAAGGTTCCCTGGCTTGATAGGTTATACAGGGGGCCGCCTCCTAAGCATTGGGAGCCAGGCGGGCACCAGGCTGGGAGAAGGCCAAAGCTTTGCGTGCCTGAAGGCAGGCACCAATGTAGATAAAGACATAGCTGGGCTCCTTCCCTGCTCCTGTCGCCTGCTCCTGCTGTCTCCCGTCTAACCCCAAAGAGATTGTCCCTTGAGATCAATGACATGCAATCATACCTTATGGCTTTAGAAAAAATGCACCCTTCCTGAAATACCTGAAAACAGTCACGCAGGAGACTACCTTATATGCTATAAAAACCTGTAGGAATGAGTAGAATAAAACTTTCTTTTGCATGAACCCAGAGACGGAGTTGGCTTCCTTCTTTCACACAGGGCTGTGGGGTGGTGGGAGCTGAGGGGCTGGCATGGACTTTGGCTGGCAATCGATTCATTGATGGCTTTAGAATGCAGCAAGCAGAAAAGCCAGTCAAAGGAAGGATAGCTACCCATTTAGCAATTACTGCATGCCAACTATGTGATAGCACTGAGCCATTGGCACCATGCAGAGTTCAAGGCTAAGGAAACCTCAGACCCCACCCTTCAGACACAAAATATGAGTCATGCAGGTGGATACACTTCAGAGGTCAATATTATCTGTACCTAACATGCACTGTGACTCCCAAGAGAGGGCTCGACGATGCAGCATATCCTAAGCTCATCTGACCACCTGAAGGGTGGAAGCTTAGCAGCGGTGATCCATCATTGCACACTTCTTGTGTGCCAGCTGCTGGACCTGCAGCTGGGTTTTAAGGTACACACTCACTTTGGTGGTGCATCTCCAGACACCACACACCTGCCCCTCTGAGCGGCTACGCCCTCACAAAATTCCACTGCATGTGACCTCATTCCTATGGACATCCATCATTCCCTGCTGATAAGGTGTCGGAACACAGACAATAAATGTTGACTCCAATTGGAAGAAATGAAGGGGGAACTCTGACAGGTAAAGTATCACAGGTAAGCCCCATTGAGGAGGATCTCTAACTCAGTTCTCTGACCCTGTACTTCAGATTCAGGAACCCCCTCACCAATTTCCCATGCAGGGTAGTACTGGGGGAATGTTAAAACAGCAGCAGCAAAATGAGCTCCAGGGGACAGCCTTCCACCTTGGAGAAAGAGCTCCCTCATCTCTTTCCCTGGAGGCAGTGCGACTATAACCCCCCTTCTACAGATGAGGAAAGGCTTAAGGAAGTTGAGTGACTTGCTTGAGGAAACACACCTAGTAAGTGGTGGGATCGGAACCCAGGTCAGTCTGACTACAGAGGCCAGATTTAATGCCTGCCCAGGGTAGCTTCCTAGGGCTCTTCACAGGAACAGAGTTTGCAAAAGGAGTTTATTATCTCCACCCCCTTTCAAGCAGGACAAACAGGGCCAAGAAGAGAAGATGAGCCTGAAATATCTTGGGCCATAAAGTAAAGAAGTGTCCAAAGAATGATGGGGACATGTCAAAATGGCACAGGAGCCAGCTTGAAGGTCCAAATCTGGGACCATTTGAGCATCAAAATAAATAATTACTGTAATGGATTATAACCCATTAAATAAATTAGGGCTCCACATTGAGTACACACATAAATGAATCAATAAGTGGGAAAGAGGAAAAAGCTCTTTCCCTTACAGTTGGATTGCCAACTGATAAATTTAGAAGGTATGACGGAATTAGAAAATCGCCACTTGGCAACTGTGTGAATTTCCCAAGGCTGCTGTAATAAAGCTGTACAAACGCGGTGGCTCAAACCAACAGCACTTTATTCTCTCACAGCTCTGGAAGCTAGAGGTCTGAAATTAAGCTGTTGGTAGGACTCTGCCTCTTCCTCGCCTTAGAATTCACTGGCTTGTAGCTGCATCACCCCAATCTCTTCTTTGCTGCATGTGTGTGTCTCTCTGTCTGCCAGTCTCTCCTTATAAAGACAGCAGTCACTGGATTTAGGACCCACCCTGTTCTAGTCTGCTAATGTTGCCGGAATGCAAAACACCAGAAATGGAGTGGCTTTTATAAAAGGGGATTTATTTGAAGTTACACAGTTACAGTCTTAAGGCCATAAAGTGCCCAAGGTAATGCATCAACAATCAGGTACCTTCACTGGAGGATGGCCAATGGTGTCCGGAAAACCTCTGTTGGCTGGGAAGGCACGTGGCTGGCATCTGCTCCAAATCCTGGTTTCAAAATAGCTTTCTCCCAGGACATTCGTCTCTAGGCTGCAGTTCCTCAAAAATGTCACTCTCAGTTGCTCTTGGGGTGTTTGTTCTCTCTTAGCTTCTCTGGAGCAAGAGTCTGCTTTCAACGGCCATCTTCAAACTGTCTCTCATTTACAGCTCCTCTCTCAGCTTCTGTGTCTTCTTCAAAGTGTCCCTCTAGGCTGTAGCAAGCTCGCTCCTTCTGTCTGAGCTTACATAGTGCTTCAGTAAACTAATCAAGGCCCATGCTGAATGGGTGGGGTCACACCTCCATGGAAACTATCCAACCAGAGTCATCACCCACAGTTGAGGGGGTGTATCTCCACGGAACACTCAAAGAATTACAATCTAATTAACACTGATATGTCTGCCCACACAAGATTACATCAAAGATAATGGCGTTTTGGGGGATATAATACATTCAAACTGGCACACACCCTAATCCAGTGTGGCTTCATCTTAACTTGATTACATCTGCATTGACCCTATTTCCAAATAAGTTCCCTTTCACAGGTGGCAGGGCTGTGGGTGAGGGGAAATTAGGACTTGAACATATCTTTTTGGGGAGACGATTTAACCCACCACTGCAACCACCTTAGCAATACTTGATTCAGGCAAGAATCATCAATGAATGCTAAAACTAGTGGGGAAAATTTTGATAAGGAGTACACCATTCACATAATTTCAAAGCATCTCCCCAACAAAATATTCATTGGTTACAAACGGGAAAAGAGTAACTTTACCATAAAGAAACCTGGCAGACAGCATCTCTATCCAGTGATCAAACTTAATGTTCCCAGTAATAGGACAAATAGAAATTGCCTAATAGAATGTGATATTCCTACCAAAAAATGGGCATCCTGAATCTAACAATGAAGAAATTGCAACCTGAAGCTGAAGGGCATTCTACCAAATACCTGACCTACAATCTCCAAAAGTGTCAAGGTCGTGAAAGTCAAGGAAGACTGAAGGAGATTTACAGAGACATGGGAACAAAATGCAACGTGCAAAATACAACCCTGGATTCTTTTGCTATAAAGGACAATGTTGGGATAATTAGTGAAACTTGAATGGGATCTGAGGATTAGATGATTATAATGCATTGATATTCATTTCCTGATTTTGATGCTTGTGGTCATGTAGAGAATGTCCTTGTTTGTAAGAAATACATATAAAAGATTTACGGGTGATAAGGCATCCTGTTAGCAACTTTGAAATGGTTCAGGAAAACAAATGCTCTTTGGACAACTGTTGCAACTTCTTGTAGGTTTGAAATTATTCCAAAAGGAAAACATGGAGTTACTTTTTGGAAAACTTTTTCTCCTTTGTTAGCTAATGAAGCTGGTCTCCTGGGGGATGCAGGACAGAACTTTCCAAGGTGACCTGAAGGCATCCCTTTTCCCTCTCAGGCAGGTATTGGTGAAGCCCCCAGGAGTTTCTCCCACAACTGATGTGTGGACAGCACCAAGAGCTGCCAAAGGTGGGTCAGGGGGTGGGAGGCTGCAGGTGCCATGGAAATGGTCTTGGGCTGACTCCAGAGACTAGCACTTCAGCCTCTGCTTGGATACCTCCAGTAATGCAGAGCTCACTACCTCTATTGTACTGATTGTCACTGTTAGCAAGATCTTTCTCTTGTAACCCAAGTCTTGGGTCTGAGGGCAGATCGACCTTACCTTAGCAGGATGGGGTCCCTTCTGACTTAATCATCAGGGAGGTGTTTTGATTCCTTCAGCTTCAATGATGCCCGGCTTTGCAGTGACAGCACCCCCTTGTGTCCAAGGAAAGGAGTGCAGCTGCCTTAAGCCCATATCCCTCTATTTGCTCATCTGTTTGTTCAAGCAACCACTGCACACCAGGTACCGTGCTTAACCCAGAGAAGTACAAAGTTGGATCATTCTAAAGTCTTAATGTCTGATGGAGGGACAGGTTATTACAACAGAGCAGATATCTGTGCCTCTCTAAAGGTAAGCACGGGGGCCCGCTCTAAAGGTAAGCACCCAACACAATCTGGGAAGGCTTCCTGGAGGAAGTGACCACAATTCAGCTCCTATCTGTTTCCTGCTGCCACTGGCCTGGTGTTCAAGGCTCTAACCCCCTGCCCTCACTGCTGAGGCATCACCACCCTCTCCTCTGGGGATTCCAGCTCTGTCTAGGCCCGGATGACAAGTGGCTACCCTCACAAGGTCCTGCACCTGGCCACAGAGGCATCACAGTTCAGTGGGTCCTTCTGGGTAGCTTCCCTTGTTCCTAATAGTATTGATAACAATAATGAAGATATTGATATTATTAATAATAACAGTAACTATTAATTTGTGCCATGCTAAGAACAGTAAATATTACATCATCAAATCCTCACAACTCTCCATGGACCTAGGCACTGAGACTACTCCCATTTTACAGATGGGGAAACTGAGGCTCAGTGAAGTCAAGAAGGAGGGTCTCTTGCCAATCACCTTCCAGTCACCAAGTCTGCAGCTTCATGTGGGTCTGCATCCCCCTTCCCTACCCTCCCTGCTCCTATCTGAGGTCAGCCCCCGACCCCCACTGCCCCTGGCACTCTGGATCCCATTGCATTTTGCAGAGGGCTTGACTCAGTAAGTACTTTACAAAGCTAAGCTATGGTTGTGCATCTCACCTCCACTTTACAGAGGAAGCTGCAGCACCCAGAGAGGCAGGAACTTCCCCCAAACCACAAAGACACCAAATGGCAGGGCCTGGGTGGGGGGAAGCAGGGGACACTTACACTTCTCTGTACCCCCCAAGTGTGTAAGTCTTATTGGATGAGCCATACATATTTGTTGCTTGAAGGAAATGGCCTGCTGGCTTTAACAGCTGACAATGGTCTAAAGCCATCAGAGCTTTCATTTCCAGTGTTTGCGCTATTTTGCTTTTCATCTATGGCTGAAATCCTCAAGGGGTACCACCAGGGATAGTGATATTGGCGAACCTTTCCTTGGTGCTCACTCTGGGCCAGACCCGGCACCTGGTACTTTACATACACTGTGCCATCAATTCTCGCAACAGCCTTTCTGTGGGGTCCGTTTGACAGGTGAGGAAGTGGCGTCTCAGAGAGGTGAGACCACCGGTGCCCTGGATTCCCTCATCCCTGTTCTCTCTCCATTGCTCTCTGCCTTCCAGGCTCCTGCCCACCTTCGACTCCCCTAACACCCAGGGCTCTTCCCTGGCTCTCCCGCTGCTGTACACTGTTCCCCCAGCATCTTCTACATGAGTAGAGACCTTCCCCACCCCGACTACCCACAGCTCTCTCTCTTTCCCTTCACTCCATTCAAACTTCCTTCTGGCACTGGCCATGCTCTGAAATCCCCATTGACTTTACTTCCTCCAGGCACAAACGCTCCTGGAGGGCAGGGACTTGGTCCTCTGGGTCCTCTGGGTCCAGAACGGCTCCTGGCACATTGCAAATGCTCAGTGACTATTTGTTGAGCTGACTCACCTGCAAATCCTAGACACCTGGCTTCTGATAACTCTTTCCCGCATCCCCTCTTCACCCCTCTCACAGCGGCCACTCCAGCTCTGACCCTAACAACTGTGATTCTGTCTCTAGATGCATAAGTATTCAAATCATCCCATGGAATTATCTTTCTAACCCATGCTTCATGTCACTCCCATCCTCACAAACATTACCATCATTACTGTGACCACTATTTGATAAAGACTGTGAACCTGTCATCACAGCTATATTAAAAGTTCCCTAGTATCTTCATCGTATGGATGGCAAACAGAAGCTTAGAGAGGCTATGTGATTTGTCTAATCTCACACCACTACTAAGTGGCAGAACTGGGATTTGAACCCATGCTATTGTGATACCCAAGTCCCTCCTCAGCTACCGTGTCATGCTATAGAGCATAGCTTGAGTGTGCATCAGAATCATATGGACGGCTTGTTAAAACACACATTTCCGGATCCCAGAGGTCTGGGGTGGGGCCCGAGAACTTGCATTTCTAACAAGTTCTCAGGTGAGGCTGATGCTTCCGGTTAGGGGCCATGCTTTGCGAACCACCCACCTAGAAAGATGCACAGCAGCCCAAACAAAGAGTTGTGCCTATAGTTTCAGGAGGTTCATAGAACTCCTGTAGCCTTTTCTTGCACTTTGGGAAGGGGGCGGTGGTCCATGGACCTCACTTCAAAAACCGCTGTTTGTAATAACTACGCCTATTGGGCAGATCCATGACACTCTGGGGCCAGGGGATGTGTTCGGTGAGTTTCCATTAAGCGAGGGACCCTTGAGTCTCAATCCCTAGAACCTTTGCAAATCTGACTCTTCCTTAATAAAATTACTTATCCGACCTTGAAACACACTGTTGCTGACACTCCCCAGAAAGGCCTCTCCTTCTCTGACCGATGCAAATGATAAATATAGGGCCCCAAGCAAATTCTCTCCGAGATTTCGTGTCAGTATTTTAATAATTGTTGAGAAGAGCCTTGGGAACCAATTATAAAAGTAGGACAGTTTTTCCTAAAACGACTTGGTTTCCAACTCCTAAAACTTGTGGGCGTCTAATACTGATGGGTCCAGAAGAATTTTGACATAGTTTCCCCCAAGTGTAAGCTGTGCATGTAATTTGAAATTATGTTACAGCAAAGCTGAGGCACTGACACTTCTCTCCTCTGTCTCACCTGCCTTCCTTCCTCCCTCCTCTCCCTCCCTCCTCCCCCCCTCCTCCCATTTCCCTCCTCCCTCCTCCCACTTCCCTCCTCCCACCTTCCTCCTCCCACTTCCCTCCTCTCACCTCCATCCTCCCACCTCCCTCCTCCCAGCCCTCCCTCTCACTAGCCTCCTCACCCAAATGGAGTGGTCCTAGGATCTGAATCTGGAGGTGGGAAACCTGAACCCTCTGGTTGACCCACAAGGGTTCTGGGAGGACTAGGTCTAGGATGGGTGGAGGGTCTCATGCCAGTGGCAGGCCAGGACTCCTGGGGACAGTTGTGGGGTCCAGGACCCTTGGGGAGACCCTCCCCATGTGCCAATTTCCTGCTTCCAGGTCCACACCTGGCAGAGACCCATGTCCTGTTAAAATCACAGCATCCACCCACAGCCGTTGGGGTGGCTGGCATGTAGCGATCACTGATTCCAGCTTGGGCCAATGACAGGTATGTGATCATCAACATAATAAGCCTTTGTAAAGGTAAGTCAGATCCTGCCCTAGCCCCCCTTCACTGGCCTCCTCATCACACCTGGAATAAAACAAAAATCCTTCACAGTCCGGCCCCTGCTAACCTTGCCACCTTCGTGCCCCTCACTCTCCGTTCAACCTCTCTGGCCTCCTCGCTGCCCCTCGAGCCTGCCAGGCACAGTCCTGTCCCAGGGCCTTTGCACGGCCGCTCCCGCCTCCCTGAATAGATGCCTGGCCATTGCCTCACTTGGTTCAGGCCTCGGCTCAAATGTTAACTTCCCAGAGAACCCCCCAATCCCACCCTGGCTAAGAGAGCCCCTCTCACCTGTTTCTCCATCCCCTGCTTTATTGGTTCATAGCGTTTGTCACTACCCTCCCATTCTGTTCTGCTTGTGGGTCTATTTACTGTCTATCTCCCTCCCTAGAATACAAGGATCATGAGGCAGGGAACAGGTCTGGTGTTTCCCCAGCATTGTATCTCCAGGGCTGGGATCATGGTAGATGGTGCAGGAAACGTTAACTGAACAAATGAATGCTACCACTGATGGGGGAGACTAAGTGCCAAGGTACTATCGGGGTATTTTTGCATTTACCCTCCCAGCCTGCCTTCAAGATGGGAGTGTGGGCCTTTTATTTTTAAACATGAGGAAGGCTCAGCTAAGAGAGCTGATGACTTACCCAAGGTCACACAGCCATAGGGGGACTTGGGCCAGGAACCCAAGTCTACATGTGACTCTAGGCCCCTGGAACTCAGGCCAGCTTAAAACAGGAGCAGGCTGGGGTCTGAGGCAAGGTGGAAGCAGGGGAAGGTAGGTAGGTAGTGTGTGAGAGCAAGCAGGGATAGGGCGGGGGCAATGATTCTCTCCCAGCTGCACCGGCTGAGTGGTCCACGTGAGTGCAGGCTGGGCTTGAAGCAGGGGAGGGTAGCTTTCAGGAAGGACCAGTCCCACGGCGACAGAGTGCAGGTGCAAAGTTAGAACTTAGGGGTCACGCAGCATGGGGTGGATGTTGCAGAGGGTCTGGGGGTGCTACTAGAGAGAGACGGAGGGTAGAGGCAGGGCCCTGGGAGGACCTCAGGTTAAGGCCTTGGAGCAAAGTGGGGAGGGGGCTCTTGGGGCCTGCCTGGGGGGTCCAGGCTGGCTGGAGTGGGCTGGCCCTAAAATCTTTTCAAGTAAACATACACACACACACACACACACACACACACACATATGCAGGATTTATGGAGCTGGGCTGCCAACGTGATCCCGCCCTGCCAGGATGGGCTTGGGGCAAGGCTGGTGCAAGAGATGGGTCAGCACTGCTGGGGGTGGGGAGCAGAGGCAAAGGCTGGGGGTTGCAGCCCACCCTGGTGGATTGTCAGCTCTTGGCTTGGACCACAGAGAAGGGTGCAGAACCAGAAAAAGGGAGAAAGATGCCCACAGCTCAAAATCATCCTGGAGTGACAGGCATGCGATGGGAAGTCATTGGCATCTTGATTGTTAGGGCCGATCAGAGCCAAAGAGTGCTCCAGGGAGGCAGGCACGAGAGTGTGGTTGGGTTTTCTCTATTCGAAGCCAAGGGTAGGGTCGGGAGCATCATGGGGTAGCTGGCTTCATGGCAGAGACCCAACTGGAGGTTGGAAGGAAGTACCAAGGGCTCCCAATGGAGCTGGTGAGAATCAGAATTGAGAGAAACAGTGTCTGCCAGGATAACCCAGACATGGACATTTTCCTGGGAGACAGAGAAGAAAAAGCCAAGATGAAATGGCTCAGAAACAAGTTGATGGGGGCCTGGTTGGGATTCCCACCCCAGACGCTGCCCAGAAACTGCAGGCGGATGTAGACAGACCCACAATTGCAGCAGGGTGAGGGTGGGAAGGCTACCTCATTTGTTCCTGCACCTCCTTGTACATATATGTGCCTGTCTCAGTTTCCCCATCTGTGCAATGGGACAGCAATCCCTGCCTGAAGGGTGTAGTGTGCACTTAGTGACTTACAAATGTGAAAAGTCCCACCACAGTGCTTTCCCCAATAGTCAAAGTTGATTTTGGGGAAGAGACAATGTATGCTTACTTCCAAGAAGCTGTGATGAGTCCCTTTTGAGAACTCCTTTTAGGAGAGAATCTACAGAACTGGGGCCCAAGCACGGGCTCCTACATGCACTTACAGGTCACCAGATCTGTGTGTGGCCCCGTGCTGGGTGCTTGAGACCCGAAGGTGAATCCGTGGCTCTTGCCCCACGGATCCCACAGCCTGGTAGGGAGGGGCATTCAGGTGAATAAATGATGACATCAAATTCCAGTCCCTTGAACACATTCAAGGGATGCAAACCTTTGCATCTCTCAGTCCACTTTGAGCCAAGGTGAGTGAAAAAGGTAAATGACGCAAGTGGGAAACTAGCAAGGTCATGGATGTAGGCTCTGGAACCAGAATGGGTTTCTCTCCAGGCTGGGCCACAGGCAAGTGCCCTGACCTCTCTGTGCCTCAGTTTCCTCTGCTGTGAAATGAGTGCATGGCTGGGCCCTGTGGCTTATGGTGAGGATGAAATGAGATTAAACATGTGAAATGTTCCGGGGTGAGGGCTGTTACAGTTGCAAGTCCTTTTTAGGAATTGAGAAGGGGTGAGCACTCAAGGTGAATGGGGGGCACTGAGAATGGGGTGTTTGTGTGGGGAGATAAACCAGGGCAGAGGAGGGCATGGGGAGAGGAGGGGCAGCACTCACAGCAGAGGATGGATGCGGGGGACACTGACGTCCTTATAAGCAGGACAAGCCTGCCACCCAGTGCTGCTGGGTGCCATGCACAGTGAACGGGAGGAGCGGCTGCCTCTCCAACCTCATCTCCAGTGCCTCCCCCTTGCGGGGCCCCTGGGAGAAGGCTCTGTCGTGACCTCCTGGCCTGGGAACACTTCCTCACCCTCTACCTGCCCCCATCTTCGTTGACTCGGAAGTTCAATGGAGGGGCTTCAGATCCAGGATGCAAGCCCCGCAGCTGCCGGGAAGGTTTATGACAGCAAAATAATTGGGCAGCCAGAGCAGCCAGCCATCGGGGAGCTCCACGGAGTATCAGGCACCCATTAAAAACGATAAGTGTGAAGACGGGATGGCTGCCGGGCAGCTGCGATGCTCTGTCATAAAGTGAAGAAAGCCTGAAAGCAACAATCTGCTCGATCTGTCCTCACCACTTGGGGCCTGACCCTAAGTATTTGGGTAAAGTGGCAGGATGGTACATGACTTTTCTTTTTATATTCGTATTTTAAAAAATATTTTATAATTTTTTTATTTTTATAATTATTTTTATAATTATTTTATAATAAATTTTATAAATGTATTTTACTTTCTACTTTTTACATTTTATTATTATATTATGCTTATATAATTATAGAACACATTTTATTATTATATTTCTGTGTCATTTATAATCATATAATATACACTTTGTTTTTCTATTTTTACTGTGCCTAGCACTGTACTAGCTGCTTTCCATGTATTATCTCACTAATGCTCACATTGGCTTGTGACATAGGACCCATCTTTACCCCCACTTTACAGATGAGGAAATTGAGAAGCAGAGAGGTGAAGTCATTGGTCCAGGGTCACACAGCTAGAATGAGCCACAGTTGGGATTTGAACTCAGGTCTCCTAATCCCCGGCCCTGAGCTTCTAAACCATGATGCTGTAGAGACTTCCTGGTCTTACATGTGTCTTTGGGTAATCCATGCAAATCCTGGAGAAAAAGACACTTATTAGAGAAAAATTGTTTTTAAAACTTCTACCAAGAAATAGTTTTATACATACTTTTCCTCTCAAGTTGTACTTGATAAACGGTTTTATACCTAAAAAAGGAGGTGGGGGGGCGAGATACCGCCACCACCCCCAGGGCTAGCCCAAGGTGAATTTGTGGAGGACATCTGGTCTTCTCAAGTCCTCTTCTTCCCCCTTCCCTCTTTCTCTCCCTTCATGGGGACCCCTCTCATCCTCAGCCACCCTGTGTCTTCTCTTTTCTTTTAAAAACTTGCTCTCATGAAAGGGCCTAATCAATGGCTCAAGAAAGAGTTACAGGGCATAAGGCTTAATGGTAGAATGTCAGGAAGGAAGAGGGAGGGTGTCCTGGTTAGCTAGAGCTGCCATTATGCAAAATACCAGAAATGGATTGGCTTTTACAAATAGGGATTTTATTAGGTTACAAATTTACAGTTCTAAGGCCACAAAAGTGTCCAAACTAAGGCATCAACAAGAAGATACCTTCACTGAAAAATGGCCGATGGTATCCATAACACCTCTGTCAGCTGGGAAGGCACACGGCTGACGTCTGCTGGTCCTTTGCTCCTAGGTTGCAAGCTCTCAGCTTCTGATTCCAGTGGCTTTATTCTTAAGCATCTGTGGGTTCTCACTTAGCATATCTGGGGCAAACTCTGGGCTTCCTCTCTTAGCTTAGCATCTCCAAGTGACTGGGTGTTGGTTCTGGTTTCAACAGCTGTCTCCAAAATGTCTCTGGGTGTTTTCTCTCAAAGCATCTCCGAGCTCTCTTCAAAATGTCTCTGCCTTTTATCCTCTCATAGAGGAGTCAGTAAACTAATTAAGACCACTCTTAAATGGGCAGGGTCACATCTCCATGGAATAATCTAATCAAAAGGTCCCACCCACAATTGGGTGGGTCACATCTCCATGGAAACAACCCAATCAAAAAACCCCACCCACAATAAGTCTGAAGCCACCAGAGTGGAGCAAAAGAACATAGTCTTTCCTGGGGTACACAACAGCCTCAAACCAGCACAGAGGGTAAGAAGAAGGGACAGTGGAAAGAAGAGAAAAGGGGAGAGAAAGAGAGAGCTGATAAATCACACACATTTTTCCAGAATACTTCCCCACATCCTCTAATGTGAGCCCTATAACCCTTATAGGAAATGGACATGAAAGATGAGGAGACAGTCTCCAAGGGGCTAGGGGCTTGTTCAAGGTCACCCAGCTAGAAAGTGGCAGAATAAAGATTCACAGCCAGTCCCCTCCGACTCCACGAGTAGAGTTTGTTGTGTATTTCAAGTCCCTGGAGTGTGCCTAGCCCTTGCTGGGAGCCAGGTGAACAGACGAACATGACCCAGCTCCTGGCCTTCAGCCCTGACTCCTAGCTTGGGCTGGGCTAATCCTGGCTTTGGGAATGTTGGAATATCACATACCCATAAAAACAATGACTATGAAGACAATGCTTCCCAGTTGGACACTTGAGACCTTTGCCAAAACAAGAAACGAAGACAAATTAACAAAGGAAGGAGAGAGCATGTGCCATGAAAAAAGGTGAGGGTCGATGTTTTAAGTGACTCTGCACCTGGTTAGCTGTGTGACCTTGGGTAAGTCACTTAACCTCTCTGAGCATCAGGTTCCTCATCTATAAAATGGTGTTGCTGCCTTGGCTCAGCCTACCCCACAGGATTCCAGGGGGCTATAAAATAACAGAAAGGTTGTGCAGGCAATCTGTAAACTGAAAAGTGCTTCACTTTACAGGTGATATTACTTTGATTGCAATAAAGTATTGCCAATTGATTTCTGAATTACCCCTGTAAGCTGAGCTGGTGCTAAGGGCTTGGCCATTGTGCCATGAGAGCAGCCTTTATCACGGGTACCTCTCCTGGAGGCTTGGAAACAGCAAAGAGGGTGGGTTACTCCCCCCCGCATCTGCTCCCAGCTGCTTCACAAGGAAACCCCTTTAACTCACTGATATGCTCCCAATGCAGTAGGCATTGTCCCCCATTTTATAGATGAGGAAAACTGAGGCCAACTTGTCTCAGCTTATAAGTAGCAGAGTCTAGGCCCACCACATTCTCTGCCTTTTTCCATTCCTCCCTCCCACCCCTGCATAAGAAGGATGGAGCTGGTTGGCACGAAAAGGCCAAGGAATAAGATCCCAGGGAGTAGAGACCTCATTTACAAAACCAAAGAGAGTTTCTGAGGAAAGTTAATTGAAGTGAATGAAATCCCGAAGAATTTAGCACTCAATTTGAGTTAACTATTTTTGGCTTGATCCAAGATGAAAAGACAAAAGAAAGTGCAGCAAAATTGAAGAGAAACTAATTTGGAATACATAATAGGGAGCAAACTTCTCAAATTTCTTCAGAGCCCAGGAGACGTGATTATTCAAGAAAATAATTAGATGCTATCCTGGGGGTAATGAAAGCTAAAAATGAAAAGGAAAGAAATTGAAAACTGCCAGAAAGGTCATGGGCTGCTCTCAATATTTTTTTCTTTTACAGATTTGAAGATGCAAGAATTAATTTGCAAAAGAGCCATAAAGCAGTACAAACTAATCGGCAAGGAAATTAAGTTGGGAAGATCTAAACACTTCGCCCATCTGTCCTGGCTGAGTCTACCAGACAATGCCGAATCAATCTGGTGTTTCTTGAGCCTAGGATGCTGCTTCCCAGGATGACTGGGGAGGGGCAAAGGCAGTGTCTCCTGCCCCAAATCTGAGCTGTCCTTGGGCCTGTAAAGGGTCAGGTGGTGATTATTTTCAGTTCTGTGTGCCACCCAGTCTCAGCTGCAACTGCTCAACTCTATAGCAGGAAAGCAGCAGTTAGCCAGTATGTAAAGGAATGGTTTTTGGGGTTCCAATAAAACTTTATTTACAAAACAGGCAGCAGGCTGGATTTTGCCTGGGGAACCACTTTACTCAATCCCACTTTAATTACTGCAGTATTTCCCACCTGGTCTTCCCATTTGCCGTCTGACCCTGCTCCCACGTACACAAAACATTGGCTATTAGAAGAATCTTTCTAAAATGCAACTATTGAATAATAATAATAAGAAGACAACCACTAACACAGAAACCCAGTGTACTTACTGTATACTAGGCTTGGTTCTTAGTGCATACATAACTCCTATCATCTTCACAATAACCTTTATGAGAAAGGTACAATTATACAGATGGGGACCTGAGGTCCAGAGAGGTGAAGAAACTTGCCCAAGGCCACACAGCCAAGGAGTGTCAAAGGCAGGACTTGAACCCAGGCAGCCTGTCTCCACAGTCCATGCTCTTAATCACTATACTTCCTGCCTTTCATTGGGTTGGCTCCAAATTCTTCAGGAACTCCCCACTTAAAGGGGCTGACACGATCAAGTCCAAATTCCATAGCCTAATACACAAGATCCACTGAGACATGGTATATCTTACCTCTCCAGCCTCATCTTTCTCCAAGCTTCATCCCCATCTCCTGCATTGGAACAGAAGAGCCTTAAATGTCAGGTCTTCATTTATGCTGTTCTCTCTGCCTGGGATTCCCTCCTCCAGCTTCTACATTCCCTAATAACTACTCTTCCTTTGAGTCTCAGTTCAATGTCAGTTCCTCTAAACAGCCCTCCCTGATCTGCTGTCCCATTCCAGTTTGATCAAGTCACTTCTTTTCTTTTGGTCTCAGTTTCCAAGTCTAAAAATTTACAGAGAGTCCTGGAGGGGCTTACCCCTCATACCAGCAACACATTAGCATAAATCAGCCTATCAGATTAGCTGGGTTTCCTAGGAATGTCTAGAAGGGAATGAGAAACAGAAGAAATAAGTTCAGGTGGAGGGAAAAGAAAGGTTGTATCCTGTGTGACTCAATTCCCATTGAAAACTTTCATTCCAACCAAGCCTGAAGTGCAGCTCCACTTGAAAACCTGTCTCTCCAGGCTGGGGACGGGGCTCCGTCCTCCCTACCTGTTTAAGGGCACAATACTTTATTGAACCCAGATTCCCTAACACCAAGAGCAATGCGATTTTCCCAACCCCATACTGGATAAAGAACTGCATTTCAGAGGCTTGAGAGCTTGATTAAAACATCTGTTCATGTCCTGTAAACCCATAACTCCTCCAATTAAAAAAATAAGTAAACGGGCAAACTATTTTAAATAGACACTTCACCAAAGAAAACATATGGATGACAAATAAGTATATGAAAAAAATTTTCAAAATTATTGGCCATTAGGGAAATGAAGAACAAAACTGCAACGAGATACCACCACACCCCCAGCAGAATGGCTATAATCAAAAAGACAGATAATAACAAGGTTGGCAAGAATGCAAAGAAATCTTCATATATTGCTAGCGGAAATGTAAAATGACACAGCCACTTTGGAAAACAGTTTGACAGTTTCTTAAAAAGGTTAAACACACGCTTACCATAAGACACAGTAATTGCATTCCTAGGTATCCACCCAAGGGGAATAAAAACCTATGTTCACACGGAGACTCCTAAGTGATGTTCATAATGGCCAAAAGCTAGAAACAACCTAAACGTCCATCATCTGGTGAATGGATAAACAAAATGACACATCATATTAAAAAAAAAAATCCCTTCAGAATGCCAACTGCTTCTAGTTCCATTTGGATCCTCCAAGGAACCTTTGATCTATACATTGGCTTTCATCCATTCAAACCTAATTTAAATCTGTTATTCTCCCAAGCACTATTCAAAACTTCCCTACTCTTTCATCCATTCCTTCATTTGAAAGAAACTTTGAACTATAACCTACAAGTTCTGATTTCTATTCTAACATTATTCCATCCACCCATTTATCTTTCCACCCATCAACCACCTAGCCATCCTTCCTTCCATCCATCCATCCATCTGTTCATCCTTCCTTCCTTCCTTCCTTCCCTCCCTCCCTCCATCCTTCCTTCCTTCCGTCCATCCTCCATCCATCCATCCTTCCTTCCTTCCATCCATCCTTCCTTCCTTCCGTCCATCCCTCCATCCATCCATCCTTCCTTCCTTCCATCCATCCATCCTTCCTTCCTTCTGTCCATCCATTCATCCACCCTTCCTTCCATCCATCCATCCATCCTT
The DNA here is from genome assembly GCF_015220235.1 of Choloepus didactylus. Taxonomy (NCBI): domain Eukaryota; kingdom Metazoa; phylum Chordata; class Mammalia; order Pilosa; family Megalonychidae; genus Choloepus; species Choloepus didactylus. The sequence goes on from NC_051307.1 coordinate 240,561,143, forward strand.
CTTCCTTCCTTCCTGCCTTCCATCCTTCCATACACCCATCCATCCTTTCTTCCATTCATTCATTCATTCATGCACTCAACTTAAAAATTACTTGCTTGCCCACCATAAGCAGACCCTATACTAGGGGTTGAGTAGCAGGCAAGGATTTACCCTCGGGGAATTTACAGTTTGTAGTGAACAAAGACAGTGAACAAGCAATAGCGTTCTTTCTGCCTGTGGATCACCCTCCCCCACCATTACTGATAGGAAAGCTTGAGTCCTGTGTCCTGAGGTCCCCACCACCCAGCACCCTGACCTTCCCCACTTTCCATCCTCCTCTGTGTATCTCTGCTCCTCGTGATCTGCCTCTCCGTCCTCCCCAGGGGAAGGACTAGTCTACTACTTCCCTTTTCAGGCTAATTCCTCCCTTCTTTCATGTCAGTCCTCTTGATCTCATTCCCTCCTGCCTTCTGCAGCCCCTTGCCCCCCACCCTTACCATCCCCTTTCTTATTTATTTAATGTTTATGTTAAACAACTACTACCCTGATCGGATCCACTGGGATCTCTCGTCTGGACAATTTCAATGCCTCCCTCACTCGTCTCCTCTGACCCACTGCAGTCTTTTCTCAACACAACGTGCCAGGCTGATCCATTAAAACATCCATCAGTGATTGACACATCTCTGCTCCAAACTCTTCAGTGGATCCCACTTCACTCAGCGTGAAAGCCCAAGTCCTTGCCCTGTCCTATGGGACCCCAAGTGATTGTGACCTGGGCTACGTCTCGGATTCTTCTCCCCCTGCTCCCCTCCTCACCCACTTCATTCCAGCTACACTTCACTCTTTCTTAAACTCACCAAACACACCTGCCTCAGGGCCTTTGCACTAGCTGTTCCCACTGCCAGGAACCCCTTTCTTCCAGATCTCCCACAGCTCAGTCTCTTCCTTTGTTCAGGGCTTTGCTCAAACACCCCTCATCAGCAAGGCTTTCTGTGACCACTGACTGTAAAATAGCATCTCATCCTTCCCCATCACTCTCTATCTCCTTTCCCTGCTTTATTTTTTTTTCCATAACATTTTCCATGACAAGCCATATGCTGCTATATTTGTTTATTTTGTTGTTGTTATTCTCTTCCCCCATTAGGGTGCAAACTCCATGAAAGCGCGGACTTTCTGGTTTTGTCCCCGATGTATCTCCAGCACATAGTACAGTTACTGAGACAAAGTAGCTGCTTAAGACATACTTGAATGAATGAACAGCTAACTCTCCACTGGATTTTTCCCCTCAGCCCACCGACATGTCCAAGTGTCTATGAAACAAAATAAAACAAAAACTTTCCTTTGCCCATTTAACTTATCATCTGTTTCTCCTTTCACCACCAAACCTCTTTTTAAAAGGTTTTTAAATGCCTTTTTAAATGCCTTGAGAGAAACCTCTCGTGATCCCACTGTCTATCCACAATAACTATATATATTTCTCTGTGGCTTCTTATAAACCTTAACCAGATGCATAACTCATTTTTTCATAGCTGCTATCAATGTGTATGTACAACTTTGAGTTCCTCTTTCTCTTCTAACCAGATCCTGTACATGCTGATCTAGGTTCTAGATGCTGGGAAGTATTTCCCACATTTCATTCATTCTGATTCCACTCCCCAACTTTTGCCACATCCTTATTATATCTCCTTTACGATCTTCAGTCAATATTTTTCTTTAAAGGAACTCACCTTTTTATTTAAGTAAAGTTATTTTTAAAAGAAACCTTATAACATAACCACAGATGGAAAATCAGTATAACGAGCTACAATTGGAACATAAGTATAAAAATAAAACAAAAACAAAAACAATGTGATTAAATTCTAGATGGAGACTGACCTGCTAGCGGCTCTGAGCCTGAGTTCTGCCTCCACTTTGCTTTTCGTGAAAAGGGAGATTAGCGTTAATCTAATGCTCCAATTGATGACAGGCATTCAAGTTAAGACAGCACCAAACAGAAACCTTCCAAGTAGAGTAATAAGGACTGAAAGACCTAAAAAATGGACTAACATTCTTGTAGTGCAATTCAAAGACATTTAATGCCCCTGAATTCATGGTAGTTAATGTCCTCACTGTGTTCCCTGAAACTAATTTCCTAAGCAATACATAAACCACCCTTTGAAGATCCTGAATGGTGGAAGAAAGAAGAGAGCTGGACTCTGAGGCAGCCCTGAGCGCTAGACCTGGCCCCAGTTCCTGATTGCACATAATCTCAGATAAGTCACTTCTGCTCTCTGGAACTCAGTGTCCTCATCTCTAAGGGAAGCAGTTGACCAGGGGAATTTCTGACCTTTATAATCCATTGGGCCTTAGGTTGATCATTTTAATGGCTGTATAATATTCCACCATATTAATCCAGCCCAATCCACTTAACCCTATTATAGAAGTTTATACTGTTTCTGGTCTTCTGCAGTTCTATTCCCCAGTGTTATAACATTTTTTCCTCACAATATTTTTCCATTTTTGAATTATTTCCTTAGAGTAAATTTCCAGAATTGGGATTCCTGGGTTTCAAACCCTCACTGGCCAATGGTCCTTCCAAAGGTTGTGTCATTTTACAATCACACACATAGTGTGTGCAAGTGTGCTCTGGGCACAAGCCATGAATACTATCTTCAAGGATAACCGAAACCCATTTTAGATACCTTAGGCCATCTGGGGGCTTTGGGAGAAAGCGTGAGTTTAAGGGGCAGAGCTGGTCCCCTTACAGGCAAAACTATGAATTTGCTCAGAGCTCACCTCTTGAAAACCCTGGTGGCCTTCAAAGACTCCCCCTCTTTATCTCAAACCCTGCACTTCCCTCCCCAGTTCTCTGGCAGCCAGAACGTGTGAAGGGTTTTGGTGAGAGAATCTTTTCCCCTTTGCTTTCTCCTGTGGACCCATCTCTCCTGCGCTTTCCTCTAATGAGCAGGCCTGCACCCCAGGGCCCCTAACACCCACCAGGATGGGAATCTGAAACCACACCCAAGACCAGCACCCTCCGAGATGAGTTTGGATGTCTGGGTGTGACTAATTCTTGGTTATGAAGAAGGATTTTGGTGTGGTTTTTATAGACGTTCCTCTCCTTTGTTTCTCAGATAAATGATTTCTCAACTTCATCCAGCAATGAGAGAGCTTCTTCTGACAGTGAAACATCCTCATCTTTTCCATGAGAATGTCAGCCCTGGGAGGGCAGGGGTGGGTCTGTGTTGCTCAAGGCTGCATTTCCAGGACTGAGAGCAGTGCCTGGGGCATTCAGTATGTATTTGGTAAGTGGGTGGATGTTGCCACAGAGTTTCTCCACTTTGATTTGGATGTTGTACAGTATGTGGAGTAAGATACCCCAAGCCATAGCTTTTGGCACCAAGGGCAAGAAAAAATTCTAACAACTTGTCAGCTATGGAGAAACATGACTTTCTAGCTTGGAGAATTTCAGGATTATTCAAGTTCAAATGAAGGATATGAATAAAGTGAATCCAAAGAAAATCAGTGTTTCAGAAGTTAATTGGGATGTGTTTCCTTTTCCCCTTGGACGAAGGGGATACCCAGTCTGAGAAGAGAGGGGAAAGGTAGAGGAACAGAAGGAGAAGGAGAGGAGAGGAAAAGAGAAAGGAGAGGGGGAGGAGAGGAAGAAAAGAGAGAAGAGTAGAATATGTGACTCGTCGGACAAATACAGAGAATAAAAAGCAAAAAAGTTCTGGTTCCAGTTCAAAAACATTTGTTCAGTAAGTTATTTTAAAACATTGGGAGGGACAGGTCGCTGGTTTTAAAGCAGATTGAAAATAGGTTTCTGAATGTTTTCCAGGGTGACCTGGTGAAGCTTCCCCCTGAGGCCTGACTCCTGCCATCAGGACCCTGTCAGGCCGAGCGGTCAGCTTCAAGGCAGAAGGCACTGTGGGGATGAAGTCCAGGACAGAAAACCGAAGCCAGGAGCAGGTCAGCACCCTGGAGAGCTCCAGCCCTGCCGCGTGGCTCTGCCTTGTGAACCTGGCCAAGTAGGAAGAAGTCTCCTTGCCCAAACCCCCTCTGGGTTTTAAAGGACTGTCACCACCCACTCCTGGCTGAGGCCTTGAGTGAACCAGGGCTGTGAGGCTACAAAAATGAATCTTGGAGTGTTAGAGCTGAAAGTAGCGGCCACTGATCTCCCCTCTGAGATTCCAACCTCACTTTTGACAGTATCGTCCCCTCTCCTACCCTCAATCCCTGGTTTTAGACTTGTGGGTGCACTGCATGTTTGGTTCCCTACTCTGGTGAGAACACTGAGTCCCACAGAAATGAAATGAACTCAGTTACCCCTGAGCCAACACCTCACATTCCGAAGGGGAAGAGGTGCCAAGGGGTTGGGGGCGCGTTAGACCATGATTCAGGGTGTGGCACTGGATCCTTTGGGGTTCCCATCTGATGGCCCCTGAAGACTCTAGGCTTTGAAATTCTTGATGCTTTACTCTAACTCACTTTTCCTCTCTTGCTAGCAGAAAACCTATTCTGGGGAGCTGCTTAAGAACTCACTTCCTATGAGTGATAGTCGTGATGCTCATCATAGTGAACGGCGAGCAGCAAATCACTGCTTTGTAAACTGATGAGCCCCACTCTGTTCCGGTCTGGGGAAAGCTTAGCCTTTTCTGGAGCATGTCACTGTGCTGCTGGTTGCCTGTGACTGTGGAAATTTTGAGGCGCTAGTGCCTACAAGAAAACAAGAGAGCTGGGTTCTGATGTCAGTTCTGCAAGAAAAGTCTCAACGGCCCTGTTTTACCAATACTGCCTTCCCCAAGGTCAATGGTAAATATTCAGAACCCAGAGCTGGGTCTGGGACAGAGCATCTGGACAGCTTCAGACTTTGGATGAGACCCCCATGTCTCAAAGCCATGACCCTGGGGGTGGCCCATCTCCTGGGGCCTGCATGACACTTGTAAATGTGACTGGTATCAGCACCTCCCCCCCCCCACACACACAGTATGTTATGAGAGGCACAGAAATGTGGTATCCTGTCCCCAAGTATCCCCAAGTGTCTCCTCACCCAGGCATGGCCAGGTCAGAAATTCTACCCTTTCTTTTGGGTTGAGCATTGCCCCGTCTCCCCGTGCTCCCATGGAGAACACAAGTGCCTCAGAGACACACAAATTCAAAGCTGATCTCTAGCCTGGGGCAGGGACTTTGACCCAAACTGTACCTTTGGGACAGGACCTGGAAAAATTCCCTTTCTGTCATGACCCTGAACATCTAATCTAGAATTGGATGGTGGCCAAGTCCCCTTCTCAACCCACACTCAAGACTTTCCCCCCAAGAGTCTCATATTATTGCTGCTTCTAATTTAGCATTTATATGACTGACTTGCACTTTGGGTTGCACATAAGAACCATCTGGGGAACTTTTAATGCTCTCCCCTCCATGCAAAAATCACACCTCAGACCAATATCACGTCGGAATCTCTGTGGTGGGGCCCGGGCCTCATTAGTTTGGAAAGCTCCCCACGTAGTACCAACATAGAGCCAAGCCTGAGAACCACAACTCTGCTAGGAGAACAGAGACTAGGACTTTACCCTCCTCGATGTCCACTGAACTGAGAGCCCAGTGTCCAGCCCACGGGGGGTAGGTTTTAAATTGCACTTGTGGTGGCAGTTAGATAGGGTTCCACTGCAAAGAAAATCCGTAGAACCCTGAATGGAAATGCTTAACAATCCAAGGTTTATTGTAGGAGAAAGATACAGTATAGCAACACCATGAATGTAAGGATATACATCACAGCTGAAAAGGGCCCAAGAGGCCAGGTAAGGGCTACGATCATCACACCAATATGTCAGGGTCAAACCCACTGGGCTTTGTCTTGGATTGGGAACAGCTGATGTATACACATAAGGTCTTGGAACCAGGAAACAAAACGGAGTGCACTGCACGGCTTCTTATACCTGCTGATCACTGAGGCATACTCGGCCTATGTAACCAGCCCTACTGACAGCATCCTCTGAGGGGCTTACTGAGACCATGTGCAGACCATTAAGCTCATCATCATTATCAATAAACAATGTTGATAAGCTGATCCAAACCACCTGAAACTCACCTGGACCCACGGTCACAAAGCAGCACACTTAATCGGAATGCTTTACACCTTGACCAGGGTTCAGAGCTGTGCAAACCCACCTCTTATTTCAGCAAAACAGCTCAGACCAATTCCAGGCCTGCTGCAATTAACCCTCAAGGCATACCTGTAAGACAAACTCATCTGCTTGTCCTTAAACCTCGACACTCAAAGTGTGGCTTGGAACCAACAGCCTCAGGGTGACCCGGGAGCTTGTGGAAATGCTGAATCTCAGGCTCCCTCCCAAACCTATTGAATTGGAATGTGTATTTTAATAAGATTCCTATGTATGTGGAAGTTTAAACACACTGTCTGAAGCCTCACCACATTCTTGCTACTTTCTTTTCCTACCTTTAAAGGCTGGTTCTGACTTCAGTGCTACAGTGTGCTAAGTAAGAACAGTTTGATTTGCCCAAGAATAAGACAGCTTCCCCCATCCCCATCAGTCCCAAAGCCCCCCATTTCAGGACATGCAGGGTGGTGTCTCCTTCATGGGCTGGTCCAAGGTGGGGAGAGAGCAAGTCTACAGCCAAGACCCCTGCACTGGGAGCTGGCCATTACTGACAGCACTCATCATTGCCCCTCCCTCCCAGGCCATGGATTCAGATGAAATCAGGTTAGAGCTGCAGCTGATGCAGCCTTGAAGGGGAAATTAGTACAACTGCTAACAACAACAATAGCTAACATTTATACCCATCCTAGAACCATTCTACTACTAGCTAGAATTTAATTGAGCATTTACTATGTACCATCAGGCACTCTGCCATATGATTCATTCACCTTAGCTCATTCATTTTCACAACTCTGTAAAGTAGACAGTTGTTATCCCCATTTCACAGATGAGAAAACTGAATCTTAGGTTAAGTATCTTGTCCAAGGTCACCCACACTGAAGGACCAGCATCAGGACTTGGACTCAGATATCTGACTCCAAAGACCCACTCCACTCTTAACCCTTCCCTGTCCCTGTTTTGAGAACTGATCCTTCTAAACTTGCTGGGGGCACAGGAACATGACACAGTTCCTGTCCTGTGGGCATGACAGTCTAAGGGGAATAATTTCTGAGCATGTATTGTTCTTTGCATATATACAGCCATTTACCTATACAACAACCCTAAAAGGTGGGGACATTATTATCTCTACTTGACACATTGAGGCAGGCTCAGAGAGGTTAAGTAACTGCCTTCAGGGTTGCTCAGCTGGATCAGAGAGGCTGTGGAAGGGGCAAACGGACAGATGCCTCAGTGACAGCTCAAGGCATGTAGTTGCATATTTGGACTTTTTCCAACCTTGCCTGACCCCTTGCCAGGGGCTTTGCTGTGCCCCAATTTCAGAGTCCTTTAAGCCCCTCCAGAAGCTACGTGCCTTGGATCTCTGAGCCACTGTTTCCTCATCAATAAATGAGGTCATGCCATTTACCTGGCAAGATCATTGTGATGATAGAATAAGACAGTCTATTTTCCCAAATCACAGTGGGTGCCTAATACTTATCAATCTCTTCTCCTAAATCTCAGGATGGCCGTGAAGTCATGGGAGATACACAACCCCCATTGGGAAAACCATTAGCTTAGAGGGAGCCTGCAAACTAGCATTGGGGCTCCAGGGGCAGAGTTGCCTCCAGCGGTGGTGCAGTATCTCCTTTAGCCACATGAGGGCAGCACATACCCACGCAAAGCCCAGCTCTGGCCACAGTGAGTCGCGGGGCTTGGGGATCTTATTGCAGCTTCCAGAACCCAGGGCAGCCTGAATGCAAGCACAGAAAGCTGGGAGAGTTCACCCAGCTGTGCCCAGCCACTCTACTCTGCCCAATATTCCTCCTCCTCACACCCTGGCTGACTCACATCAGCAAATCCTTCCTAAGCTAAATGCTTAATTTAAAGGTGGAAGCCACAGGCCAGACATTCTCCTGTGTGCTCCGTCATTTTCCGTTCAGCAAATATTTATGGAGTAACTGTTTCATGACAGGCACTGTTATGGGTGCTGGAAACTCAGAAGTGGGTAAAGGAGGCAAAGATCTCTGTCCTCACTGAGCTCAAATTCGAATAGAATTTTTTAGCTGCTTTCCTCCCAGCCACCCCCAACATTTTATTATGAAAATTTTTGAACAAGCAGAAGAGCTGAAAGAATTGAACAGTGAACACTCAGAGACCCACCATCTTTATCACATAACTATCACTTACTCTATCCAGCCATCTACTTTTTTATGCATTTCAAAATAGGTTGCAAACATCACTGTATGTCACCTAGAGGCAAGGTATTTCATTACCTATAGTTCAGTGTTTATTTTGAAGATTTAAAACTGACATAGAGTGAAATGCACAGATCTTATGTGACGCATTTGATGAGTTTTGACAAATGCACATTCTTGTGTACCCAACTCTAATCAAGACAGTATTAGTTGCCCTGTATAAGCTCTACAACTTTGGGTTATTTTCACCTTTCTGTATTGGTTTCCTCAGCTATCTGAAGAACAAAAAAGTTGTTGAGAGAATCAAGTGAAATAACATATGAGAGCACCTCGACCTCAGGACCCCCAGGTTACACAGTCAGCCTGCCTGAATGGGATTCTCGCACCACTATTTTCTGGCTGTGTGACTTTGCACAAGTTGCTTAACCTCTCTGAGCCTCTGCTTCCTTCTCTGAAGTCAGTCATAAAACTTACTTTCTAGCAATGGTCTCAACCCTGGCTGAATGTTAGAATCACCTAGGGAACTGTTAAACACTACCAACACCTGGCCTTCACCCAGGATCCTTGAATGAGAATCTCTGGGAGCAGGGTCTGGGAAAACAGTATGATTTTAAATGCTCCCCAGATGATTTCTCTACTCAGCTAGGGTGAAGACCTGTTGCTTTCTAGAGTAGTTATGAAGATTCAAAGAAATAACACATGTAAAGTATTTGTTGTAGAGTCTGATAAATGGTAAGTTGTTATAAATGTTAGCTAGTATTTTAATTAGGATTCATAATCATAAGAAAACTTGTTCATTACTTACTAGTGATATATCCTGGGGCAAATAATTTCTCTTATTGGACTCAGTTTCTGAGAGTGAAATTAAATATCATACATAAAGTACTCATGCCAGGCACATAAAGGATGCTTTATTAGCACTAATTAACCACCATAGTACAAATTACCCAATGCCTTTAAGATCCAAAGGAGTAACTGACTGGCAGAAGGATTTCAGCTCAGGTGTGTGTGTGTGTGTGCATGTACGGAGGTGGTTTGTAAGGCCAAGAGCCACCTCTGCCTCTCTGTAAAAGAGCCCTAGAGTTGAGGTGGCTCAGCTTCTGCCATATGAAACCTCAGCACCCCCATCCACCCAGGGGGAAGTTTTCCACTGCAAGAGCTAAGTTCCAATATGATATAGGAAGTTGAGTCAAGGGGACCTCCCAGCTCCATGCCCTGTAGAGTTCCAGGCACTTGGGACCTGTTACTTCAGAAGGCAGAGCTATTTGAGAGGCAAATGAGCTTAAAAAGTTCAATCTGCAATACTGGCTGTGTCTGGGGATGCCCACCCTGCACAACCCCAAGGCAGGGGTGGGGGTGGGGTGGGGTGGTGTTGAGAAGCAGAGCAGGGTCCCTCGCAGCCTGGGGGCACCCAACCTTCAAACCCTGCTCTTTCTCTAAACGCAGAGACCTCAACAAGTGATCTGTCTCCCTAATTATTTAGAAACCCATGAATATACTTTCAGAATGGAGAATGACTTGATTAAGGAGAGCTGGATTCTAGTAACTCCCCTGCTGCAAGCTCGTGGACAAAACCTCGAGTAAGAAACATGCCTAAGCTCTGTGAGCCTCAGTGTTCTCTTCTGAAGAATGGTGGGCTGGTGGTAAAGCATAAAAGAGATAACAGATGTGAAAGGAGGTTGAGAACTGTAAAGTGTTCCATCCTTGTAAGATATTATTTCAGGTCCATGGGGTCAGAAAGAAGCTTCCAGGCCTTAATGTGACAGAATTAGCCATTTTAAAAGCAGATGAAACAGAAGCCCTGGGAAGAGCCAAACTTGATTACATCTTGTGAATTCAACCAGAACCTGATGATGTCTCCAACCAAAAGAGGTGCAGTGACCCCAATTACCTCACATCTTTCCCCTTTCATGCAACCTCTTCTAATCCCATCATTCTCTCTTTCCTCTCTTGTTTGCTTTATATCACTAGTAACTTATTATTATAATATTTTTCCACTGTGTAGAAAGAGACATGAAATTTGTGGCACATGTACCTTCACAACCCACTCCTGTGCCCAAAACAGACATTAGTAGTTGATTACTGAACTTTTCCCATTAGTTCCTGGCAGCCTTAAATGCCTCACCCTCCCAGTGCCCAGGTAGACATCACCAAATGATCAGTGCCAACAGGTGAAATGAAACCTCTTTGTCTTTTTTTCCTGATGTGGAATTTGAATAAACACTGGCTAGGAACATGAATTGTTTTGTTTCACCAAATAGAGTATCAAATCTTCAAGGACAGGACCATGCATTAGCTTGCTTCTGTGTTTCAACTAAGTTCCAAGCATATTGGGGGTGGATGTCCTCCGTCAGCCCCCTCTGGTTGGAAAGGCTTTGGGCTAAAGAGGAAGAAATGACAACTGTAATACCTTAGAAAGGGAATGGCAAATATATAGGATATGAGGACACGCCCTGCAAGCTGGTACCTATGGCAGACATAGCTAAGCGATCACAGCACTCTTTCTGGCTCACCTTGGCCTCAGCTTCAGAATCCTTCTCAACACAGTCATCAGACAGCCACTACCAAGTGGAGTTGACACCCAAGAGATCATGCCTTTGTCATCCTCCTCTATTGCTTTGGACTCTCTGAAGAGCTTGCTCACATCTGAGCCTCATTTTTGCCTTGCTCACCAAGCCTGGCCTCCAGGACCGGAGACAGTTGAGGGCAGGATTAGTATTTTCCACTTTACATGGTGGCTAATAAAGACATGTATTTCTGCAAAGGTGGCACGTTCTGGGGCAGAGCTAGATCAAGAAAGGTTCGGGCGAATTTGAGTCTGGAGATCCCATAGTACCTAGGAGAGAGGGGTTTGAGGGCCTTGCCATGCCAACCAGGCAGAGCTAGGCAGGTGCGTCTGGGAAGTACCTGTCTGCAGGTGATGGGGAGGAAGGCCAGCCTGGCAGGTGGGACTGGGCATCGAGAAGAGGGAACAGCGAGACATCCCCACCCAGGTGCAAGGCAGGCAGCTGGGAAAAGGTGCCCAGGTGAGCAGATAAACATCACTACCTGGGAACAGATGATGGGAAGGGGTCCAGACAGGTAGGTGGTGGGTGGTCAGCACCCCTTGAATCTGGAGGTGTGGAGGAGGGTCCCGGGCTTGGGTCCAGGAATAGCAAAGAGCAATAGACACTGAAATACACAGTAGGGCTTGGGGTCTAGAAATGAAGCTCCATTCAGCCAAATGCAATTGTGGAAGGTTGGAGAAGCTGGGTCATCTATATGCCACCAGCAGCCAGCTGGAGGGACCGTGATCCCACCCCCTGGCTGCTCATTGCTCTCGAGGTGCCCCACCCTGCCAGCCTGGGCAGCATCCCTGAGCAGCTCCTCCTGGCAAAGCAGGAATATACAAACATGGCTTGCCATTCCTTGTTGGCGGCTGTCAGAGTACATTTGTGGCAGGAGCATTCATCCACACTCCAGGAAGTCAGTGAAGTGCCAGGGGCACTGTGGAGGATGCCCAGATTTAATGATGTTAAATATTTCTGGATGCCAGCAGGGGATTCACTCCATGTCCAAAGCAGTAGAAAGTGGGACCGGGTTGGTTTCTAGGGGAAAAAAGGGGGGAGAAAGGAGAAATCTACCCTAATCTACCACCTTGATTGCATTGGGTCTTTAAGCAGATCCTGAATACATGAAGAGCCAAGACATCTCCGAGCTAATCCTTAGCTCTGTTAAGCTGCTGTGTATTGCAGAGGAAGAGACTCTGGGCCTCAGTCTCCCCATCTGTCAAGTTAAGACAGTTATACCTGCACTAACAGGGCAAAAATGAGGCTCAGATATAAGCAAGCTCTTCAGAGAGTCTAAAGCAATAGAGGAGGGATGATAAAGTCATGATCTCTTGGGTGTCAACTCCACTTGATAGTGGCTGCCTGATGACTGTGTTGAGAAGGATTCTGAAGCTGAGGCCAAGGTGAGCCAGAAAGAGTGCTGGGATTGCTTAGCTATGTCTGCCATAGGTACCAGATTGGAGGGCGCGTCCTCATATCCTATGTATTTGCCATTCCCTTTCTAAGGTATTACTGTTGTCATCTCTTCTTCTTTAGCCCAAAGCCAAAGTCACTCTGAAAAGGGGCGAACATGCAAGGTCTCCATTCAGGAGGCTTTTGATGCTAATTTCACATGCCCTTTTCTTCCCTCCTCCCTCCTTGCTTCCTTTCCCCTTTCCCTTTCCCTTTCCTCTTCTCTTCCCTTTTGTTTCCTTTCCCTTCTCCCTGCCTCCTCCCTTCCTCTCCTCTCTTCTCCTCTCCCCTCCTCTCCTCTCATTTCCTGTCCTTTTCTTTCCTTCTTTCTTTTGGTAGCACAGCCAGGAGAAGCACACTCAAGCCAGATTTCGGAGTAAAGATCAACAACATCAAATCCTGAAAAGCAGAAGCAACTGAAAACCAAGGTCCAGTTACTGGGCAACAGTCAGATGCACCGAGTGCAGGATAAAAAGCAACACATAGTCGGCACACAGCACAAACACCAGGAACTGCGGAGGTGAAGGGTCCCTTTCTCTGGGTGGAGGTCAGGAACACCAGAGGTCTGGGTCAGGAGGGATCGAGTGAGCAGGAGCAAACCCGGTAACGAGGAGCAGACCATTCACTAACAGAGGCCCCTGGGCCTGTGGGAAGAGCCAGGGCTCAGAGCTCCGACCCAGCCTGGCTGCTCACTAGCTGTGTGACTCAAGTGGCTTACTACTCTCTGGGGCTCAGTTTCCTCACCTGTAAAACGGAGATCACAAACCTACCTCGTGGGGTTGATGTGAAGACTAAATGACACCAGAGCCACAAACAGCCTGCTAGTGTCTGACATCGGCCCCCCTCTCCCACCAGCTTTGGATCCCACATTAACCCTTTCAGGGCCAGGAGGGTCCCCCAGCCCACTGGCTCACACCAGGAGACCCAGAGCCAAAGACATGGAGTGGGTCTGAGAGAGACAAGAAAGTATTTGGGTGATTAACCATTGACAGAGTTTCTTCCCTGTTGTGAGGGCATGTGCAGAATATTCCAGAAAAGTTTTCCTGGGATTTCGACCCATCCTGCCCAAGGGCTTTCTAGCCTTTCCCGTATCACCTCGGGATGGAGCTGGGAAGGAGGAAACTCATGGCTCCTCTTTCTTTGCAATTTTTGTAGAACTTCTGAGCACTGGCCTGGGGTGCTCGTGGTCATTCACTCAACCCTTGGGGTCCCCGTCCTGTCCCACGATCCCAGAGCCCATTTAGGGGCCATCGATATGATAGGGCTACAAGCAACTCTCCCAGGGGCGTGTGCCTCCAAGACCTGTCTTGAGGTGGCAAGAACGCAAGTGTCAGACTCAGGACCCCAAACTCCAGTGCAGCCAGTCACTTACTGGCTTAGAAACCTCCAGCACCTTACTGGGCCTCAGTTTCCTCATCTGTAGCTTCTGTCCCAGCAGAGTGGCTATAGGACTAAATATGATAATGTGTACCTATGAGAGGTCTCTGTAAACTGCAAAATAGTGGATATATATGAACTCATGAACCTCCCCCCGCCCCACCCAATTCACAACTCATCATTGTGACTGGGGAGCACTGGGTCTTACTTTTCTGAATCAGATCACGTGGCTGTCCTACCCCCATTGCTGCCCCATTTCCAGCTACATCCTCTCTTCACTCCAGCTAAAAGAGACTTTTGAATAATCTCTAATCACTCCACATACTTTCAGACCTCAGGGCCTTTGCTCAAGCTAGTCCTTCTGCCCGGAATGCCCTTTCCCTCCACATATGGCAAACTCCTATGAATGCTTCAGAACCCAATGGCAATGCCATTTCCTCCGGGGAGCCTCTCTGCTGCACAGAATTAGCTTCTGCCTCCGTGGCTCCCACAGACCTCTTTTCTGGCTGGCTATTACAGAACGGGTCATCTCCCCCTCGAGGCTGGGAGTGATGGAGAGGAAATACGGGATTGGCCTGACGCCTGCATGGACTTGAACCGGTGACCCTCACCTTCAAGACTCAAGCTAGGCCCTTGCTTCTCTCCTTGGTGGCCCTCATGGAGCAAAGGCAGCCCCTTGCTACTCGGATCCCCGTCTCTGTGTGCTGGGGACGAGCGGCAGTGAAGGGGGCAGTGGTCACGCAGGAGCCAACCGGAAGCTCCACAGGCTGCCCGTCGCCATGGAGATGGGGCTGACCAGTGAATGAATAAACGTGGCCCATTTTTCTGCCTTTGTCTGCAGCCTCCCCGGGGCTCCCTGCTGTCAGCCCCAGCTGTGGGGAAGGCGGAATTTGCCTGATATCGCTGAGCCGCCGCCTGGCAGCGCCGAGCCTGGCCTGGGCCGCTCCACGCCAAGATTCATGCCTGCCTAACAAGCCCCACTTTGTTCCTGTGGGAAAGTCCAGCCTCTCAGGAAAGAGCTCTCTCTCCAGCCGGGCCCCGGGTCTGGGGATGCAGCGAGGCAAACAAAACCTCCATCTGCTGGCAACAGTTTGCAGGCCCTTGTGCCCGGTGGGCCAAGGGATCTGCTCTGGAGGCAGAACTCTAGTGCATCCCTTTGTCTCCGCTCGTCTGGGAGGCCTGAGATACAAAGGGTTTAGCAAAAGGTGGCTGCCCCCCATCACCACCCCACCTGCCCCTGCCTCGTTCCTGCCCAGGCCTCTAGTTTCAAAAGCGGGGGCTGCTGGAGAGGCTGGCGGGTCAGAATGCGGTTAGTGGGCACCCCAGGGCCTCCAGGGGCTCGGCCTGACCCGCCAGCCCTGGAGTTGTGCCCAGTGGGTTTCCAGGCAGTGCTGGGGGGCCAGGTGGGGTCCTGATTCTGCCGCTGTCCACTTGGTGGCCTTGGCCTAATCACGCCACCTTAGCAGCCACATGGTAAGGCTGCCTCCTTGGATGTCTCAGTGGCCAATAATATTGGCAGAAAGGGGGAGCAGCTGTGTTTAGCAGCACCTGTGCCAGGGGTCTGCAAAAGGGTCACCTATGGGTTGTCTCATTGGATGGGTTCTCAGGATGGGAATTCACAATCTCAGAAGTCTATAGGGAATAGGCAGGTAACCTGAGGGACGGTGGTAGGAGCTATGAGGATTCGGGGGTCACTGCCCCACCTAATAGGCCCCCCAGGACTCAGTGCCGGCTAATTGTCACTGTGTGTGGGAGTGTGGGTCCAGCCTTTTTCGGATCTTCTGATTTTTTTAAAAGGAAGTTAAAAAAAAATTCCGATTTTTAAAAATGTAACAAAAAAAAATATATTGTTTTCATAG
Source organism: Choloepus didactylus (assembly GCF_015220235.1). Classification (NCBI taxonomy): domain Eukaryota; kingdom Metazoa; phylum Chordata; class Mammalia; order Pilosa; family Megalonychidae; genus Choloepus; species Choloepus didactylus. The sequence continues at coordinate 240,576,637 of NC_051307.1, forward strand.
AAAGGAAAACTTTATACAAAGGTCTGAAGGGACTGGGGAGGGGCACTGAGGGGGCTCAGTCGTCTTGGGTGGGGTTTCTTAAGCTGGGAGGTGGGTATGTGGATGTTTATTACTTGACTCTTTCTGCCTCACATCATCTTTTTAAAAAAATCTATTTTATTACAATTGTGGTAAAATATACATAACATAAAAATCATTTTAACCATTTTTAAGTGAACAATTCTGTGACATTAAGAACAGTGACAATAGTGTATAACTTTCATCACTACCTATTTCTAGACTATTTCCATCATCCCAAACTGAAACTCATATCCATTAAGCAATCACTGCCCCCACCCTTGGTAACCACTATTCTGCCTTCGGTCTCTATGAATTTGCTTGTGCGAAGGAATCATACAAAATCTGTCCTTTTGTGTCTGGCTTATTTCACTCCACATGACGTCTTCAAGGCATTTCAGCATGCATCAGAACTTCATTTCTTTTGCTGTTGGCAATGCAAAATGGTGCACCACTGTGAAAAATGGTCTAGCAGTTCCTCAGAAAGTTAAACATAGAATTACCATCTGACCCAGCAATTCTGCTCCTGGATATCTACCCAGAAGAACTGAAAGCAGGGACTTGGATAGATACTTGTCCACCAATGTTCATAGAAGCATCATTCACAACAGGCAAAGAGGGGAAGCAGCCCAACGGTCCATCCACAAATGAACGGATAAACAAAATGTGGAATATACATACCATGGAATATTATTTGGCCATAAAAAATGAAGCGGCTTATATATACTTATATGTGTCCATTATATATTTTCTTTTGAATGTGTAACATAGCCTCCATGGTAAATTATTTCAAAACCATCTGGGGACCAGGGAAAGCACACTTTCCATCCGTATCTAGTCCCCAGACCACCTGCTTGGGACACCTGCCCTGTGCCTTAAGCCACCTTCTCCCATTTCACAGATGAGGAAACTTGGACTTGGGGAATTAAGCGACTTGTCCAAGTTCACACGGTTCTCACTGTCTACCATCGTTTGAGTTCTTCCAGCAGCAGCAGAGCCTGAGACAAGCATTTAAGTACAAGTAGTTTATTGGGGAAGTAGTTTATGCCAGGAAATACCAGCCGGGGAGTGGGATGTGAGGCAGGAAAGGGCAGGAGACCAGCCGTAGGACATGTTATTAAGAGATCACTGTGGGCAACTTGAGCTTAATCCTGTTGGGGACTTCTAGGAGACAGTGTAGAACACACACCTCAAAGCCATCCTGCCTGATGGATGAGGGAGCTGGGGTGTTTGTACCCAACTCCCATCAGCCACAGGTCCAGGCAATGCTCCTGGAGGTGCTAATTCCCCAAAATTTCTGGCCTGCTGTTTGCAAGGGCAGAGTGGCTCCAGGTCCAAGAGAGCCCTCAGGGAAAGGGACGCATGGCTGGCCAGCAGGTAGAAAAGTCAGGCAGGTGTGCACTGAAGGGGTCAGAGAGAGGGGACAGAGCAGGATATCAGCGATGGTTGGGCTTCTGACACATGGCTTTCATAATCGCCCCCTGAGAGCACAGCTCCTGTGACGTCACTCACCTGCTCAAATTCACTCACCTGACTAGCTCCCTATCCAAAGCCTACCGAACAAGGATCCCCAAGCTGGGGTCCAGGTAGCTGTGTTTGTAATCCCAATGCCCACTGAAGTTCAAGAGCCATTGGCCAAGGGGAGAAAGCCCAGACTCTTAGCCTGCCATTTGAGGTTTCCACCATGCTCAGCTCCCAACCTTCTCCTCCCTGCTCCAGCTTTCTAAGCTCCAGCCCCCTCAACCTGTGAGAGCCTTTTGTGGAGCATCCGGCCCACAGAAATGCAATGCTTGCAGGAAAGTTCATGGATAGCAATTTCAGACTTGCGGAATTGAAGAAACTGCCCAAATTGAGGGTTTCTGAAATTATGCCACTTATCTTTTCTTGGCCTTAAGATTGCTTTTTATAAATTGAGATGATGAAAATGTTTCTCTCTTCCATGGAGAGGCATAAAGGGAACCAATTCCATTTCATAACCCAAAACATAGTCTTTAATTTTCTATTTCCTCTGCAGCCACAGTAAAGCTGTTAATCTTTAAACTCACACAGATAATCCCCTTCTTGGACATTAAAGGAATCTCAAGGCTCATCATCTTTCCCTGTGGTTTATCTGAATTTAACCCTATAGAACAGAGGTGGGTAACTTAAGTCTTGAGATCAATAGTGAGCTCTTTGATTGAGAGATGTGCCTGCACTCTACAGTACAAACATTTATTGAGCAGCTACTATGTGCCAGGCACTGCAGTGGATTCTGGGAAGGCAGAGGGACCAAGCCCCAGCCCCCAATGTGGGCAAGCCAGGGTGGTCAGGGACATGACTTCCTTACCACGTGGTTGTGCAATAATGAACTCCGGTGGGGGTGTGAGGGGGCAAGGGTGTGACCCTGAGTGTATGTGACCCCCACATGAGTCCTGGTGTGATGTATCAGCATTTGCAACCCTCATCTCCCCCACCCAGGGCTGACTCAAGGGTGAACCTGATACCAAATGTAGCTGTAGCAATGCCATGAAGTGCCTCAGAGGTTCATCCTCTGTTGGGCAGTGATCTCCAGGTTTTCTGATGCATCAGGGAGAGCAATCCAGCTAGAAGCTTAGATACCTTTCGCACCAAATACCCATCATTTTAGCAAGAAGGTCCCCAGCAGGAGCAGGAGTCAATGAATAGGTTGGCCAAGAGAGGGAGACATGGCTTTACTTAACACCAGCCCCCTCAGGGAAGGCCATTACATCATTTCTGCAGGAGAGTCTTACAGAGGGGACATGGTTCAAGAGGTAGGAGAGTGTCTCCCATGGTGGGTTCTGTGGGACACTAGTGCCCAGGTGCCCTCTAGGAAATGGGCTTGGAATCAAATAAATCTGAGAACAGTTGTTGCAGTGGTCCCAACAGGATGGCAATGACATTGACGTTGGTCAAGGGTCGAGTTTCTTTAAAGGCCAAGTCTACCGAGACTGACCTGTTTTGTATGGGCATGCGGACACAAAGCAGGGGGTGGTATAGCTTGTGCCCGAAGGAGATTCAGGTTCCAGCATCTCCTAAGTTCCCTTCAGAGATACCGAGTTGCCACCGACATGGTGTGAGGCTTCCGCCAGCATCAGAACCTTCAATCCTCCCGTTCTCCGGGGTCGAGACAGTCCCCTGCCCCATCCGGACTGCTCTGGACATTCTGGCTCAAGTCTGTCTGCTCAGCAGGTAAAAGAAACGGGTACAAACCCCAGCCCCTTCCTGAGTGTTGACTGCTGGCCAGTTTCCCAGGTTTATCATCCTCCCTAGAAGTGGTTCCCAAATTTGGCTGCCCAGTGGAATCACCAGAGGAGCTTTAAAAAATAATCACCCCCAGAGACGTTGATGTGATTGGTCTGGGGTGCGGCTTGGGCATTGGGAATTATTTAAAAGCTCCACCAGGTAATGCTAACGTGCAGCCTAAGAGAAGAATGCCGATCTAGAAGAACTGGCCTTAGGCCCAATTGACTCTCTTTCCTTGAAATTGACAAAGCACATTATAGTGGAGGTCTGTGAGTCCCTGCAGGAAAGACACCTGTTTAACCCAGTGTCTCCCAAGCATCCTTAGCCATGCATGGAACACCTTTGTCTCCCAACACCTGTTGACATCAGGGAGAATAGTTAGGCTGGATTAATTTTGTACCCCAGTTTGGACATGTTCTTGGTCTTGGCCCGCATACTAGTGGGTGTGGACCCATGGTAAATAAGATCTCCGTAAGATGTTACTTTGGTTAAGGTGTGGCCCCACTGAACTGGATTGGGCTTTATCCAGATTACTGGAGTCCTTTACAAGTAGAGCAAAAGTCAGATGGGAAGAGAAGCCACAGAAGAAGCAAGAAGCTGAAGTTCATGGAACCCAGAAGAGAAAGGAGAAGATGCCACCATCATGTGCATGGCTATGTGACAGAAAAACCAACAACCCCCAAAGATTAGTGACCAGCCAGAAGACACTCACTTGGGAAGAAGCAAGCCTTCTAGCCTCTGAAACCCTGAGCCAGTAAATTCCTCTTAAATCAACCCATTGTATGGTATTTCTTTTAGCTGCCGGGAAACTAAAACAATAGCCTTCTGTGGAACACCCTTTAGGATATGTTGGGAATGGAATATACACTGAGCAAGGTGTCTACAGAATAAAGAGTTCTGAGAGAACTCATTCCATAGGGTGAAGGGGTCCATGGGGTAACAGACAAGTGGGAAGAGAGGGTCTACAGAGACAGATGGTCATTCTGACCTTTGCCCTTGGTGGAAGGTTATTTTATTGATCAAAATATTTGCTGTCCCTCTCTGTGGAAGGATTATATCTCCTTTCCTTACTTATCTCTGGTTTGGCCATGTGACTTGCTCTGGCCAGTGATATGTGACAGAAGCTTTAAGAGCCATGGCCTTGTGCCATTGAATTCTCTTGTTTTCCTTTTATTGTGAGATAGCAACATCCCAGATAGGGGCTGCTCCATTAGCCCAGATCCTAGTTTGTAGGAGACATGGAACAGAGCTGTGGACAACCCACAGAGACCAAGTAACATGAGTGAGAAGTACATCTTTGTGGTTCTAAGTCACTGAGATTTGGGGGTTACTTGTTACCATAGCATAACTTAGTTTAAGCTGACTGATACAGCCAAGGATATGGGGCTGGCATATCTTGCTCTTGCCATAAATTGCTGAGAATTTAGGCTGAGGATTCAGAACTTCTGTACTATTTGAATTTTTTTCTCCAGAGAGTGTATTTCATTTAAGAAAGAAAAAAAAGCTTGTTTAAAAATGCTTCTAGTATTACCCTCATGTTGACCCTCCTAGATGAAATCTTCCTTCTGTTCAGACTGGCAGGGTCAATTGGAAGCTCTGAGCACATGTTTTTTACTCAAGTAGGACAACAAAATGCCTTTCCCAGAAGAGACAGCTAACCTTTAAAAATTAGCCTTTCAGAACTTGGATGTGCAAAAGGAAATGCTGTTGGGGACTTTAAAACCAGAGAAAGTTAATTTTGGTCTCTGCCCAACACACACAGGCTCTAGGTCACCCACCTGGAGGGGGAATGGCTCAGTCAAAATGTCAAAGCAATAACTTCCACGAGACCTTTTGGTTTCCTGCTCTGGGGACATTTAGGCAGTAGAGAGAAAATGCATATCCAGCCTTGGAAGAGATGCCCAAGAACAGTATGGCGCTTATCCTTTCACTGGTTCACTCAAGGCAGCTGGATTCCCTAAGGCTAACACCCTATAGAAAAACATCCCCCCTAATCACAGTGCCTGTAAGTCCACTGTTAAAGATTTAATCCTTGCAGGACTCCTGGTCTCCCCAGTGCTCTACAATGGAGATTACCAAAGTAGAATCTGTGAGCCTGCTAGCTTGTTAACAGGGATGTGTGATTTGCATTAGGTTTGAAGATCTAAATGGTAGTGCTGTGGGATGGAAGTGAGTAGGAGAGTTCCTGAGAGCTGTTCCTTCTAGAACCAGACAAAAGTGAGGCTAAGACAAGAAGAAGTCTAGTATCACAGACCTGGTTGGGGGTCAGGATTGAGCACAACTGGTATTTGGCAGGTAAGTACTGGTACAGCTAAACCTGTTGTTAAAATACCGAAATAATTGCATCCTGTTGATAAGTAGCTGCTCTTATTATAGGATTCCAGACACAGTGACAGGTGATGGGACTGCCCAAGCCACTTTTCCCAGGGAAACCTCTCCCCAGATCTTCCCTACCAGGCAGCAACCCAAGGGCAACTGGTCTACCTACACCTTCAGTGTGATTTCTGTTTTTGGTAACTGAAAGCAAGGTCCCCATGGGAACTGAACCTGGGTGGTGGGTTACCAAAAACTGAAAACAAAGCACAGAGGTGCAGATAGGAGGGAGACAGGGACAAAGTTCTCTAAGTTCTCTGTGTGCAGGCTAAGGGGAAACATGTACCATAGGTTGCTATTGCGAGCTAGGGAGGAGTGAGTCTCTCCAATGCTTGTACTCAATGGGTTTCCACTGGAACTGGAAACCCCAAAGTACTCAGAGTATGTCTAAGAAAGAGGTGGGGAGCCTTCCAAAGGCTCTAAGAACCTAAAGAGTATCCAGAATATATAAAGAACTTCTACACATCAATAAGTAGACAGATCGCTCAATAGTCTCCTGTATAAAAGACTTAACAGGGACATCACAAAGAGGATGTCCAAATGGCCAATAAGTATCTGTATAGAGGCCCGTTAGTGGTCAGAGAAAGGCAAATTGAAACCTCAATGTGGTACCTCTACACACTCACCAAAATGGCTAAAATGCAAGACAGACAATACAAGTACAAGCATGGGGAGCACTTGAAACTTGCATATACTGGAATGGATGGATGGATGGATCTCACCCATGCAATGTCAAAGGAAAGAAGTCAGACACAAAAACCTACCTGCTGTAGGACTCAGGATTGTGTTTCCCCTAGCCAAGGTGGGGAGGTTAGTATTAGGAAGCACAACACAGCTTCTGGGGCACTGGTGCTAGAAGTGTCTTGATCTGGGTGCTAGTTTCATCTATATCTTCAGTTAGTGAAATCTGTCGGGCTATCCTCTTATGATTTGTGCAATTAAAAATTAAAAATTAGGGGAGACCCTCAAGAAAATAATTCAACATTCATCCTCTCCCTTGCCACACATGTCTCAGAGCAGAGAAAGTATTGGGAGAAACATCTTTCCTGAAAAACGTTTACCTGACTACATTTTCACCCTTTGTGCCAAAACTGAAAGAACAACCATGTCTGCTAACATACGCCTCTCAAAATAGAATGTGCTTGGTATGCAGGGTCTCTGGGTGGACAGGTAAGAGGGTTTGCTCTGTGAATTGTTTGTGTGTCCCCCTTTAAGCTTATATTTAGTCATCATTTAACCAGAACCTACAGTGTGCCAGGAACTTTCACCTACAGCACCTCATGTAATGCTCCCCAAAGTGGTAAATTAGAGATGATGACACACATTCACAGATAACGAAGCCAGACCCCGAGTGGGCCGACAACACAAGGCCACCCAGCCGCATGCCTGGAGTGGGTTTTGAACCCATGCACTTCTGGCTGCAAGTTGGGGTTCTTCCATCAGGTCATAGCTGCCTGCTCACATTGGACCAAAAGTTCTGACACTTAAAGGAAATTCTGTGTCAAGCACCATCTTTCATCGATTGTAAATTGTTTCCCACTCACTCCTCTACTTCTGTTTAATTCACACAAAAACACACATCCAGCCTCCTTCAAAGCAGTGTGCAGCCAGGCTCGGGGACCCGGTGCCCCCGGTTTCTGGGGAGGGCCAGGGGAAAGGTGTAACTGTGGCCATGTCCTCGTGGCCCTTCCTTTTACAGTGGTCTGAGTTCTGTCTTTTCCCCCTAGAACAGCCCAGAACTCCCTGCCCCGGGATCTGACAGAGCCTTCCAAACAACCCTTATGGATGCCAAGTCCTGATAGGAGCTGGTAAGAGGGACGTCTGTCCCAGCTGGGGAAGCTGGGGAAGGACTTTCTGAGAGAGGCTCTCCAGGAGTGAGGCTTGAGTGATGGGGAACGGACGCCCCCAGGCATCCAGTGCCTGTTCCAGCCCCCAGGAGGTCCGGCTGGGCTGGGTCATTCGCATTCAAGTTGGTGAAGCTCGTCTTTGGCTTCCTCCTACCTCCTCTACACCCACCCTCTCCTCCTGAACTCAGAGAAGGATCTAACCACCCCAATGTGGGACCTTGGCCAAGAACCTCAATCTTCTCCTCTGGAAAATGGGAAATTTGGCTATATGAACTTCATAGTCCCTTTCAGTTTTCATATTTGGGGGTTTCTCAGGACCCGTTAAAAGCACAAACACCCATGTCCCATCTCTGCAGATTCAGCATGGGGTCCAGATTTAGTTCAGGGCTGGGATTTCTGTATGTTTTAACATAATTCCTGAGCAACTCTCTGATTATATTAAAGTTGATCATTTATGACAATGGATCCCACTGTGCAGGCTGATCTGAATTTCCAGGGCATCCACGCTGGGAATTGGTATTTTTAAACATCTGCAGGAGATGCCAACGAGCAGAGATGTGGGAAACACTGGACCTTGGTTAAGACAGTTTCTGATGGCCAAGCTCCCCTAATTGGGATCCAAGTCTAGTTACCTAACTGTGCCTCAGTTTCCTTATGCATAAAGTGGAAATAATGGCTTCCTTCAGCCTCTGACAGGCAGGCAGGCAGCGTGGCAGGGCGCCCGACCTGGGAGAATTCTGGACACTCCATCTCTCGGACAAGGCAGGATGGGGGTGAGAGGCAGGAGGCAAGCCCAGTCCCACCTCATAAATCACAAGCCAGGAAACGCAGGGCAGGTGACCCTGCCTCCATATATACCACACATTAGATGCTTCACTGCTGTCCCACAAGCGAGCTTTGTGAAGCCAGGATCAGGGAAGAGTGGTGGACAATTAACATAAATAAAACCTTGGGCCAATTCACTCCCGGGATCTACCAGCCTACAAGTCTCCATCACATAAGGACCTGAAACTCAGCTTTTTTTTCAGGGGGTGTGGGAGCATTTGGCTCTGGGTTTGAGGGCACACAAAAAGCCCTCAAAAAGGAGACAGAAATCTATTACCCGCCTGGCCAGAAATAGCCCCGGTGAAGGCTGGGCTGACGCCAAGGGCTGAGAAGCCATCTGAGGGGCCTCGGAAGGGCCTGTGTGAGGAGAATGGGGGAATACTCGCTGGGTCCCACGGTGCTACTGGCTGCAGGGAAGGGCAGAGAGGGGACTTTTTAGCATCTGGAAATCGTGGGACAGTGGGTATAATTTCAGGCTCCTCAACACCGAAGCATCAGTTGAGATCTCACTCCGGGGTCTCTCTAGGGGGGACCCCCTTGCTCGCGAACCCTTTGGAAGCAGTGAGCAGTCAGCAAGCTGGGTCCCTAACAAGGGTGCTGGCCAAGGGCTCGACGGGGCTAAAGGCCTGCCCCGACCTGGGCTTGTGCACCCCTAGAGAGGGCCCCCTGTCTAATTCATCTGCCCCCAGTGCTGCTTTGGCTTCATTTAGGTTTCAGGGGGCCCTGGCTAACCTGACCCTTGAGCCTGCTTTGCTCAGCCTCGGGTTTCCAGACTCACCCTGTGGGAGAGTTGGGGGGAAAAGGCTGTGGGTAGTGGGGTCAGCTGTTCCGTGAGGGCACTGGGGTGAGGTGACCTTGGGTACCAGAGGACCAAGCCTGATAAAAGCTGATGGAGCACTCACTCTGCCAGGAACTCTGTCAAATGCTTAATGGTTAGGAACACGGATTCTCTAGTCAGATCTAGCATTTCCTAGCTGTGCCACCTTGGGTGAGTTATTTCATCTCTCTGTGCTTGGGTTTCCCAAGCCATAAAATGTAGATAATGTGGTTGTTTTGAGGATTAAAGGAGAAAATGCATGGAAAGAATAGTGCCTGGCTCACAGTCAGTGCTTATTACATGTTAACTATTATCGTTATTATCTCTTTAGGTCTTCACTACTTGGAGGGTAATGCTGGCCGCTGTAACAAATAGACCCTCCAAATTCGGTAGAGTAATAGACAGTTTTTTGCACACATAATACAACGCTGGTGTTTCTGGTTGGCAGGCAGCTTCACTCCATATGGTAATTCAGGGACCCAGGCCTAGAACACTGGAATTCTCCTGGGGAGAAAGTTGAAAGAGACGGGGAAGAAGATACACCTGCCTTACCCACCTTGGCCCAGAAGTGGCTCAGCTCCCTTGCACTCACATCCAGTGGTGGGAACTAGACACACATGCTCACCCAAGTGCAAGGAACGATGAGAAATGGTAGCCACTATCTAACTCCAACTCGTGCTATGGAAGAGGGAGCATAAATTATGGAGGACTGTTAGCCATCTCTGCCCCATACTATTTAAGGTAAAGATGTTGAATCTCAGAGGTTAATTCACTTGAGAAGAGCAGAATGGCAGTGCTGAGATTAGAGCACATGTCTACCCACCTCCTAAACTTGACGTTTTCCATTGAGCTACATGGCCTCTGCCTGGGACATTCAATTGCTCCTGGTTTGAGGTCAAATCCACCAACTGATGGCTGGAGGATCATATCCTCCAGCTGCCTGGCTCTCAAATGGCAGCTGCACTAGCCACATGGTCCAAGTAGATTCAAAGGTCTAAGTCAATGGTGAAAATGACCTTCTTGGGACAGACAGTACAAAATAGAGGGAATCCATGCAAGACCCCGGCTGGAAGTCAGACCCCAGTCCTGGAGGTGGCATGGGGTGCAACAAGTTAGAAAGAAAGAGTAGGAAGAGAAGGAAGGCCCAAGCCTGCAGTGCTGAACCACCCAGTGGCTCAAAGGCAGGTGACAGTCTTCTCCTGAGCCTGCTGGCAGCCGGGAGATTCTGAGCATGGTGTGTGAGGATGTATTGGTTCGGTTCTCCCAGAAATGGACTCGAGCAAGGATTCAAGCATCAAGTTTATTTGGAAGGTGAACCTAGAAAATACCAATAGCAGGGGCAGAGACTGTGGCAGGGAAAGGAAGGCAGCCAATAAACGGTGTGTTATCAAGCAAATCACTACCGGGGCAACCGGGGCTCAATCCTGCAGGGGACCTCTAGGACACAGGGTAGAACGTGCCCCAAGATTACCCCAACAGGTTAATAAAAGGGTTGGCTTTTATTTTTTATTTTTATTTTTTAATCCACCAGTTCCCCATACGAAGCACCCTTCAGCATGTAGAGAGGGTAGCATGGGGAATCAACAGTATCTGCTCACTGGGTATTATCCTGGGATCCAAAATTGCATGAAACCCTGGATGTCAGTTGTCAGTGCCAAGGCTGCTGATATATTTCCTCAGCCAGGGTTGGCTTAGAAATTGGGGTGAATCTGTGACTGCATGTGCAGCAGTAAAAGGATAGGTATGACTCCATGACATGGGAGGGGAGGGCAGAAACCGGATCCTCCAGAATAGGGGGCCGCAACATGGCCACAGGCTTGCAGGATCCCTGGGATCCCCCAGCCACTTCCCCCAGGGTCCCACCATCAGCAGAAGGCATCTGTTCTCCCTCTCCCTTTCCAAGTCTCCATCCAGACAGCCTCACTCACATCCAGCATAGTTCACTGTATGGCACAATTCGAGTGGCAGAGCTGTACGCACGTGAGCTGGGTGGGTCAGCCTCCTCTGCACGGAGCAGTGTCCCCATGTGCCAGCTCTGGCCTCAGAAAGAAAGCCGTGCAAATCACACTTCTGAGGTCTCTTCTCTCTCATTTCAATGGATTTCAGGGAAGAGAAGACATCAGCCAGAATGAATGCTAAATTAAATGCACTTAAAGATAATTAAGTGTAATTTCCCTGCCTTAAATGCAAAGGTGTCTGGGGGCTCCTGGAACAGCAGCATCTCTCAGGCAATTCTTGGGGTTCCAGATTTTAGGCCAGAGGGGATGGAGAGTTTGGGGGAGTGGGAAGGGATGCCAGGCATAGGCCCATGACTTTCTCCTTCCAGAGCAGCAAAAAGACACTCAGGAGGTGGCAGGGAGGTCTCCAGAGATGTTTGTGACAAACTGTGGTTGGGTCCCAGGGAGCTTCTACTAGGGAGAAGAGAATCGAGGATGCAGAACCAATGTCCCAAACCCCCAAAGTCTGACAAAAGCCAAGCACCATCAGGTATATTGTATTTCTAAGAGCCTCTCATGTTCTCCAATTTCTTCAAGCGTGAATTGTTCATTTTACGTGTTCCAGATTCCATTATGCAATTAACCAGCTAGCAGGTGCTGTCTCTTCTATGCAGCTCAGCCAAGTGTAGGATGAACCTGTTCTAGTTTGCTAATGCTGCAGAATGCAAAACACCAGAGATGGATTGGCTTTTATAAAAAGGGGGTATATTTGGCTACACAGTTACAGTCTTAAGGCCATAAAGTGTCCAAGGTAACACATCAGTAATCGGGTACCTTCACTGGAGGATGGCCAATGGTGTCTGGAAAACCTCTGTTAGCTGGGAAGGCACGTACCTGGCATCTGCTCCAAAGTTCTGGTTTCAAAATGCCTTTCTCCCAGGATGTTCCTCTCTAGCAAGCTTGCTCCTCTTCAAAATGTCACTCACAGCTGCACTGAGTTCCTTCTCTTTGAGTCAGCTCATTTATATGGCTCCACTGATCAAGGCCCACCCTGAATGGGCAGGGCCAAGCCTCCATGGGAATATCCCATCAGAGTCATCACCCACAGCTGGGTGGGGCACATTCCAAGCAAATCTAATCAGCACCAAAACGTCTGCCCCACAAGACTACATCAAAGATAATGGTGTTCGGGGGACACAATACATTCAAACTGGCACAAACCAGAAACTTCTGCCCTCCAAGATTCGATACTCCTTCTTTCTTATGTTCAGCTTCATCAATGACACTGCTCTCCCCTGGCAGTTTCTCTACCCCTCACCCCTATTTTTCCATGTTCATCTTTTAAGTTTCTTTGCTTCCCCTCATCCAAGCATTATCAGCTCAGGGCTGTCCACGACGGTAACTTAAAATAACTCTGCACTCTTTGTTTTGTCTGCATTTTGATGGGTGACATGTTTTGATGTCTTCCTAAATGCCATTTAGTGAGGCAGACTGAATATGTACACAGATTTTAAGAAAGGAGGGAAGGATTGTGCATTTCAAAATGCCAAAGTCATAATTGAGATTTTTTTTTTTTAAGCAGTAAACCATCTCCCTTTATGTCTAAAAGGCTACTTTCCAACAGCTCCGGCTCTCTGTTCCCCGTGGATCCTTCCACTTGACCATTATCTGCCCAGAATGATCTGTGCCTCTCATTACCATGGGGAGGACAGGGAGGACTGGGGAGAGCTGGCAACCAGCATCAACTGTAGGAGCTAGAAAGAAGCTGGGCATCGAGGGGACACCAGACCCGAAGGCTGTGGAATGGGGTCGGCAGGTGCAGCCAGGACAGGGGGGAAGGTCAAAGGCCAAGGTCGAGGAATCTGGAGATGAGGCAAGGATGGCTGGCGGCAGAGATATTTAATTAGTTGCTTCGGCAAACCCAGGCTACTTGTTGAGACCCAAAAAAACGGCAAGTCTTGGGGTGATGACTGAAAGCAAATTCCCCAGTTCCAAAGGCCTCGCAGTGGAGAAGATGCTATATAAAATCTGATTCCAGTTTGGAGTGATGGAAAAGTTTTGGTAATGGATGGTGGCTAAGGTAGCACAACATTGTGAAATTAATAACACCACCAAACTGTTACTTGAATGTGGTTAAAAGGAAAAATTTGGGTTGTAAATATGTTACCAAAATAAAAATAATAATAAAAAAATACACAAAACATAGAACTAGACAACATGATCCCCAATGTAAACTATGGACTTTAGATAATAGTATAATTATAATAATATCATTTCATCAATTGTATCGAAGTTTCTACAATAATGCAAAGCAATAAAAATAAGGAAAACTGTGGGGGTGGGGGTACATGGGAATTCTGTACTTTCTGCATAATTTTCCTATAAATCTACAACTTCGCTAATTTAAAAAAAGCAATTGAAAAAAAAGGAAAAAAAAAAACCCACAAAAGCCAGTTCTAAACTGTTACTGGTTATTTTTGAGAGTAGAATCTAAGAGTTCCATTCACATGGCAAGGAGATTCAGCTTCTTGGATTGTTCAACACTTTCTCATTTGTGTCTGCCTTGTCATGGGAACCTGGCTGCAAGATTAGGGGGTGGGAAGGGGTGCAGGCTTCATGCGTTCTCTGGAATTCCCCAGGGAGCTACGCTCATAGGATAGTGGCAGTAACAGCAATTCTAGAAATGGCTGGGCCTGAGATTGAGTACCAGCTCTGCTGGGACCTTGGGAAAATTACCTGACCTCTCTGTACCTCCAGGGCCAATGGTATCCACTGCACAGGGCTGTTATAAGGCTTAAATGCGTTTATGTATACAGAACGTATACAGATACTGAGGCTGGCACACAGTACCTTTGTCCATGCTTTCCTTATCAATTGTTATATGCTTGCCGATTGCCTTTTGAAAATGTAATATTTATTTATTTGAAAATGTCAGGGCACAAAGGCACAGGAAATGTTCTCAGCCTTGAAGCAGTTTCCACTCTTTTGGGGTGTAAAGCAGATGCATGAAGCAGGGAGTGAGAATGGTGGTGGTGGGTATGGAGGCGTGGTGAAGAGTGGCCGTCCCTCCTCATTTGCCTTACTGCCTTGCTTTCCAATCCTGCACCTATACTCCTTTGGGGGGTCACATGCCCTCCGTGAGCTCTGTCGTGCCCAGGACCTGGAACCAACCGCAGCCTGGGAGTGTCAGCCAGGGGTCTCATGTTTACGTGGATCTCGGCATCTGCCACCTTCCCTGCCTGGCTGAGCTGGGCTGGGGCAGAGAAGTGTCCCTCATTTAAAACTCAGGCTCTGCTTTCTCTCCCCTGGGTCTCACCTTGGCCCCTCTAACTTCCAACCCCCCCAGTGGCTTCCCCCAAAAAAACACCAAGCATCTCCTGGCCAAAATGAGACAGCAAGAGCAAGGGAAAAGCTTGTGCGTAAAGCTTTCCATGGTTTACAACCCGGGGCCACTCTAATCAGAGGTGCTGCTCCAGGAATAGAAGGAAGCAAACCTCAGCCTCTCCTTACCACCCGCCATGTCTGGGGTGGGATATTTTCACGAACCCCAAAGTACCCCTGCCTTTGCTATTAGCAGATGCGGTACAGCAGGAGGAATGCGGAGTTTAGACATGTAAAGCCTGCACCGGAGTCCCAGCTCTGTCACTTTGGGGAGCTTCCTGATGCTCCCCAAGCTGCAGATCCATGTTTTCAAGATGGGGGGGAGGGTACGGGTGCTATGAAGCCAGAAAGGACTGTGTATTTAGAGGACAGCAACCAACTCCTCATTTGACCCTATTCCTGATGCCCAGGGGATGTGCAACACAAGGGCATATCTTCCTAAAGCACACATGAGGTTGTCACTGCCCTGACAGTGCCTTCTCAGAATGTGGTGCAGAGACCCCCTTGAGGGGCACATGAGGTCCTGCATGCTTAGTCCAAACCTTCTGTGCCGGTTTGAATGTATTATGTCCCCCAAACGCCATTATCTTTGATGCAATCTTGTGTGGGCAGATGTTATATGTGTTGATTAGATTGTAATTCTTTCAGTGTTTCTTTGGAATGCACCCCACCCTACTGTGGGTGATGACTCTGATTGCATAATTTCCATGGAGATGTTGCTCCGCCCATTCGGGGTGGGTCTAAGTTGACCAGTGAAGCCATATAAATGAGCTGACATAACAGAAGGAACTCAGTGCAGCTGTGAGTGATGTTTTGAAGAGGAGCTACAGCCAAGAGGGACACTTTGAAGAAAGCACAGGAGCTGCAGATGAGAGACAGTTTGAAAACGTCTGTTGAAAACAGACTCTTGCTCTGGAGAAGCTGAGAGAGGACAAATATCCCAAGTGCAACTGAGAGTGACATTTTTGAGGAACTGCAGCCTAGAGAGGAACATCCTGGGAGAAAGCCATTCTGAAACCAGAACTTTGGAGCAGACGCCAGCCATGTGCCTTCCCAGCTAACAGAGGTTTTCCAGACACCATTGGCCATCCTCCAGTGAAGGTACCCGATTGCTGATGTGTTACCTTGGACACTTTATGGCCTTAAGACCGTAACTGTGTAACCAAATAACCCCCCTTTTATAAAACCCAAACCATTTCTGATGTTTTGCATTCCAGCAACATTAGCAAACTAGAACACCTTCCTTTCCAGACACAGCTCCTGCTACTCCCTAGCAGGCACGTCGTGCCTCTCAGCTTTTGCTCAGACCTCTGCCTGGAATTCCCACTTGCCTTTCTCCACCTGGAAAATTCCAGCTGGTCCCTTGCCCTGTTCTCCTTTCCTCCAGCAGAGGCAGTGAAGCACAGGAAGAAGGGCTCTGGGAGAAGACCAGGTTAAAGCCCCAGGTCCATCACTTACTAGCTGGGTGAGCTCAGCCACATCACCAAAAGAACACCAGGGATTCTATTTCTTTTAATTCTCATTTTCAGCATATGTCTGGGGTTAGTCCAGACTCATATTAAATTTCCTACCCCCTCTTTACCTATCTCTACACTCAGCAGAATGACGACCCTGAGATACTTGGCAAACCTTTACCAAAGACAGATTCAATGATGTTCCCTAGACTCACGGGCAATTGGAGGTCTCAACTGCTAGCCCATGGCTAAAATAAGGGACAAACTTTTGAGTATGAGGAGTCTCAGGCCATTCATCATTGCTGAACTACTCTTTACATATTAAAGCTCTTGCAGACCCTCCTCTGTGCTCCTTCAACATGCTATTTCTGATTCATCTCACCCGCTTTCCAGCTTCATTCTTACCTAGATCTATTTTTCCAGCCCTGACTTCTCCCACAAACTCAAATCCACATATCCAAGAGCTGGCTGGATACACCCATCTGGATGTCCCATGGGCAACACACGCTTAGTGTGTTCAAAATCAAAGGCATCACTTCCTCTCCTTGCTAGTCTGCTCCTTCTCCTTGCCTCCCCATCTCAGGAATGGAACATCTGCCTGATTCCCCAAGCCAGAACTTGAACATCAGTCGCCCTTGACTATTCCTTCTCACCTACCACGTCCTGCCAAACCTACTTGGTTGGCCATGTGGCTCTTTGATCTACCCTCCTCTCCACCCCCTGCTCCTCCCTGACGTGAGTCACCGTCATCCCTCACTGTGAAACCACAGCAGCCTTTTCCCTCATCTCCTCACTACCACCCAGGTGATTGTTCCAAGACATAACAGTCTGATTCAGTCATTCTCCTGCTTACACAAATTCAAGACATTACATGCAAGACGCTCAACGAGAGCAGGGACTTCGTTTGCTGTCTTTATCACTCACGGCCCTGGGAGGCGACAGATGGCATGCACCAACTGGGCAAATGAAGACTTTAATAAGGGGACTACTTGCAAAGATATGGGCAGAATTCAAGGGGAAACAAAGATGGGGCAGCACCAAGGGCTAGGAACAGTGGGGAGCTACCACCAGCCTCAGCCTGGAGGACCAAGGAGGTGAGGAGTTTCCTGAACCAGAGAGAGCTGCTGGAGAGGGTGACCTAGCAGGAGCTGTGGCTGGTGAGCTTTGGGCACTGCTGACACATGCTGACCCCACAGGGAGGGAACTGGGGGGATAAACACCCTCATCTCACTCTCCCTTCACCCTCTGCTCTCTTGCTAGTGTCTCCGATTTGCCAGCTCTAACCAGCAGCCAGAGGACCCAGAAGCCTGTCCACACAGTCTGTATAAATCAGCCTCCCTGGGCACAGAGCAGTGTGGAGAAGCTGGGCGAGTGGATAAGTAGGAGTAAATGGAAGGTTCCCAGCACCCACTTTATCCCTGGCACACATAAACCATATAGATAATTGAATAAACCATGTATGAATAAATGAATGTACTCCAACTGCCCTTGAGGATGGAGACTTTTGGCCTGGCATTTGGAGTCCCTCATGAATCTGACTCAACCCCCCTTTCCACAAACCCTATGCCTGAGTTCCTGCTAGAATGCTGCTCCTTACCCAAGGCACATCTCCAGGGCCACCTCTTCTGGGAAGCCCTCCCTCATTACCTCAGAAAGTTTGTCACTCTGCCCACACAGACCTCATCTATTCGTTAATTTTATTAAGTCATGATTTGCTTTCTGTTCAAATTGCTTAAAACATCTCTCTCTCCCCTGCAAGTATGAGCACTATCATATTTACCTTTCTATCCATAGCATCTGGTCCATATTAGTGCTCAATAAAATATCGAGTAGTAAATTAATCCAAAATGAAATGATAGACCTGCTGGTTACGATCATTTCTAATGCTGACACTGGAAGCACAATGGCTGTTTTAATATCCATTGCCAAAGACGGTTAAGGTTTTTACCTTCTGATTTGAGATCCAAAGCTGATATAATGACCTGAAGGTACTTCAATTCAGACCTAAGTGAAATCAAAGACAAAGAAGTTGGCACAGAGGGGAAAGCTCCCCCATTGACAGTGGAGTATGCCAGATTGAAATAACTGCTTAGCTTCTCAAGCATCATAAACTAATGGGATTGAAAACCACTGTTTGGAAGCAAAGTTTACAGCCCACTTACTGATGGAGAGGCCTTTTGTGGACATGGGCTGTGGAACTTGTTTTCATTTTGATTTTTTAAAAAATCCAATTTTCATGCAAATAGAAATGGATGTGTTTGAGAGTGCTGACTTTGGGATTTGTTTGAATATCAAGCTGCAGGACTAATATTTGGGGGACTGGAAGGTGTCCAAGGACCCTTAAGGACTCCAGCATTACAAAGGAAACCTAACATGTTGTGATTAAACTATTCAGTGTCCCAAGAAAATAAATGAGCTGGCTTGGAAGAGGAGCTGTTTTGCACTGTCTATTGGCTTCTGAGCAATTCTGTTCTCCAGATTCTGTAACCATTTATGAAGATACATTGTTTAAACTTTGGTTTAAAATTCTCCACTTTTTCAAACATGTTTAAAGTAGGGTTTAAATATTCAGAGGAAGAAGAATGCAAAATTTTAGCCCTGAAACAGATTGTGGAAATACTTTTTTAAAAAGGCAACAGGGAGGAGGAGGGGTCTGCTTGTAGAATTTTAAGGAGTAATTTGTTTTTGCATTCCATGGGATACAGAGCTGAGAGTGACCATGGACTTTAAAAGCAGGAGGGTGGGGAAGGTAAGGATTTATTGCCTGAAACCTCACTCATGACTGAAAAAGGAGAGCATCATGAAGAAATGTGATGTGAGGAAATCAGACATATAATTCTATGTTTAAAACAATCTTTCTTGGATTATGACATAAGGGAATTCAGCTTTGCCCTTAGGTAGAAAGAAAAGTTATTTTATTTGAGTGGGGGGAGAATGAAGTGCACATAGGAAGTTCACACAGGAAGTTCTCAAACTGAAATAGTTTGAAGAGGGCAATTACCTTGTTCTGTGTGATAAGATCAATGATTAGTGAAAGCCTTTAAAAATAACAAATCTGAAGTCCCCACATGGAGAAGCAAGAAAGTGAGCCAGGGACCTGAGAAGCCCAGAAAGCCACTGTTTCTTCCCATGTCACATCAGGGATCAGCCTCAAAATATGCAAAGTTAGAAATCCATGAGAAAGGATGCAAGCTGGAGCTAGCTATTTGTAATTTTCCCCATCTTATTCAAAATCTGATAGGAAGAGCTTATACTTTATCGTAGTTAAATAATATTTGTTATTGTTTTGATAGTTAGAACTTCCTAAATATACATGACATATAGATCTAAGATTGGATCTTGGTTATACTCGCTGGGACAACTGTCCAAAATCTGCACTAATCACTACCTCCCCTAGTGGTCATTTCCATAATTGCAAGCCTGTGTCTTACACTCCCTTGACAAAAGTTACCAGGACATTTATCATCAATGAGTTTGGTTTTACAAACATGATTCCTGGTTTCTTATTGGTCACAGGGTACCACTGCCAAGGGGACTTATGTATCAAATGCTCTGAAGTACAAATGAATGGGCCTGTGACTCCCATCTTGAAGTGGAGCTTCTGGCTCTGGAAGGGCATTGGCCTCTAAAAAACAAAATTATTCTGGGAATGACCCTTCCAAACCACCGAGGCAGCGGGAACTTCATCCTTGATTTCTTAGTGCACAGTGCCAGAACCACAGCTACACGCCCCTTCTCTGTCCCCAGGGGAGAACTGTGTCCAATCCAAGTCCCCATAAAAGGGCAGAGGGACCTGAGTCCTTCCTTCCCAGGTAGCAAAGGCTGTTTGCACCTGAAAGATCTGCGTGGCTTGACATCTATTGATCTGGATCTTTGTTTCATTCTCATTCCTGCTCAAAGTACTCCCGGTTTGCATTTCTGCCACTGTTTTAGTCTAGTATCCTGGCAACTGCTTCCAAGGTTCTTATTCTCTGACAAGCAAAGCAGCAGGAAGGGAGAAGTTGGAGAAATGTTTCTTAAAGTCGGAGCGGAATAAGGGGTAGGGGATGTTTTGGGTTTTCTTTTCTTTTTTATTTTTATCTATCTATATATTTATTTAAGTAATGAAAATATTCTAAAATTGATCGTGGTGAAGAATGCACAACTATGTGATGATACTGTGAGCCACTGATTATATACTTTGGGTGGACTGTATGGTGTGTGGACAGGAATGAAGGGTGACTTGAGAGTGAATAAGGGGGTAAAGGGGAGAAAATAAGAAAAGGAGAGAGGAGGAAAGACAAGGCAGGAAAGGTGAAAAGGGGGAGAAAACACGAAGAAAGAAGATGAAAGGAAGAAAAGGGGAGAAGAGATGGCAGGGAGGGGAAAGAAGGCTGTGTCCACGAGGCCAGAAGTCACCAACAAGCTGTCACAGCTCAGCAGTGACGCAGGCAAGCAAGTGAGTAAAAATGAATGCCCTAACATCTGCCCCACTCCAGCCAGAAATGAATCACCTGGTGACCCGGGAAGCCAGGTCAGCCCCTGCTCCCTAAGATGGGAGGATAAGGTAGGCTGCTGGTAGGCAAACTGGAGTGTCCTCAGTTTGGAGGTGACTTCATCTCAGTCCACCTACTACTCTCTTGGTTTCTGACCCAGACCTTGCTACTACTTCTAGCCTCGTGCCTAGGTTATTGAGAATTCTTCTGGTTTCTGACTCATGCAGTACTTTTCCTGGTCCTATCTTCCAGGAAAGTCTTGGCCTGAGGATTTTGGGTAATGGAAGGATTTCCAAAGAGGTAGTAAGGCTGTCTTCACCCCCCAGAAGAAGGTCAACTACCAGCTATTCTGGTAAGGGTAATGCAAATAGGTACAACAATGTTCCTTGGATGCTGGAGACTTCTAGCAACCTGTATTTTCCACCCCACCTTAGTGCAATAGATAGGCTTAGCAAAAGAGTGCCTTAGGCATTCTAAAGAATACCCCCACCCCTCTAAAAGCCAACAACACTATTTAAACAAGCCCTTAACAACAAATGTCACATGGTCCCATAATTATTCCCCCAGAAGTGTTGGGTTAACTTTTCTAGATTTGCCCATTGGCCACACTAGGTGTGTGGATAAGCTAAAACAAACACTCTTTCGTTCAGGAGATAGAAAGAGTTACACAGAGATGATGATAGTCATGTTCTTATACTGGAAGGAAAATTTCTATGCCATAATTCCTTGAAAAACACAACTTGCCAAAACAGAAACAAGAACAAGTAGCACATTCAAATAATCCTATATTCTTAAAAAGAAAGCCACATAGCTTCATTGGTGAATTCTACCAAATATTTAACCTTCCTACACCTTAAAAAAATAAATCAATCTTATGTCTTCTTGTTGAGAAGATGGAGAGAGAGGAAACATTTCTCAACTCTTTTGTTTGTTTGTTTTTGAGACCAGCTGAACCAAGATACCAATACCTGACAAGAATATTATGAGAAAAGAACATTATAGGTCAATACTGCTCATGAATACAAATGGTAAAATCTTATCCAAAATATTAGCAAATTGATATTTTTTGCTAATATTTTAAAGGATAATGTATTATGACTAAATGAGTTTTATTTTAAAATGCAAGGGTAGTTTAACACTCACATATCAATCAACATATATTTCACCACTTTAACAGATAAATCATATCATAATAGATTTAGAAAAAAACATGATAAAATCAACACCTCTTCATGATAAAAAAAAAACCTCACAGCTTTAGGAAATTCTTTAAACAGATAATGAGTTTCTATAATATATAAACGGCTAACAACAAGTTAATGGTGAAATATTGTATGTTTCCCCTATTATTGGGAATAAGATAAGGGTTAAGGATGGCCATACTCTACTCCCAACTTCAGGGGCAAAGCAAACAATTAGAATTAGTAAGTAAAGTGGTCAAGGTCACTAGCTACACGATCAGTATAAAATGAGTGAGTTTAAACGTATTCAAATCACATGAATTATGTCTTGATCCACAATGGTTTTAAATTAGAAATCAATAACAGAAAGATATCTAGAAAATCTCCCCAAATATTAGGGAAACTAAATATCACAGTTCTAATTAATTTATGGGTCAAAGAAGAAATTACAAGAAAAATTAAAAATATTTTGAATGGAAACAAATTTAAAATAAAATATGTCAAAATTTGTGGATGCAGCTAAAACAGTGCTTAGAAGGAAATTTATAGCAATAAATGCTTATAATAGAAGAGAAGAAAGGTGTCAAATCAATGGCTTGGTCTCTAACTTAAGAAACTAGAATAACAACAAATTAAACTCAAAATAAACAGAAAAAATAAGGGCGACATAAAAAAATCAAGAAATTGAAAACAGAAAAGCAATAAGCAAAAATCAAAAGCTGGTTCTTTAAGAAGATCAATAAAAGGTATAAACTTCTAGCCATAATAATTAGGAAAAAAGGGAGAAGTCATAAATTACAAATATTAGGAATTAGAGAGAGGACATTGCTGTGGGTCCTACAGACTAATAAGATATTATTATGTACAACTTTACATTAATAAATTCACCAAGTTAGAGGAAATGGAAAAATTCCTTGAAAGACATAATTTACCAAAGGCTAACTCAAGAATAACCATATATCCTAAATTGTCCTGTATCTATTAAAGAACTTGAATTTGTAGTTAAAATCCTTCCCTCAAAGAAAACTCCAGGCCCACATGGCTTCATTGGTGAATTCTACCAAATATTTAAGAAAGAAATAATACCAATACTATACAAACTCTTCCAGAAAATTGAACAGGATGTAATACTTCCCAACAAATTCTATGAAGTAACTTTTACCTAATATCAAAACCAGAAAAAAAATTATAAGAAAATAATAAAACTATAAACCAATGTCCTTCATGAACACAGATTTAAAATATAAAATTTTAGTAAATAGTTATACTTAACTATTAACTATAATATATAAAAGAATATATTTAAAAGATATATATAAATACATATAAAAGAATATTAATAATACATAAAAGAATTAAAAAGGTGGAGTTTACCCCAGTAATGCAAAGTTGGTTGTACATTTGAAAATCAATGTAATTCACTATATCATACTTACAGAATAAAAAGGAAGGAAGGAAGGAGGGAGGGAGGGAGGAAAGAGGAAAGAGGAAAAAGCATATGATGACCCAACAAATGCAAAAAAAAAGGCATTTGACAGAACCCAACAACCACTGATGACAGAAAATCCAAGCAAACTAGGACAAGAAGGGAACTTTCTCAACCTGATAAAGTCAATCTATTAAAAATCTACAGCTAAATCATCATACTTAACAGTGAAAGACTAAAAATATTTTCCCATTACAATCAGGAAAGAGAAAAGATTGTCTGCTCTCACCACTTCTATTCAATATTGCATGGAGTTCTAGCTAGTGCAATAAGGCAAGGTAAAGAAATAAGATATGGGTAATATTATCATCTTCATAGAAAATCCTATAGAATATACCCCCAGAATGCTGGAACAATTAAGTGAGTTTATAAAGGTTGCAGGATTCAAAGTTAACATACAAAAATTAATTGAATTTCTATGAACCAGCAAGAAATACTCAGAATTTAAATTAGAAAGAAACACAATTAACAATAGCATCAAAAAACCTAAAATAGTTAGGGATAGATTTTTTTAAAAGATATAGAAGACCTGTATGTAAAAAAACCAACAAACGCTGTTGATAAGAAATTAAAATAAAGCTAAATAGATGGAGAAATATTCAATGTTCATGAATTGGAAAACTCAATATTGCTGAGTTGTCAATTCTGCCAATCCTTCTTCAACTCTTCCAAAACTGAAGGGGAGGGAAACCTTCCTACCTCATTCTATGAGGCCAGCATTACCCTGATACTAAAATCAAATTAAGACATCATGAGAAAATAAAATTACAGAACAATTTCCCTTATGAATATAGATGCAAAGATCCTTAAGAAAATACTAGAAAATCAGATCCAACAGCATATTGAAAGGATTATATACCATGACCAAGTAGGATTATTTATCTCAGGAATATCAACATAAGAAATATATGTTCAACATAAGAAAATCAACCAATGTAATTCCCCACATTAATAGAACAAAGAAAAAAAGACATGCAGTTATCTCAATTGATGTAGAAAAGACATTTGACAAAATCCAACACCCTTTCAGTATAAAAATACCAGAAAAATAGGGATAGAAAGGAACTTCCTCAACATGATAAAGGGCATTGATGGAAAACCACAGCTAACTTTATTCTCAATGGTGGAAGATTGAACTCGTTCCCCAAGATCAGGAACAAAACAAGGATGCCCACTTTAACCACTGCTATTCAACATTGTACTGGAAGTGATAGCCAGAGCAATTAGGCAAGAGAAAGAAATACAAGGCATCTGAATTGGAAAAGTAGAAGTGAAACTATCTCTTTTTGCAGATGACATGATCCTTTATATAGAAAAACCCAAAGAATCTACAAAAACACTAGTAGATTTAAGAAATAAATTTGGCAAAATTGCAGGATACAAGATTAACATGTGTTCCAGTTTGCTAATGCTGCCATTATGCAAAATACCAGAAATGGATTGGCTTTTATAAAGGGGGTTTATTTGACTACAAATTATTTGTTCTACAGCCATAAAAGCAAACTAAGGCATCAACAAGAGGATACCTTCACTGAAGAAAGGCTGATGGCGTATGGAACAACTCTGTCAGCTGGGAAGGCATGCGGCTGGCAATCTGCTTGTCCCAGGTTATGTTTCAGCTCCTCTCTCAGCACCTGTGTGTCCTTAGCTAAGTATCTCCAAGCATCCTTCTGTCCACAACTCCAAGCATCTCTCCAAAAGTCTCTCTCAGATGCTCTTGGGGCATTTTGTCCTCTCTTAGCTTCTCCAGAGCAAACTCTGGGCTAGCATCTCAAAGCATCAGCAAAGCATCTGGGCCTTGGCTTAGCACATCCTAGGGCATTCTCATCTCTCTGCTCTCTGTGCAAGCTCCTTTAAAGGACTTCAGTAAACTAATCAAGACCTACCCTGAATGGGTGGGGTAAGATCTCCATGGAAACATCTAATCAAAATGTTTCACCTACATTTGGGTGAGTCATATCTCCACGGAAACAACCTAATCCAAATATCCCAGGAGATTGGATTAAAACATGGCTTTTGGGGGACATAATATATCCAAACCAGCACAACATGCAAAAATCACCTGTAGACTTCTTGTGGATCTATTAGGTGTCGGCATAAGATGCTCCAGGGTTCCATTCCCCCATATAAATTTTGAATACTTAGCAAAAACTGGCAGAGTCATCTATCTCAAAACTCCAGAAAATAATTATAAGGTTGAAGTAACCAGGTAAGTGCTCAATCAAGAAAAAGCAATTTAAAAATGGTAGGAGAAGGAGATGGAAGAAGATGGTGGCACAGAGAGGAGAAGAAGTTAGTTAGTCCCCCTGGAGCAACTAATAAACAACCAGGAACAACTAGTAAATGATCTGGAATAACTGCTGGGGGATAACCATGACTGTCCACACATCATGCACCAACCTGGATTGGGAGGAATGCCTGAGATCGCAGCCTGGAATCTGTGAGAAGAAACTGTGGACCCAAGGCAGGACCCTCCTCCCCCCATGGCAGCCCAAGCTGCAAAGCCTCGCTGTGATAGAGAGCAGCACTCTCTGAACAAGCAAATATACCTCAGTCCAGCTCCAACTGGGGTTTTAATTGGCAAATTTGGACTGCTCAGTGCAAGCTACAAATCCCCAACAAGCAGACAAAGGCTTTTAGTGATGACTGAACTTGAAGAGCCAGGGGACTTCTCTGTCCTGAGAGGGGGGAGCCCAGAGGACCAGGTGCTATCTCTGGCCATGAGCTGGCCCTGAAGGGGGGTTTTCTGTCCCTTTTTCTCTCTCTTAACCTGGGCAGCTCAGTGGAGAAAGCCTCAGCCATTTTCAGTTCACAGCACTCTGAACCAGAAAAGGGTTGAGATAGCAGAGTCAGTTAGACAGAGAACCTATTTAGATGCAAATGACAACACCCTAGGGGCTGTACCTTCCCTAAGAGGAAGGAGGTGCTGCCCAGCTCTACTACCTGCCTTCGATTCAGAGCCTGGGGGAAAACAGCCAAAACAGAAACTAAGGGGGGCACACCAGTCAGGAGCTACAGGCTAACAAGTGCAACCTGCTGGGCAGGTTAGGAAAACCACAGCAGCTTGAGGCCTCACACAGTGTGTCAATCTTCTAAGACACACCCTCAAGGAAACCTGATACTGAATATTTCCCCTTTCTGGGACCTGAGCCTGTTCTGTCTGGGAAAACCTGATTTGGGTAACCAAGGAAACCAGATGCCTAGTCAACAGAAAACTACAACCTACACTAAGAAAAACAAAGTAATGGCCCAAAGGAACAAACTTACACTTCAACTGAGATACAGGGATTGAAACAACTAATGCTAAATCAATTTAAAAAGTTTAGGGAAGATATGGCAAAAGAGATGAACCACATAATGAAAACACTGGCTGTACATAAGGTAGCAATTGAAAGTTCGAAAAACAACTGGCAGAATCTATGGAAATGAAAGGCACAGCAAAAAAGATGAAAAACACAATGGAGGCATACAACAGCAGATCTCAAGAGGCAGAAAAAAAACACTCAGGAACTGGAGAACAAGACACCTGAAATCCTACCCTCAAAAGAACAGATAGGGAAAAGAATGGAAAAATATGAGCAACATCTCAGAGAATTGAATGACAACATGAAATGCATGAATGTGCATGCCATGAATGTCCCAGAAGGAGAAGAGAAGGGGAGGGGGCAGAAGCAACAAGACAGGAAATAATCAATGAAAATTTCCTATCTCCTATGAAAGACATAAAATTATGGATCCAAGAAGCACAGCATACCCCAAACAGAATAGATCTGAATAGGCCTACTACAAGACATTTAATAATCAGATTATCAAACATCAAAGACAAAGAGAGAATCCTGAAAGCAGCAAGAGAAAAGAGATCCATCACATACAAAGGAAGCTTGATAAGACTATGTGCGGATTTCTCAGTAGAAACCATGGAGGCAAGAAGGAAGTGGGGTGATATATTTAAGATACTGAAAGAGAAAAACCACCAACTAAGAATCCTATATCCAGCAAAACTGTCCTTCAAATAAGAGGGAGAGCTTAAAATATTCTCTGACAAACAGACATTGACAGAGTTTGTGAACAAGATACCTGCTCTACAGGAAACACTAAAGGGAGCACTACAGACAGATAGGAAAAGACAGGAGTGAGAGGTTTGGAACACAGTTTTGGGTGATGGTAGCACAGCAATGTAAGTACCCTGAATAAAGATGACTGTTAGTATGGCTGAAAGAGGAAGGTTAGGAGCATGTGGGACACCAGAAGGAAAGAGGAAAGATAAAGACTGGGACTTTATAACTTAGTGAAACCTAGAGTGCTCAACAATTGTGATAAAATGTGCAAATATGTTTTTTCATGAGGGAGAACAAATGAATAGCAACCTTGCAAGGTGTTAAATATAGGGATGTATTGGGGGAAAAATACAATCAATGCAAACTAGAGATTATAATTAACAGAAACATTGTATTATACTTCCTTTAATGTAACAAAGGCAATACACCAAAGCTAAATGCATATAAGAGGGAGACATAAGGGAGGGTTATGGGACTCCTGGCATTGGTGATGTTGTCTGACTCTTTATTTTATTTTAGTTTAATGCTATCTTTCCTTCTGTTGCTTCCTAGCTGTCATGTTTCTTTTCCTTTTCTTTTTCTTTTTCTTTTGTCTCTCTACCTTCTTTGACTCTTCCTCCTTCTTTGTGGAAGAAATGAAGATGTCCTTATATAGATAGTGGTGATGGTGGTGAATACATAAATTCGTAACTATACAGGGAACCACTGATTGTTTACTTAGGATGGAACATTTGGTGTGTGAACAAAAACGTCTTAAAAAAACGGGTTGATGAAGAAACCTTGAGGGCACTATATTGAGTGAAACTAGTCAGACACATAAGGACAAATATTGCAGGGTCTCACTGATATGAACTAATTATAATATGTAAACTCACAGACATGAAATATAAGTTGCCAGGATATAGAAGGAGGCTAAAGAATGGGGAGCGTTTGCTTATTACGAGCAGAATGTTCAACTAGGATGAACTTAAATGTGTGGAAATGGACAGTGATGATGGTAGCATGTTACGAAAATAACTAACAGTGCTGAATGGTGCATAAATGTTGTGGAAAGGGGAAGCTCATAGTCATGTATGTCACCAGAAGGAAAGTTTGAGGTTAAAATATGGGAACGTATAAACAGTGAATCTTGTGGTGGGCAATGTCTGTGATTAACTGTACAAATATTAGAAATCTTTTTCATGAAACAGAACAAACGTATGACACTATAACTAGAAGTTAATACTAGAGGGGCATATAGTGAAAAAATATACCTATTATAAACTATATACTACAGTTAGCAGCATTTTTAACATTCTTTCATAAACAGTAACAAATGGACTATACCAACACTATGAGTCAATAGTGGAGGGGGGGTGGTTAGGGATATGGAAGGATTTGAGTTTCCTTTCTTTGTCTTTATATCTTTTCTGGAGTAACGAAAATGTTCTAAAAATTGAAAAAAAAATTAATTGTGGTAATGGATGCACAGCTATATGATGGTACTGAGGGCAAGTGATTGTACACTTCGAATCTTTGGATAATTGTATGGTATGTGAACAATCTCAGTAAAAAAAAACTATTAAAAAATATATGAACAACAGAAACTTTATAAAATGCAAAAATCCAAATACTTGACAATGTTCCTCTAACATATATATATGGGCACAAATAAGGCTTTTGTTTTTAGAAGTCTTTTAATAACTTAAGAGTCAATCTTAATAGGAAAATAATCAATGTATGAGAATTAAGCCAGTGTTTTTGACATCCACTGGGCCAACATTAAAAAACAAAACAAACCTAGAAAAAGACAAAACTGAATAAAGCAAAAAAAAAAAAAAAAAAAGGCCCAAAGTAAAAAACTAAACAAATATGAAACCAGGCAAGCACATACACAAATACACTGAAAAATATCTAGCCACTACTAATTAAGTGGTATCCCCTTTACCTAAAAGGTAATGGGGGGGGGGTTTCCCCTTATTTCCCCACTTCCCCATTAATCAACATTCTGGTGATCTCTTAGGTATTATTTGGTCCAATCTGAAGTAAATGTTGTCTTAATTAAAACAGGTTTAATAAAATTGCACCATCATAATGGCATCTGGGCAAATTTAGCAGATACATTTTCGTCTACATAAGTTGCTAAATAGAGATGCCTTTTTATTGACCACGGCATTCTTTCCCTACTCGTCTTTATCTGTCACAGCAACGTGATTAGAGCTGTGTCATAGCCAATGGATTATCCAGTCAGTTGCCTGTTTCAGAGCCCTTTGGCAAAGGAACTATATCACATACACAACACACATAACTCACAGGTATTGAGAAAGCCTGAAGGAGCTGGGAAATAAAAACCAAGAACAATGGAAAACAACATGATTACTGTTACACATGTTCTTTAAGGAAAAAAAGAAGAAATCTAAAAATAAATGCATTGTTCAAAGTAAAAAAAAAAATGGCAGGAGAAGCTTGTGGTACTCTTGCCGACCCCTCTCCCACCCCCTCTGTGGCATGGTGTAGAGCCAGCCTGTACTCCCATTGTGGCACCCTGGCCCTGTTCTGAAGGGAGCAGAGCAACCCCGATGCATGAACTTGGTGCATGTATATTGCATGTATGTTGGTGCTAATCTATTGTGTCATCCTTTAAAACTGAACCATGAATCTCATCTCTGGCTCCTCCTCCCTGAACTTACTCTGGAGGCAGAAGCAACTTGCACACAGTTAAAGCAGTGTAAGAAACAATTACATCAAAATGACCTGGGGCAAAGATTATCAGCTTTAAGAAATACAATAGAGTGGGAGTGGGGTGGGGGAGGACCTTGCAGTTCCTTCTCACCTCAGGCTGGTCTTCTTGATAGGAGGGTTAAATGCTGTAAGAGAGCACCAGGCAGCAAAGAGCCAATTTGCAAAGTCTGTGGAAGGTGTTTTTCAGCATGTTTGTTTGTTTTGGTTAGCTCCAGACACTTAAAGGAAATCTCTGTCATATCACTAGCTAGATACAAACTTAAGGAACAGACAGCTCAGAGACCAAATTCCCAGGGTTGACACTTTAAAATATTAAAATGTACAGTATACAACAAAAGATTATAAGACAAAGAAACAGGAAATGATGGGCCATCCAAAAATACAGGTAAAAAATCAGAAATCATCAATCAAAAGGCCATACTTTGGACATACTGGACAAAGACTTAAAAAAAAATGATCTTCAATATATTCAAGGAGATAAAAAAGACACGGAGAAAAAAACTAAAAGATATAGAAAAATGATGAATGAGCAATATGAAAGTCTCAATAAAGAGACAGAATTTTTTTAAAAGAAACAAACAAAAATACTGGAGTTGAAGACCATAATAACTGAAATGAAAAATTCCCTAGAGTGTTTCAATAGCAGATTAGGACTGGTAGAAGAAAGAATCAGTGAACTTGAAGACAAGGCAATTGGAATCAGTCAGGCTGAGGAGCAGAAAGAAAAAAGAATGCAAAAAGGGAACAGAGCCTAAGAAATTTATGGGCCACCAACAAGCATAGCAATATACACATTATGAGAATCCCAGCAAAAAAAAGAGAAAAAGAAGCAGAAGGAATATCCAAAGAGGTAATGGTAGAATACTTCCCAAATTTAATGAAAGACATGAATATACATGTCAAGGAAGCCCAAACCCAAAAAGGATAAACTTGAAGAGAACCACACCCAGATACAAACTGTCCAATGTCAAGCACATGGAGAGAGTCCTGAAAACTGCAAGAGAAAAGTAAGGTGTTATGCACAAGGGAGTCCCTATAATATTAAGTGCTGATTTCTCATCAGAAATCATAGAAGCAAGAAATATCCTGTGAGACTGTCCTTCAAAAATGAGGGAAAGAGTAAGACATTTCCAGTGGCCAAGAAGTACATGAAAAGATGTTCAACATTACTAGTCATCAGAGAAATGCAAATCAAAACCACAATGAGATACCACTTCACACACACTAGGATGGTGTTCTAGTTTGCTAATGCTGACAGAATGCAAAACACCAGAGATGGATTGGCTTTTATAAAAGGGGGTTTATTTGGTTACACAATTACAGTCTCAAGGCCATAAAGTGTCCAAGGTAACACAGCAGCAATTGGGTACCTTCACTGGAGGATGGCCAATGGCATCCAGAAAACCTCTGTTAGCTGGGAAGGCACGTGGCTGGTGTCTGCTCCAAAGTTCTAGTTTCAAAATGGCTTTCTCCCAGGATGTTCCTCTCTAGGCTGCAGTTCCTCAAAAATGTCACTGTTAGTTGGACTTGGGGTATTTGTCCTCTTTCAGCTTCTCCAGAGCAAGAGTCTGCTTTCAATGGCCGTTTTCAAACTGTCTCTCATCTGCAGCTCCTGTGCTTTCTTCAAAGTGTCCCTCTTGGCTGTAGCTCCTCTTCAAAACGTCACTCACAGATGCACTGAGAGCCCTCTGCCTGTCAGCTCATTTATATGGCTCCACTGATCAAGGCCCACCCTGAATGCGTGGGGCCATGCCTCCATGGAAACAGCTCATCAGAGTTATCACCTACAGTTGGGTGGGGCGCATTTCCATGCAAATCTAATCAGCACCAAAATGTCTGCCCCAAAAGACTGTATCAAAGAATATGGCTTTTTCTGGGGGACATAATACATTCAAACCAGCACAGATGGCTATTATTTTAAAAATGGAAAATAACAAGTACAAGTGTTGGTGAGGATGAGAAGAAATTGGAACCCTTGTACATTTTTGGTGGGATGCAGTCACTGTGGAAAACTGTTGGTGGTTCCTCAACAAGTTAAGCATAGAATTACCATTTGACCCAGCAATTCCATTCCTAGAATATACCTCAAAGAGTTGAAAGCAGGGACTCAAGCAGATACTTATATACTGATGTTCATAGAAGCATTATTCGCAATTGCCAAAAAGTAGAAACAACTGAAGTGTCCATTTAAAGATAAAAGCATAAACATGTTGTATATCCATACTATGTTATATTATTCAGCCATAAAAAGGAATGAAGTTTTGATACATGTTACAACATGGCAGAATTCTGAAAGCATTATGTTGAGAGAATAAGCCAGACACAAAAGGACAAATATTGTATGATTCCACTTATACAAAATATCTAAAGTAAGCAAGTTAATAGAGAGAAAGCAGATTAAGGTTACCAGGGACCAGGCAAATGGGTGATGGGGAGTTCTTGCTGAATAGGTAAAGAGTTTCCATTTGGGGTCATGAAAGTTCTTGGTAATGGATGGTGGTGATGGTAGCACAATCTTGGGAATGTAATTAACACCAATGAAGTGTGCACTTAAAAATGTTTAAAATGGGATAGTTTGTGGTTTCTGTTACCACACTAGGAAATAAAAAATTATATCAACAAATGCTGTCCATTTGTCCTAAATTAATCTATATATTAAATGAATCCCAATCATAATCCCCCAGTGATTTTTTTAGTAGAAATTAACAATTTGATTCTAAGATTTATATGAAAATGCAAAGGACCAATAATTTTGCAAAAGAACAAGAAGTTGGAGGACCCAGACTTTCTGATTTCAAGTTTTATTATAAAGCTGCAGAAATCAAGGCAGGGTGATACTGACATAAAATTATAACATATAGATTAATGGAACAGAATAGAAAGCTCAAAAATACACCATATATGTGTGGTCCATTGATTTTCAACACAGGTGCCAACAGAGTTCAATGGGAAGAAGGATAATCTATTCAACAAATGATCCCCAAAGAACTGAATATTCAAAAGCAAAAAATGAACCCAGACTCTTATGAATCAAACCATATACAAAAATTAACTCAAAAAGGATCAAAGACCTAAATGTAAAACCTAAAATTATTAAAATCTGTAGAGGAAACCATGGGAAAAAAACTTGGTGACCTTAGATTTGGCAAAGATTTCTTAAACAGGACACAAAAAGCACAAACTATAAAAGAAAAGTCTTTAATCAAAATTAAAAACTGTTGCTCTTCAACAGATATTGTTAGAAAATGAAAAGGCATGCCACCGACTGGGAGAAAATATTTGCAAAATAAATATCCCACAAAGGTCTTGCATCTAGCATATATAAAGAATTCTTATAAAACCCAATACAAATGGGCAAAAGACATGAAGTGACACTTCACCAAAGAAGCATAGTGATGGCAAATAAGCACATAAAACATGCTCAACATCATTAGTTATTAGGGAAATTAAATTTAAAATCACAATAAGATACCAATGCGCAGTTACTAGAATGATTAAAATTAAAAAGACTAACCACTCCAAGTATTAGTGAGGACATAGAGCAACCAAAACTTTCAAACTTTACTGGTAGGAATATAAAATGGCACAGTCACTTTGGAAAGGAATGAAGTTTCTTAAAAAGTTAAATATACCCCAACCATATGACCCAGACACTTCACTCC
Organism: Choloepus didactylus; assembly: GCF_015220235.1. NCBI lineage: Eukaryota > Metazoa > Chordata > Mammalia > Pilosa > Megalonychidae > Choloepus > Choloepus didactylus. Next base: position 240,610,154 of record NC_051307.1, read on the forward strand.
TAGATATTTACCCACGACAAGAGAAATGAAAGTAAATGTCCACAGAAAGATTTGTAGTAGCCCCAAGCTGGAAATAGCTTAAATACTCATTAACAGATGAATGGGTAAATGAACTCTTATACCCAGGCAACAGATGCTCATTAACTAAAAAGGAACCAAATATTGATATATGTAAACGCATAGCTAAATCTCAAGATAGTTATCTCAGCGGAAGAGCTCAGACGCCCCCTCCCAAAGTACCTAATGCATGAATTCCATTTATTATCTCAATCATACCTCAATAAAGGTGTCAAAGTCAATTGTATTTAACTGTATTATTATATACTAGCAATAAGCAACAGGAAAATGAAATTTTAAAAATACTATTTGCAAGGGCATCAAAAGTGCCAAATATCTAAGAATAAATCTAACAAAAGATGTTGAAATATAAAAACATGGAATTAAATTAAAGAAGACCTAAATAAATGGAGATCCAGGTTCATGCACGTAGATTCAATATTGTTCTGAAGTCAATTCTCCTATAGAATCAAGGCAGCCCCAATCGAAAACCCCACTGGTTTTTCTTTGGTGGCAATTGAGAAATTATATTTTTAAATTTATATGGAACTGCAAAGGATCTAAAATAACCAAGGCAATCTTAAAGGATAAGACCAAGCTGGAGGACTTATGTTAGCACATTTCAAGACTTAGTAAAAACCCACCATAATTAGGACCATGTGGTATTAACACAAGGATAGACAAAAAGACCCATGGAAGAAAATAGAGAGCCCAGAAATGATTCACACCCACATGGCTATGCAACAGTTTCGCTGCAATTCAGTGGAGGAAGGTTCTTTTCCATAAATGCTATCAGAGCAATTTGATATCTGTATGGAAAAAAAAATCCAAAGAACCTTGCCTCCTTCACAAAACTAAATTCTAAATAGGTCATAGATTTAAATGTGAAAGGTAAAACAATAAAACTTTTAGAAGAAAATATAGGAAAACATCTATAGGCACTTGAGAATGCAGAGATTTAAACCGAAAACAAAAAACACAAAACCTAAGGGGAAAAAAATGGATAAATTGGATTGCTTTAAAATTAATTAAGGTATGGTAAAGGAAAGCCATACAGTGAGAGATAATATTTGCAATATATATATCTGACAAGACTATATCAAGAATTTATTAAGAATTCCTACAGCAAGTAAATAAGAAGACAAACAGCCCAATGGAAAATGGGCAAACAACCTGAACAATCATCTCACACAGGAGGGTATCAAAATGGTCAATGGACATGAAAAGGTGCTCAACTTCACAACAGAAAAGGGTAAACATGTAAATTAAATACTCAATATAACACCGTTACACACCCACCAGTGTCTAAAATTAAAAAGTCAGACAACACTGAGAATTGGCAAAGATGTGGAGCAAATGGAACTCTCATATGTTGCTGGTCAAAGTGTTTTTGGGGAACTTGTTGGCAGGATCTAAACTGAACATACATATCCTTATGATCCAGTATTTTTACTTCAGGAATCTGTGCATATGCTCAACAAAAGAGATACATAAAAATGTTCATTGCGCACTATTCCTAATAGTCAAAACTGCAAACTCAACTGCCCATCAACTATAGAATAGAAAAATAAATTGTATTTAATTCATACCTGGGGACGAACAAACCATTACCACATGGAAGAAGCACACCCAGATAAAGCTGAGTAAAACCATCAGAAACAAAGGAGTACACATGGTACGATTCCATTTATAGAAAAAGTGTAAAAACAGGGAAGAGTAATCTATGATGTCAGAAGTCAGCACAGGCACTACTCTTGGGGTGGCAGTGGCTGGAAAGGGGCATAAGGGAGTTTCTGGGTACTGGCATTGTTTTATTACTTGATCTGGGTGCTGGTGATAAAGGTGAGTTCACCCTGCGGAAATTCATCAAGCTGTACAGTTATGATTTGTATACTTTTCTTACGTATGTCAATTTAAAAATAAAGGTTGACTGACAGTGAAAAGTGCTGTGACGGAAATTAACCAGATGCTGGAAAGATAATTTGGTTGGTATGGTCAGTCAGGGAGGGCTCCTTAGAAGAGGGGATATTTAACTGAAAGCTGGAGAATGAGATGGAGCCTGCTATGAGAAAGAACATTTGGGGAAGAGCTTCCTAGAATAGGAAGAACAGCATGGACAAAGGTTCTGAGGCTGGAACGAGTTTGAGATATTGGAGTGACTGATAGGGGCATGCTGGAGCTGGGTATGATGGAGCTGGGACATGCTGGAGCTGGGACATGCTGGAGCTGGGGCATGATGGACCTGGGACATGCTGGAGCTGGGGTGTGATGGAGCTGGGGTGTGCTGGAGCTGGGGCATGATGGGGCTGGGGTGTGATGGAGCTGGGGTGTGCTGGAGCTGGGGCATGATGGGGCTGGGGTGTGATGGAGCTGGGGCATGCTGGAGCTGAGGTGTGATGGAGCTGGGGTGTGCTGGAGCTGGGGCATGCTGGAGCTGGCTTGTACCACCTTGAAAGAGTTGGTTCTGTTCATCTCTTCCCAACTCTGTCTAGTGATGTCACATTGGTGGCTTGAAAAATCAGCAAATGATGTCAGTACTCCCACCCCACCCCCTGCTTACGAAAACCACAACGGACTTGCCTTTGTTGGGCTTTTAACTGCCTTCCAGATTCATTCACTTGATCATGTCCTGGAGTCCTGGGTTTGTTCCTCAGTTTTCTTCTCTCTCCTGCTCAACAAAAAAACAAATGAAAAGGAAAAAAAAAAAGAAAAGGGAAAATCTTCTTTGATGCAATAGAAGAGGACCTACCGCTTTCATTTGTCTGTTACCGTTAACTGCTTATTATTTTTCTTTAGTATAGTGCAGCAGTTGGCAAACTATGGCCAAATCCAGCCCACAACCTGTTCTTATAAATAAAGTTTTATTTGTTTACATACTGTCTAGGTCTGCGTTAGCACTAACACAGTAGAATTAAGGTGTTGCAATAGAGACCATATGAGCTGCAAAGTCTATCCAGCTATTTATAGAAAAAGTTTGCCAACTCCTGGTAGAGAGCATTAGTGGTGCTTAGCAGTTGTCTTGTCCAATCCTTGGGGCTACTATTGTTTGCATTCCTGTCAAATACTTGTTACACCAAGCCTGCCGGTGCATTTTCTTCCACCGATACACTCTCCCAGTTCCCCACCCATGCTAGCTTGAATGGTCGGGCTCTCCCTGCCTGACCAGCCACCAATGATGGGGACCTAATGGCCAGCCAGGCAGTGACTCTAATGGTCAGCCAGGCAGTGACTGACCTGGCACCAGCCACCAACGATGGGGACCTTATGGCCAGCCAGGCAGTGAGTAACCTTACTCCCAAAGACCATCTTCCCGCCTTCATCCTCAGACCACTCCCAGCACCAACTATGGAGCTTGGGTCCTCCAAAGGGAGAAGATGAGCTGAAGTATGGGGGACAATACATTTACTAAGGGTCAATATCAGAAAATGGAAGCAGGAGGAAGCAGGAATGGGCCAAGGGAGAAGCTGACCCATGATGACAGTCTGATGAAGTCTTGGCTGATCTGGCAGGGAGCTCTGGAGTCAGTAGAGACCACCAGAATGTCCTGGCCTGGCCAAAATGGCTGGACCTCATACTCCTGCCCCACTAAGTCACTAAATGCAGACTGCCACAGGAGGGGTGTGACCCAAACCAGGTGAGTCTCTACAGCTGAAGTGGACAATGAAGGAGTGGCAAGTCCCTGGAAAGAGGATCCAGGTAGTACATACCAAGGTCTACCATAGACCTACCACCCCTGGGGCCCCTGGTGTCCCAACCCTTTCCACACTGGCCCCTTATATTATTCCTTCTTCTCATTTTCTGAACCATTGCACCTAACAAACCAATCATGCTGGGGAAAGGGGGGAAACTTACATTTATTGGGAGACTACTGCATGCTAGCTGCTTTACGGACCTCATCTCATTAAGGCAACCTCCTGACGCTCTGTTTTGCAGAGAAGACCAAGGCTCAGCAAGGTGAGCTGACTTGGCCAGAGTCATCCAGCTAAGAAGTGGCAGGGCTGATTTTCAGATGAGGCTATCAAGCATAAAATCCCATGTTTTCTCTACTGTGTCCTACTACCTTTACAAATAAATTATTGTGCATTACAACAGTTGATTCCACAAATACAAATAATGGCCCATCAGATCTGAGCAGCTCGAGCTAGCCAGCGTGCCTCTCACTGATGCTTGATGGGTGTCAGGCACTGTGAATCGAAACCACAGGAGCCCCTGAAACAGGTGCTATTATTATGCCCATTTTACAGATGTGGAAACTGAGGCCCAGGAGAGGGTAAGTGACTTGCTGAAAGCACACAGCTAACTGTTACACATAAGTCTGTTTAACTTGGCAAAGGACTTCCTCCTACCCTGGGTGGAAGAAACTCTACCTCCAACATGAGTAATTATTGTATCAGTTTTCTTGTATCTTCCAGTGTAAGGGGCTGCATAATATTAAGCTTTTTGAGATATTTAAATTAACCCAAGGAATCCCATCATTGCCTTCACAGACTCCTCCAGGAACCAAGGGCACAGGATGGGATCCACTCATATCTGGTAAAGGCAGGGCCTGGGATAGATGGGACCTCAGAAGAGTCCAAGTGTGAGGAGAGGTACAGGGATGCCATTCAATTGTTTGCAGATCCATTTCGCTGTTCACTGTTTTTTTGGTTATTGTTTACCTCCTGCAGATCTGCATTACAGCACCTAATATCTTGTTTTATTTTGTTTTGTAATATGACAGTGGTAAACAGCATGGGCTTTGGAATCAGGCAGACAAGGATTCAAATCTGGATTCTGCTCCTTATGAGCTGTGTGACCTTCATTAAATAACTCCCCCTCTCTGAGCCTCAGTCTCCGCATCTGTAAGTTCTAGCTTATAACATCTCTATCTCCTGTGTTGTCCTGAGAGAACGCTCTTAAAAACACAGAGTAAGACATGCAGTGACTCTCAACAAATGGGGGCTTCTCTGGCTACCACGGGACCCAAGCTCTCAGGCCACTCAGGTAGATGATTCCTGTTTCCGAGCATAGATCACCTTGTCAGCACAGAAGCCCTGCCTCACTGCACATGGGGCGTCTCTCCTTTCTTCCTTGATTGCCACAGAACCCCCACCTCCCTGACCCCTGACCAAGTATGGATTCTTCCTATACCTCTGAAGAACTGCATCTTGAAGAGGTAGAGAGAAGTTGGTCCTAGAGCCAGGCTGGGTTACATTTTATCTGAGTCACTTGTTACCTGTGTGATCCCAAGCAACTTTCCTAACCTCTCTGAGCCTCTAATTCCTTATCTGCATAGTGGAGCTAGCAAACACTTCAGGGGACTGTGCTGAGCGGTCAATGGGCATTGGATGTCGAAGGCTCCTCGCACAATGACTGGCACACTGGAGGTGCTTGACAGATGTCTGTTCTCTTCTCCTGCTATTCCCACCAACTGTAAGCCAGCACTTCCAATAGAGATCCTAAGAGCTCCCATCTTGGCACAATCCTTTTTATAACTTTAGTAGTAGGTTGGTATAGCTATTTAAAGAGACAAAAAGTAAAAAATAACTTGCTTCTCATGAATAACAATAATAATACTGGCTAAATGTATTGAGTATAAAAGCAGTCCAGTCCTTACCCCATGATTCTTACAGTCTAGTACTGACCACGCTACAACAAGGATGAACCTTGGAAACATTATGCTAAGTGAAAGAAGGCGGTAGCAGAAAAACACATGTTGTATGACTCCATTTACATGAAATGTCCCAAATGGGTAAATCCATAGAGACAGAAAGTAGATTAGTGGATGCCTAGGACAGGGGGTAGGATGGGGTAGGGGAAATTGGGAGTGATTGCTAAAGGGTACAAGGGTTTCTTTGGGGGCTTGAAAACTGGGGTGTTTGAAAATGGATTTTCATTATGGTTACATAACTCTGTGGATATAAGAAAATCACTGAATGGGCACACTTTGAATAGGTAAATTGCAAGGTATATACATTATATATTGATAAAAGCTATTATAAAATATATAAAGAAAATATTAAATAATACTATAGGTGGTGTATGAATATGGGGAAAATTTTAAGGTAATAAATATGAAAAATACAAATTTGAGAAACACTGGGTTAGATCATACAACCCTTTTTGTAATCCTATGAAGTGAACATTATTTTTTTTCTGTTTTATAGGAAACTAGGCTTCTAGAGGTGAAATTGCTCATCCAAGGACAATAGTGTTTTAAGTGGATTCTGCACCCAGGTTGCTGACTCCAAAACCAGCACTCTTACATGAAGTGTTATACTCTTTCTGGGCCCCCAGCTCCCAAAATCAGCCCCCAACCATACTTCTTTTGATGATGCCTCTCCCCTACAAGTGCTCTCTCAGGCTTGGGCCTGACCTACACCAGTGAAAATCACCTATTGCTTTGACTTGAGCCAGAAGCCAAGTCAGAACTTATCAGTGATAGTTTCCAGACAGTGGGAGAGGAGAACCTTGTTGTACAGAGGAGGAAACTGAGGATGACGAAGGTCACACAGGCAGTCAGAGACAACACTAAGACTCCTGGAGAGAGGTCTTTGGCCAAAATCAACAGCTGTCCACCAAACAGCCAACCCTCCCATAGGTGCAGCTATGGCTGGGAAATGGCCACCCTACCAGGGCCTACATTTCCCAGATGCTTTTGCACCAGAGCATGGCCTCAGTGGGAGCCAGACCCCAAGAAGGCCTCTTGGTGAGACCTGCCTCCTGTTATTCTTACCCCTGTCTTAGCCTCCTCCCATACTCAGTAGGGCCAGGCTGAATAACCAACAGGATCCTGCAAAAGTGTTGGTGTGTGATTTCTGAGGTCTGGTCATAAAACATGTCACAACTTCCATCTTGCTCTCCCGGATTACTTACTGTAGGGAAAACCAACAGACATGTTCTGAGGATAATCAAGAAGCCCCGTGGAGAGATCCACATGGCAAGGAACTGAGGCTTCTTGCCACTCAGTTAAGCTCCTTAATTCCAGACCCACAGAAACTACCAGGTCATAAACGCTTGTTGTTTTAAAGTGTTCAGTTTTGGGATGATTGGCTATGCAGAATTAAAGAAGTAACAACCCTATGCATATTCCTGCCAATGGAATATGAGCTGAAAAGATGTATGCCATTTCCCTGTCTATGTGGGTAAGGTCTAGGTGTGCCTTCTCTATGTTCTCTTCCCCCTTTCCACAGAGATCTTGCAGGCCCTGTGATGAGGATGGTAGAGCCACAAGGTGAACCATGGATCCTGCATCTCTGTATGGAAGGCTGCCTGCTAGACATCTGCATTGGACTTTGCATAAACGAGAAGAAACCTCAAATGTGTTAAAGCACTGGGATTTCAGAGTTCATGTGTTACAGCAGCCAGCATTATCTTAGCTAACACAGAGCCTCAAGATTGGGGCTTGGACATTATTGTGAGAATAATAACAGTGTGGAATGGTGTGTGAATGTGGTGGAAATGGGATGTTTAAAGTCATGTGTTTCACCAGAAGGAAAGTTGGAAGTGAAAACATGGGAATGTATAAAACAGTGAATCTTGTGGTGGACAATGTCTGTGACTAACTGTACAAATATAAAAAAGTTCTTTCATGAAGTAGAACAAATGTATGTCACTAATACAAGAAGTTAATAATAGGGGGGTAGCGGGAAGATGGCACAATAGGAGAGGCAGAGCAAACTTTTCTGCATAAAAAAAAACTAGAGAAGAGTCAGAAAACGCCCAGGAAAGTGGTTCCAGGGTATAAGCGGCCAGTAAAGGACCTCTACAATATATAGCAGGGACTTGGACGACAAGGTGGAGAAATTATGTCTGAAAGATGGGGTGACTTTATTCAACCAGGACCACCAGGGCCTGGCCATTGCAAGCTGGCCACCAAGCAGGGGAGGCACCAGCTTTCCTTTCCTGTGCACCCATCTCAGCAATGAGCTGGGGAGAGAATCCTTCTCAGTCCCATGTTCGGGAGTTCCCATGAGGGAACTCGGGAAACATAGGACCAGTGTTGACCACACATAGAAAACCCAGTGCATTTATATCTGGAAGCCCACAGTGTGCACAGGCGAGAGGTGGGGACAAGCCAGGGTGCTATACAGAAGCACCATGAGCCCCTCTCCCACCCCAGAGGCTCACAGGGGCAGAGGCAGGGACCGGGGCACATTTGAACTGGAGGGTGAGATGTGCATCCCCACAGCCCGAGTGTGATCCACTTGGAGACCTGGGAATCACTGGACCCACTGTGCCATTAAGCAGACTCCTTACCAAACTGAAAAGGGCCCACTTCCCACCCCCAGGTCTGGCAGCTGGCTTGAGGGTAAAAGGTGGCTCAAGAGCAGCATCTGCTGAGAAGATAAGGAAAGTACACTCCAGTGAGCTGTGGTTCTGCCAAATTCTAAATAAATGTTTAAATAATCCTACATTTCCCAAAATAACCTTATCAAGATAAGCAAATGCCCCCAAGTCAACAGAAAATCACAAAGCAAATGAAGACCCAAGAAGATATGGTCAAATCAAATGACCAAATTGAAGAGCCAGAGAAGACACAGAATTCAAAGCAATTAATCAAAGAAGTACATGTAAATCTCCGAAACAACTTCAACAGATTGGCTAAAGACATAAAGGACATCAAGAACTCTAGAAGAGCATAAAGAAGAATTTGAAAGAGTAAAGACAAAAATAGCAGCCTTATAGAAGTAAAGTTACTGTAGATCAAATTAAAAATATACTAGAGACACACAACAGTAGATTTGAAGAGGCAGAAGAAAGAATAAGTGAACTAGAGGATAGGATAATTGAATGCAAACGTACAAAAGAACAAATTGTGAAAATAATAAAAATTTTTTGAAATGGAGCTCAGGGAAATGATGGACAATAAGAAGTGCACAAATATAAGAATCACTGGTGTCCCAGAAGGAGAAGAGAAAGGTAAACGGCTAGGAAGAGTGTTTCAAGACATAGTTGGGGAAAACATAACCAACCATTATAAAAGACATAAATATGCACATAAAGGAAGCCCACTGAACTCCTAATAGAATAAATCCAAATAGACCCACTCTGAGACACATATTAATAAGATTGTCAAATGCTAAAGAGAAGGAAAAAGTCTTGAAAACAACAAGAGAAAAGCAATTCACCACATACAAGGGAAACCACATAAGACTAAGTACAGACTACTCAGCAGGCACCCTGGAGGCAAGAAGGCAATGGGATGACATATTTAAGATTTTGAAAGAGAAAAATTGCCAGCCAAGAATTCTTCATCCAGCAAAGTTCTCCTTCAAAAGTGAGGGAGAATTTAAAATTTTCAGACAAACAAATGTTGAGAGAATTTGTTAACAAGAGAACTGCCCTGCAAGAAATGCAAAGAGAGTTCTACCATCTGATTGAAAAAAAGAAAGGAGAGAGAGGTCTGGAGGGCACAGAACTGAAGAGTATTAGAAAGGGTGGCTTAAAGGAAAAAAAGAGAGAGAGGGGAAAATTAATTTGACAAATAAAAACCAAAGGATAAGACTTTGAATGTGAATGTATTAAAGTCCCCAATTAAAAGATAAAGACTGGCAGAATGGATTAAAAAGTATGATCCATCAATATGCTGTTTACAAGACACTCATCTTAGACCCAGCAACACAAAGATATTGAAAGTAAAAGGATGGGCTAAAAACATTCCATGGAAGCTGAGGCCAAAAGAAAGCAGGGGTAGCGATACTAATATCAGACAAAATAGACTTTAAATGCAAAAATGTCATAAGAGAAAAAGAAGGACAATATATTAATGAAAGGGAGAATTCAGCAAGAAGAAATAACAATCATAAATGTTTATGCGCCCTATCAAGAGACTCCAAAGTATATGAGACAAACATTGGCTAAACTGAAGGGCTTAATAGATGTTTCTACAGTAATAGTTGGAGACTTCAATATACCACTCTATTCTATAAATAGAACAACTAGACAGAGGACCAACAAGGAAAATGAGAACCTAAACAATTTGATAAATAAATTAGACTTAAAAGACATATATAGATTGTTACATCCCAAATTACCAGGATATACATTCTTCTCTAGTGCTCTTGAAACATTCTCCAGGATAGATCATATGCTGGGGCACAAAACAAATCTCAATAAATTTAAAACAATTGAAATTACTCAAAGCATAGTCTCTGATCATAATGGAATACAACTAGAAATCAATAACCACCAAAGAACCAGAACTTTCACAGATATATGGAGGTTAAACAACATATTCCTAAACAATCAGTGGATCAAAGAAGAAATTGCAAGCAAAATCAGTAAATATCTAGAGATGAATGAAAAGAGAATACAACATATCAAAACCTGTGGGATGCCATGAAGGCAGTGCTGAGAGGAAAATTCATAGCTCTAAATGCATACATTAAAAAGGAAGAAAGAGCTTTTAAAACTAAAGACCTAACTGAACAACTGCAGAAGCTAGAGAATGATCAGCAAACTAAACCTAAAGTAAGCAGAAGAAAAGAAATAACATTGATTAAAGCAGAAATAAATGATCTGGAGAACAAAAAAAAACAATAGAAAGAATAAATAAAACCAAAAGTTGGTTCTTTGAGAAGATCAACAAGATTGACAGACCCTTAGCTAGACTGACAAAGTCAAAAAGTGAGAAGAACCAAATAAACAAAATCAGAAATGAGAGAGAGTCATTACTATGGTTCACAAGGAAATGTAAAAAATAATAAGAGGATACTATGAACAACTGTAAGCCAACAAATTAGACAACTTGGAGGAAATGGACAATTTCCTGGAAACACATGAACAACCTAGACTGACCCAAGAACCTAGACTGACCCAAGAAGAAACAGAAGACCTCAACTAACCAATCACAAATAAAGACATCCAATCAGTCATCAAAAGTCTTCCTACAAATAAGAATTACACACCACGACCAAGTGGGGTTCATTCCAGGCATGCAAGTGTGGTTCAATATAAGAAAATCAAGCAATGTAATACAACACATTAACAAATCAAAAGGGGAAAATCAAATGATCATCTGAATAGATGCTAAAAAAGCATTTGAAAAAATTCAGCATCTGTTTTTTATAAAAACACTTCAAAAGGTAGGAATTGAAGGAAAATTCCTTAATATGATAAAGGGCATATATGAAAAACCCACAGCCAGCATAGTACTCAATGGTGAGAGACTGAAAAACCTTCCCTCTAAGATTGGGAATGAGGCAAGGATGCTCACTGTCACCACAGTTATTCAACATTGTGCTCAAAGTTTTAACCAGAGCAATTCAGCAAGACAAAAAAAGTAAAATGTATCCAAATTGGAAAGGAAGAAGCAAAACTGTCATTATTTGCAGATGATTTGATCTTATATTTGGAAAATTCTGAGAAATTGACAACAAAGCTATCTGAGCTAATAAAAAAATTCAGAAAGGTGGCAGGATACAAGATTAATGCATAGAAGTCAGTAATGTTCCTGTACACTAGTAATGGCCTAACTGAAGAGGCAATCAAGAAAAAAATTCCATTTACAATAGCATCTAAAAAAATCAATTACCTAGGAATAAACTTAACCAAGGATGTAAAAGACCTCTACACAGAGAATTACAAAACTTCACTAAAAGAAATTGAGGAGGACCTAAACAGGTGGAAAGACATTCTGTTTTCATGGATAGGAAGGCTAAACATTGCTAAGATGTCAATTATACCCAAACTGAACTACAGATTCAATGCAACTCCAATCAGAATTCCAACACCTATTTTGCAGACTTGGAAAAGCTAGTTAACAAATTTATTTGGAAGGGAAAGAGGCCTTGAATTGCCAAAAACACTCTAAAAAAAGAACAAAGTGAGAGGACTTATACTTCCTGACTTTAAATCCTACTATAAAGCCACGGTAGTCAAAATAGTGTGGTACTGGCATAAGGACAGACATATTGATCAATGGAATTGAATCGAGAGTTCAGAAATAGACCCCCAGAACCACAGTCGACTGAATTTTGATAAGACCCCTAAATCCACTGAACTGGGACAGAACCGTCTCTTCAACAAATGGGGCTGGGAGAACTGGATATCCATATCCAAAAGAATGAAAGAGGACCCCCACCTCACACTCAAAGTGGATCAAAGACTTCAATATAAGAGCAGTACCATAAAACTCCTAGAAGATAATATAGGGAAACATTTTCAAGATTTAATAATAGGAGGTTGCTTCTTAGACCTTATACCCAAAGAACAAATAATGAAATAAAAAATAGATAAATAGGAACTTCTCAAAATTAAAATCTGTGCTTCATAGGACTTTGTCAGAAAGGTGAAGAAGCAGCCAACTCAATGGGAGAAAATGTTAGGAAACCATATATCTGTTAAGAGACTATATTCAGCATAAATAAAAAAAATCCTACAACTCATCAACAATAGTAAAAACAGCCCAATTATAAAATGGGCAAAAGATATGAAAAGACACTTTTCCAAAGAGGAAATATAAATGGCTAAAAGACATGGAAAAAAATGTTCATCTTCACTAACTGTTAGGGAAATGCAAATCAAAACCACAATGGCATATCATCTCACACCAATAAGAATGGCTGACATTAAACAAACAGGAAACTACAAATGCTGGGAGAGGAGGTGGAGAAACTGATATCCACTGCTAGTGGGAATGTATAATGGTATAGCTGCTGTGGAAGACAGTTTGGCAGTTCCTCAGAAAACTAAATATTGAAGTACCCTAAGACCTGGCAATTCCTTTTTACTCAGTTTATACCCAGAAGGTCTGAAAACAGTGACACCAACAAACAGCTGCACACTGATGTTCACAGCAGCATTGTTCAAAATTACTAAAAGATGGAAAAAATCCAAATGCCCTTCAACAGACAAGTGGGATAAAAAAAATGTGGTATATAAATACGATGGAATACTATGCAGCAGTCAGAAGGAATGAGGTTGTGAAACATATGGCAACATGGATGAACTTTGAAGACATAATGCTGAGTGAAATAAGTCAGGCACAAAAGGAGAGATACTGTATGTTTTCACCAATATGACCTCCCTGAATAATGTAAAATCATTGTATTATAATGTAGATTATAGGGGACCTAGAGATAGACAGAAGCTAGAGAAGGGGGGATGATTACCTTATATGTACAGACCTGTTAATGAGGTTGAACTTCAAGGTATGGGAATGGACAGGGGTGATGATAGTTCGTTAATGGGATTGTAAGTATCGGTGCCGCACTGAAGACAAACATAATTGAAAGGGGTGGTTTAAAGGCAGGTATCCTGCAGATTAACACTACAAATATAAAGAAGTGCTTGCATGATCTACTTCTAAGGTATCACACTGGTACAAAGAGTTAACAACAGAGTGGTGTGCCAGTTTGAATGTATTATGTCCCCCAAACGCCATTATTTTTGATGTAATCTTGTGTGGGCAGACACATCAGTGTTAATTAGATTGTAATTCTTTGAGTGTTTCCATGGAGATGCACCCCACCCAACCGTGGGTGATGACTCTGACTGGATAATTTCCATGGAGGTGTTGGCCCAGCCATTCAGGGTGGGCCTGAATTAAATTTCTGGACAACCATATAAAATCAGACAGAAGGACCAAGCTGCTACAGCCAAGAGGGACACTTTGAAGAAAGCACAGGAGCTGCAGATGAGAGACAGCTATTGAAAGCAGACTCTTGATCCAGAGAAGCTAAGAGAGGACAAATATGCCAAGTGCAACTAAGAGTGACATTTTTGAGGAGCTGCAGCCTAGAGAGGAACATCCTGGGAGAAAGCCATTTTGAAACCAGAACTTGGAGCAGATGCCAGCCATGTGCCTTCCCAGCTAACAGAGGTTTTCCAGACACCATTGGCCATCCTCCAGTGAAGGTACCCGATTGTTAACGTGTTACCTTGGACACCTTATGGCCTTAAGACTGTAACTGTGTAACCAAATAAACCCCCTTTTATAAAACCCAAACCATTTGTGGTGTTTTGCATTCTGGCAGCATTAGCAAACTAGAACAAGTGGTATATGGGAAAAACTACCTATTGCATACTATGGACTATATTTAATAGGACTACCTTAGTACCACACTAATACTAGGGATAAATAATTAGGGGCTGAGAAGAGCTTTGGGATGTTTTGGGTTACGATAATTGTTCAAAATTGGAAGTGATGATGATTGTACAAACAAGTGAAGATAATGTGAGACATTGATTATCTTGTTCAGAATATATCTTTGTGAAATTAGGAAGCCTCAACTTAATAAGTCAAGTCTTCAATCTTGAGGCTTGCCCTTCTCGTGAAACTTATGTAATGGGGAGGCTAAGTCTACCTATAATTATGCCTAAGAGTCACCTCCAGAACCTGTTTTGTTGCTCAGATGCAGCCTTCCTCTCTCTAAGCCCAACTCTGCAAATAAATTCATTACCCTCTCCCCTACATGGGCTATGACTCTCAGGAGAGTGAGTCTCCCTGGTGACATGGGACATGAGTCCTGGGAATGAACCTGGCCCTGGCATTAAGGGATTGAGAAAGCCTTCTTGACTAAGAGGGGTGAAAGAAAGGTAACAAAATAAGGTTTCAGTGGCTAGGAGGTTTCAAATAGTGTGGAGAGGCTTATCCTGAAGGTTACTCCTTATGCAAGCTCCAGCTAGATATTCCAAATGCCCATGTATGCCAAACTCAAAACAACAGCAGTTCTGAAAATACTAAAGAATACCCTGGTCCCTATCTGAGACTCTATAAAAGTTTCATTCACTAAGTTTATTCTTCAGAAACTTAAAACCTTCAGAATGTTTCTATGCCAGGTAAGTCCCAAAGCCCAGAGGCAACAGCCTGTTCAAGAACATCAACCAGATGCATCCCCCTTCACAATAATGTTGATACTCCTTTTCAATATGATCAAGTTAGGGTGGTCACTGCCCAGATATCCCTGAAGACTGAGAAAGTGATCAAATGAGAGGGAGGAGTAGCAACAGACAAGAGAGGATTTAACAAAGGATTATGAATACTGAATCTTTATGTAAATATATATATTTTTAGTTTCTAGTGTATTAGAATAGCTATAAGGAAATAACTGAAATGGTGGAAATGTAACCCATAACACTCTGAAATTTGGTCTATAGCTACTTGTTAAATTGTTCTTTGAAATTTATCACTTTTATGTATACATATTATATTTCACAATAAGGAAATAACTGAAATTGTGGAACTGTAACCCATTATATTCTTTGAAATCTGCTCTCTAACTATCTGTTATATTGTACTTTGAAAGTTATCACTTTTCTATATATATGTTATATTTCACAATAAAAATGTAAAAAAATAATAGAGGGGTATAAGGTAAAAATGTACTATTGCAAACTATGGACTACAGTAATAGTTAATATTGTTCATCTACAGTAACACATGTATCACACCAACACTGAGGATTAATATTGAGTCGGGGAGAGGGGGCATGGAAGGATTTGGGTTTTCTTTTTTCTTTTTATTTCTTTTCTGGAGTAATGAAAATGTTCTAAAATTGATCATGGGGATGTATGTACAACTATGTGATGATACTGTGAGCCAGTGATTGCATACTTCGGATGGTTTGTATGGTGTGTGAATAAGTATCAGTGAAATTGCATTTAAAAAAAAAGATTGGGGCTTGGGAAGCCAGATGACATAACAAGGTTGAGGCCAGGTTGGGCAATGGAAAGGGGACTTTGGAGTCAGGAGACCCAAGTTTATGCCCCAGGAACCCTACATACAAGCTATGTGGGCTTGCCAAACTCTCACAGCCTTGGTTTTCTCAAGAATAAATGGGAGAGAATGATAACACAAACTATACCATCTGTGATGTGGACTGAATGAGGGACTTTGCAATAAACACAGTTAAGGGAGGTCTGCTAGGGGCAGTGACAGACACCTGTACCCCTGCCATTCTTCAAAGAGGAGAACAGATGGGCCGTTAGAAGTGGGCACAGTCCATAGTAATTCACAGCTTGATATGAAGCAAAGGGCTCCCTGGGGGTGACTAATCTCTATGTCATGGCTGAATATCCAGGCACCAGCAGGGAACTAGCCGATTCTATCTGATTTAGACTAGGCAATGCCTTCAATTTGAGACCTGACATAGCCCCCCAAGAACTTATTTGGTTGCCATCTCGGTACTCAGATTGGGTTTGCAATGTGAACCATTTTTTTTTTTTTACCCCAGAAATGAAAGCCTGTCCTTCCTCTCATGATATCTGCATTGGTCTTGAAACACTGGGGCACTCACTGCTCTGGTTGCTGCTCTGGGCTGGGGGACAACCACATGGGCATCCAGGGCTGAGAGCACAAATGCTTCAGGGCCAGCCAGAGACCCTCACTGCCTGAAGAGGCTGGGTATCATGTAACAGCAAGTGACAGGCGCCGTGAGGACTGCAGCAAAGCTGATGCATCTACAGGCTTGCTTCAGCCCACAGGCTAAAGGCTTAAATCTGAATTTATTGCCCTCCACTGCCCCCTCTTTTCTGGACCAGTACTGTCTAGTCGAAATATAATGTAAGTCATATAAGCAATTTAACATTTTCTAGTAGACACATTGAAAAAGTATAAGGAAAAATATGAAATCAACTTCATTGACATATTTCCCTTAACCCAATATACCCAAAATATTATCTTTTTGACATGTAATCAATATTGAAAAAATTGATGAGATACTTTACATTCTTATTTTGTACCAAGTCTTCAAAACCTGGAATGTGTGGTTACACATCTCAATTAGGACCAGTCACATTTAAAGGGCTTAACAGCCACCGTGGCTGGTAGCTACCAGATTGGACAGTAGGGTTCTAGATAATTGACATTCCCCAATCCCACCTGGCAATTTCACACTTCTATGCCTTTGTGGACACTGTTGTCTTTCTCTCCTTTCCCCACCCGAACTCCTGCTCGTCCTTCAAGGGCCTAGGGCAAATGTACCTCCTCCCTGAAGTCTTATGCCATCCCTCCAGGAAGACAGGTGCACTTACCCCCAGGTTCCCATAGGACCTTGTGCCTATGTCCATTCAAGTACCTGCCACTCTGGATTATTATTATTATTTTATGTTACTGAAAGGCCAAGACCATTTCTGAGCCACCCACCGGTGCTTAGCACTTTGCTGATATACAGTAGGACCTCAATAACAACTGCTGGCTTTAGGGGCAATTGTGGGGCTATTTCTGGAATGAGGGTGTTAGGATACCAGGAATATCTCTTTAAAAGTTCCCCATCAAATCTTTCTTTTTGTAGTGGGTCACAATAAATAAAGTGAAAATATCGCTTGGAATGTCATTGCTGCCAACAACAGAAACTCTTGAAAGGACCAGAGAGCAGTGATTTTGGACTCTATGTATCTTAAATAGTTATCCATTTCCTAGTTTAAGATCCTGTCTAAGAACTATTTGCACAACCTTGATATAATTCTACAAGGCATTGTATATCTGGGACCAAGGCAGTGGGAATTAAGGAATGCACAATTAATTTTGGGGGGGCAGTGTATGCAGCTTTACCAGCTGGGTAACCTAGGGTCAGATATGACATCTGTAATAGGGGACCAGGGTCATCATTTCGCACAACTCCAAGGGGCGCCACAGGTAACATGAATGATATTCGTGGAGTTCAGTGAGTACAGCTTGTGTGGCTGGATGCGGTCCTCCTGAAAGTCCCACCTGTAGGTAAATGTAAATGTCTGTGACATGGCGCTGACTTTAGGCATCTGAGCCAGGATAGCAAGGAGATTAGATATAAACACAGGGAAACTCAGTACATAATGAACCATGTGTGTTTGCATACACAAGATGTTGTCCAATTCCAGAAGGGCTGCAGCTTTAAGTCCAAGTGTAATATAAATGCCGTAACACTTCGAAAGCATTCTCCCATAGAAACAGTGCTCAGACGAGAGCTTCTCTTTCCAGGTAGGCATTCAGAAGACAATGAATGAATTTGGGCTAATGTTCTTGGATTTTTTTCCCTTACAGGAGGAAGAAGACACAAACTTCCTCCTTTGTCCCCTACTTTTTTCCATCTAGATGAAACAGAAAGACAAAGCTCATGTGAGTAAAATCATTGGCTACAAGAGGAATGAAGTCAAAGATGGCAGGCTTTAGAGTATAAGTCAGGGATTTGGGAATTCTGGCTCTGCTGTGTAATTTCAGACAAGTTGCTCAACCTCTCTGAACTTCAGTTTCTTTATCTGTAGAATAATGATATTACCAACCCTCCTCCATAGTGTTGTGTGACATAACAGAGATGGGACATGTGAGGGCCTCAGAATAGCCTGCAATGAGTCTATCAGTCAGTGTTGCTGCGTAACAACCTCAAAATTGCAGGGGCAAATATGAATCAGCATTTGCTACTCTCTGCTGTGTCTGTGGGCTGGTGGGGCAACTCTGTTCCACTGTCTCGTTCTGGGGCCCAGACTCGATGGGAAGCAATGACATGGGTATGTTCTTCTCATGGTAAAAGCAACAGATGTGGCAAACTCAACGATGCAAGTACATTTCAAACCTCTGCTTGGCCAAAGAGGATCACATGACCAACCCCAAAGTCAAGGGATGGAGAAGTACACTCTACCCACAGTGGGGCATAGCAAGAGTGAGGTTATCTAATATGATTACCAAGAAGTGAGGAGATGGGACCAATAAGTCAATCTACTACAGCAAACAAACAGAGTTATCATCTAAATGTGTTCACTCAGCCAGACATTTCAGTGGAAAACCAGACAGTCCTTAGGAATTTACTGCTTTCAAAAGAAGCTTGTCCTATATCCCTCATGATTGGGAAAGTGGTCGAACTAGAGGAAGGGGTAGCCACAGACAAGATGGAAGTTAACAAAGGATTATGAATGCTGAATCTTTATATAATAATTTTCTTTTTCTTAGTTGCTGGGGTGTTGGAATAGTTAGAAGGAAAGAATTGAAATGGTGGAACTGTAACCCATAGCATCCTTTGAAGTTTGTTCTATAGCTACCTGTTGAATTGTAATTTGAAAGCTATACCTTTTTGTATATATGTTACATTTCACAATAAGGAAATAACTGAAACTACGGTATTATAATTCTTAAGAACTTTGGAAATTTCCCATACATCTACTTGTTAAATCAAACTTCAAAAGATATTACCTTTTTGTATATATGTTATATTTCATATTAAGGAGATAACTGAAACTGGAATTGTGACCTAGGATATTCTCTGAAATTTGCTAACTACTTGTTAAATTGCACTTGGAAAATTATCACTTTTATGTACATATGCTATATTCTACAATTAAAAAATGATTAAAAAAGAAGGTTGTCCTAGGCATGTGGCAGAGGATAAGCATATAGGGTTAATATTCAAGGAGACTGCCAAAGGGCAAGAGGAGGGATGTGCTACCAGGAGAGGGTGCCTATCCCTCCAGCTTAATTCAGACCCTGGTGTTAAAAATCTTTCCCTGGACCTGGATAGAAGATATTAAAAGAAGTGTTTCCACAGCCACCTGGCTAGAGCAGTCTTGAGCCTGGTGTGTAAGGATTGTGGGATGACATTACATCCTGGATTGTATAGGCGTTGAGGAGCTCTGAGAGTGCAGAGGATAAAGAAATCATTTCAGAATTCATGAAGAAGGGGAACATTGAACTGGGCTTAAGAGAATGAGTTGTATCTGATAAGCAAAGAGGAACATTCAGGAATGGAAAGAATGTGAACAAAAGTGTGTGTCACCAATACTCAGTGGCTCAAAACAAGACATTTATTATTATAGTTCCTAAGTCATGAGGCTGGAGGTTGACTGATCTGGGCTGAGCTAAGCCTAACAGTGGGTCAACTGGGACCTCTGCTTTAGGCTGGGTTTGTCTAGGGGCATCTTAGCTGCGCCAGCTCTGCTCTGCATGCATCTTGTTTTCCTTTGGGACCAGCCATCTGACCTGGGAACAGCCTTCTCACGGTGATGGCAGAAGCACAAGAAGGCAAGTAAGAAACACACAAGCTCTCCTGAAGTTTGGAACTGGCACATCATCATTTCTGCCTCATTCTAGTGGCCAAAAAGGTCACCTGGCTGAACTCAGGTGTTGAGAGCTTCCTGCAAAGTTACCTGTGAATCATGTGGATACAGGTAAGGGTGAAGAATTTGGACCATTAATACAAGACTACTAGAAAAAGTATGGTAGTAGTAATGAGGCAAGGTTTTTGCAGAAAAGGTGGACTCAGGGACTCTCATGATTGGGAAATCCCATCCCTATGTCCCCTCTCTGGGATTCCTGCTACATGACACACACCCCCACACCCCACTTCTATATCTCAAGTGCCAAGGAGCTCACTATCTCCTGGGGCAGATTATTTTGTTATTGAACAACTCGTAGGGAATTCTTTCTGGTATCTAATTCCTCTTTGCTTCCACTCTTTGATCTTGATTCTGCCTTATAAGTTTCTGATTCAGCAGCCAATCCCACATTTGATGACAGTCCACTGCCCAGTGGTTCATCACTCCCAAAGTGAGGCAGCTGTGGCTGCATCAGCAGAAAGTGGAGCAGGACCGTCACCTCCTTGATGGGATGCTATGGTTCTGCTAACCCAGCGGACGCACTTGACACATTCCCCTCTCTCACCCTCCATATCCAATCCTAGGTCAGGTCCTGTTAATTTTACTCCCTAAATGTCACTTAACTCCTCTTCCTTTTTCCCTCCCACTGCCACCTCCCTGTTGAAGCTGACATCATTTCTTGCCTGGACCACTGGAGTAGCCTCTTCACTGTCTACCTCCCACTGCCTCCATCATCCATTTTTCACACAATGGACAGAGCAATCTTTTCAAAATGCAAAGATACTCATGTCACCCACTGCTAAATGCACTTTCCCTCAGGTACATCTTGTTCTGCACCCCAGCCTTGGTGAGCATCTTTCAATATCTTCTGTCCCCTTCTTCATCTAGTTCACTGCTCTTCTCCCCTAAGGCTTCAGCTCATCTGTCACTTCCTTGGGGAGCCCTCCCTGATCTCCCTGACAAGGTCAGACCCCTTGGGTACAGGTACTCCCAGCTCTGTGTCCCTCCCCTTTGCAGCACTTTCCAGTCTCCGCCGGTCCATTCACTTCTGTGATGGCTTGACCAGCATCTACCTCCTCCACTGTTCTGCAGTGATGTGCTGTAAGCAGGCTGGGGGTGCTGGGGGGTGCGGCAGGGGAGGTAGGAGGAGTTGATCTGTGGCATTTGCAGATTACTGTGGTGTAGATATAACCACCACGGCAAGTTTCAAGCTCCCAACAACTGTGGTTCCCAAAACTCCTGAAAATTTTAACAATCAGCTCTCGCAGTTGGTATGAGCTGGCTCCACTGGGACACATCCTGTATATGGTTTTCTCCCCAGTGCTTCATAAAGTGTCTGGCAAATAACTGAAGAGCCATAAATATTTGGTAAATGAATGAGTGAACAATGCCGAAGTTTAAACAAAACTTCAGGAGAGCAATTGCTGAATATTCACCCCAAGAAAGAAATAAGGGAGTCATGATATTTCTGTTGTCTGAACACTGTCTATATATTTAACGAATGTGTCTATATGCCAGGGACAAATCCAAGTGCTTTACAAATACTAACTCATTTTATCCTCATAACAATTAAAAAGTAAATACTGTTAGTATCCTGATTTTACAGACAAGGAAACTGAGGCTCAGAGAAATGGGGCAACTTGCCCAAGGCCCTACAACTAGTAGGTGGCAGAGCTGGGCTTTGAAACCAGCAGTGTGGCTCCAGCGCTTGTGATCTTAACTACTCTGCCATACTACATCAGAACAAGTTTTGGAAATGAAACATGGGCCATATTCTCATCTGTGTCCCACCTGAGTGCATCAATCTCATGGAAACTGATGTGTCTCACCAAGTCACAGCTCCAACAAAAAAATAATGAAATGGCAAAGCCCAGAGATGAGACACTGAAATAATGGAAAGTTCTCAGGGTTCTCCAAGGAAACATAACCAATAGGATATATATCCTCTTCATACTATTTTAAGGAATTGGCTCATGGAATTGTGGGGGCTGGCAGAGCTGAAGTCTGAAATCTGTAGGGAAGGCTGCAGGCTGGAAATTCTGGCAAGAGGTGATGTAGCCGTCTTTAGCCTGAAATCCACAGGGAAGGCTGGCAGGCTGGAAATGCAGACAGGAGTGGATGCTGCAGTCTTGAAGCAGAATTTCTTCTTTGGGAAACCTCAGGTTTTGCTCTTAAGAACCTTCAACTGATTGGATGAGACCCACCTATATTACTGGGAGTAATATCCTTTATTTAAAGTTAACTGATTGTAGGTTCTAATCACATATACCAAACACCAGTAAAGCAACATCTAGGCCAGTGTTTGAGCAAACGACTGGACACCACAACCTGGCCATGTGGACACATGAAATTACCCATCACAGAGAGGATGTGGGCTCCTCTGGATAGGGGCAGAGTGAAAAGATTAACGCTTTGAAACCATTAAAAAAACAAAGGATAGACTGTAAATATTTATTTACTAAATTCCAATAGGAGGAAATTGACCCAGCCAAATCTCATAAAGGGAAACATTTAAACTCAAGAGGCAAGTTTGGGATATTATTATCTGTACAATGTTCTTCACTGCACATGGTCTCATTTTACCTTCAAGACCACCCTGAGAGATGGGGATAACAAAGTTCATTTTAAATAAATGAGGACACTGAAGTGCAAAGAAATTAGGTGATGTTCCCAAGGCATAGAACTACCCCGACCCCTGCCCTCTCATGCTAATTCAGGATTAATTCACAAGCAGACCTCGCAGAAGCGTAACTGCTCAGAATTCAATTCCTAAAGCTAATTATGCTTAGCAGTAGTATATAGTGAAAATATAGTTAGATCCAAAGGAGGTTTACATAGATTCTGGGGTGATAGCCTAATATTGCAATGGTAAGGAAAGAAAACATATGATGTGGGAATATATTTCTCACTTTTGTTCATTTAACATTTAGTTGTTCATTTCACAAATTGACTCCTATCTGTTGTGGGCCTACTGTGTGTAGGAACTGACAAGGTCAAAGGTGGATTCCTTCCTTTACTGCCCATTCTAAATGCTGGGAATTACCTGAAATAAAATGAAAACATTGACTTGGACTTTTAGATAGGGAAAAATCGCATTAATTTAGAAGACTAGGGCATTCAGATTGTGGGAGAATTTTGAATGCCAGAGTCAGCAATTTGATTTATTCTATAGGTGAAGAAAGGTGATGAAGGCTTTTATGCAAGAGAATATGTTACCAACACCATCACCACCATCACCACCACAATCACCATCGTCATCATCATCATCATGACCATTACCGTCACATCATCACCATCATCACCATCACCACCACCACCATGACCATCATCACCACCATTACTACCATCATCACTAACACCACCACCACCACCACAGTCACCGTCATCATCACCATCATCTCATAACCACCATCATCACCATCACCACCATAACCACCATCACCACCACCACTACCATCAACACCAGTCATCATCTGCATCACCACCACCACCATCATCACCACCATCACCATGACCATCATGATCACCATCTTCACTTACCACTACCATCACCACTACAATCACCATCGTCATCACCATAACCACCATCACCACCACTACTGTCAACATCACCATCACCTTCATCACCATCACCACCATCATCATCGCTACCACTACCATAATCACCACCATCATTTTCACTACCACCACTACCACTACCATCATTACCACCATCATCATCACTACCACCACCACCACCACCACCACCACCACCATCAGCAGTGGCAGCAGCAGCAGCATAACCAGCATCATCACCTCCATTATCATCTTGACTACCATCATCATCACAGTAAAAATAATAGTTATTGTTCATACAGCATCTACTATGTGTCAGTCACTGTGCTCAAAAGCTTTAGCTATACTTAACCCTCACACCCACCCTGTGAGGGTAGTACTGATATTATCCCCTCTTGAGAGAAAAGGAGCCTGAGGCAAAGAGGTTAAATAGCACTTAAGGAGCAGAGCCTGATCTGAACCTACCTCTGCCTAAATTAAGTTTACTCTTATCCTCAACACTCTGCAGGATCTTTGCTTTCAAATTTACCCTGGGTAACACTTGGGAACAAAAGAACTATAGGATCTGCCATATTAAGAGGGCTTTTGGGACAGCATGTTCAGAGTCATTGGGGTGGGTGCCAGATTGCTGTGGGCTGAGGAATGAGCAAGAGTTGAAGAGAGGACCTGCAGCAGGTAAACTTATCTTTGAAGGACTATGACAGTGAAGGGGAGGAGAGGAAAGAGCTGAAAGAGGAAGATGGTGGCAGGAAGGGTTTTCTGGAGGGAATGGAGTTGGGGAGAGATTTGAGCAGTTGAGTTGGAAAGAAGGGAGAAGCAGAAGGCAAGAATTTGAAGATACACGGCAGAGAGGCTCCTTCCCTGACAGAGCCCCAGAGGGAGCTCCAAGATGGATGGAGAGCAGAGGGGGCCTGCATCAGCGAGAGGTCCTACAAAGGGACTTCTCCAGGACTGTCAAAGGACAGACTTGGATCTGATCATCCATGTGGCCCTTTGTAACTCTAATGGTTTTTCTTTCTTTCCTTCTTTCCCTTTCCTCCTCCCTTCCCCTCTTCCTTCCTCTCTCTCCACAAGCATTTACCAAGCACCTAGTTTGAACCAGGCCTTATGCTAGATTCTGTGGCTAATGTAATGAACAAGACAGTTTATATATTCTTACAACTAAGTGGGAAAACAGATATTAAACAAGAAGGCAAATGTTTTTGTGTGTCTCCACACTGTATAATAATACTAAAGTTCACTATTTCCAATATACTAACCACATTATACGCATTTTCTTATTAACTGTTCACCAAAAAGAAACAAAAACAAAGAAAACAAAAGAAACCCTATGAGAAAAGGCACTATTGGCATTCCCTTTTGTAGATCAGGAAATGAGGCAAAGAGAGGTCAGATAACTGAAAATATCACTAATACAGGCAGAGCATGAGATTCAACTTAGTTTGCCCCACTGTCCTGACTCACTCTATTTAGAGCAGTGGGTGAAAGGATATACAAGGTGTGCAGCGTGCCCTGCCCTAGGGAAGCCCACCGTCCCTGAGTGCCGGAAAGAAACCAAGAGTTCCTTTACCCCCCTTTTCCTCACAATATAGTCCATGGACCAGCGACACCGGCATCACCTGGGAGCTTGTTAGAAAGGCAAACTCTCCAGCTCATCCCAGACCTCCTGGGGTCTGCAGTTTAACAAAATCCTCAAAGTATTCGTGTGCATATTAAAGTTGGAGAAGCCTTGGTCTAGAGCCCACAGATGGGAAACCAACCGAGGCCCAAGAAGGGGGCTGAAGGTTGCAGAGAGTGATGGAACTCCAGGCTTGGTGTCTGGGAGCCCGTCTAGGCCTGAATGGGCGCTTCTCCTCGTCTTAAGAGGGCAGTGAGCAGAACTGTGGGAAGGATGGGTGCGGCGGGAGCAGCAGGTGATTGGCACGCGCAAGGTGCTCGGCGGCGCCAAGTGCTCCCCGGACCCCCGGGCCGAGCCCCGCGGGGGGCGACGTGGACGCCCTCAGGGCCCCGGACCGCCGTCCCGCGTCCCGGTCCCCGCGCTGGCCCGGCCCGGCCCCTCAGCTCCACCCCCTGGCTCCCCCTCCCGCCCGCTCGCGCCTCCTGAAAAGCCAGCCCGCCCGGGGCGGCGGCGCAGAGCCCGGCCGGCGCACGAGGCAGCCAGCGCGGCCATGACGGCGGAGAAGGCGCTGCCTCTGGGCAATGGGAAGGCTGCCGAGGAGGCGCGGGAGCCCGAGGCGCCGGGCGGCGGTGGCAGCGGGGGCGCGGCGCCCGCGCGCGGCCCGCGCGACAAACGCGACAAGGCGGTCCACGAGCGCGGCCACTGGAACAGCAAGGTGGAGTTCGTGCTGAGCGTGGCCGGGGAGATCATCGGGCTGGGCAACGTGTGGCGCTTCCCCTACCTGTGCTACAAGAACGGAGGAGGTGAGGCGGCCCGCGCGCGGTGCAGGAGGGAACCGGGTCCGGGGGGCGCGCCACCCGCCCTGTGGTGGGGCGGGGAGGAAAAGGGGGCGAGCGCGAGACCCCCCGCTCGCGCCTGCGTCAAACGGGACCCCCGGGGAGAAACCCCAGCCTCGGGGCCCCCTGGAAGTTGAGCTCAGCCCAGGGCACGGCCCACCTGGCCCAGTGTGCACGCGCCGCTTCGCACCTGAGCGCACCACCTGCCTGCTGGCGAGGCCTGGCACGCCAGGCGCGTTCAGTCCCTGGCTTGCGGGTGCAGACTGAGGGTGCGGAGGCAGGAGCCGGTGCTTCGGGTCCCTGCACTGCTGCTTGGGGCTGGAAACCCTGAAGGGAAAAACTCCGGTGAGGAACTGAGTAGGCCCGGATTTTAAGCCCAGATCTGCCAGGCACCGCCCTCAGCTTTGCCTGTGTCATCTCATTTAGTCCCTACAGTCATGTTCCTGAGGTAGGCAGAGGTGTACCCATTTTGCAGATGAGGAAACTAAGGGTCAGAGAAGTCACTTGGTAAACGACAAAGATGATATTCTGATACCAAAGGCCTTGTTTTAAACGGGACCTAACAAAGTGGGAGAACTTTTAGGTGAGGCATGGCTGTTTGAATTCCTGTCCAGCCTCTCCTTTGCCCTTTCTAGGACTAATGTTTAGGGCCTTGTTGGTAGAAGAATAAGCAGCAAGTGATTTCTTGTACTGGCTTCAGCGTCACCTACAGCAAATAGCAAAAACATTAATTTAATATTTGTTTTGCTTAGTGAGGGTGAGAGAGGGTGCAGGGATAGGAAGGTGATAACAGAGTCCATTTTCAGGAACAGTATCTCAAAGTCGGTTTCGTAGAATATGCAGTCTTGAGTCCCCAAATCTCCCAGCTCAGGGAAGGGGATCCAGACTCCAGGGGCTTCCACCTGTCTTATATGGGCAGGATGGGAAGCAGGTCCACAGCAAGGGTTCTTGTAAAACCTATTTGGGTGGCACAGTTTCTCCAAGAGAAAACCTTATGTCTTATGTACCCCCCACCTCCTCTCTTTGTTGTGCCCCCACCCCTTCAGAAAAGCTCCAAACCCCAAAGGCAGCAGGGGCCATACTGCTCAGCTGTGTGGAGCAGGACTTCCTGTGACAGCCACTGCAGGGCAAGTGAGAGGGGGACTTGGCCCAGGCCCTTTCTTTGGAGACATTCATTCCAAAAGCACAGGCTGCTCCAAGTCTGCTCTGCCCTGGTAACGAAGTGGCCACCGGTGTTGGTAGCTTGGCAAGGGGGGGCCGAAGGGGTGGACTTGGAGACCCTGAATGTGCCCCACACCCTCAGCTGTGAGTCTGCCTCTCTCTGCCGATCCAACCTTTATACACTGTGACGTCCACTTCGAAACCAGTGGACATCCTTTAGGGTAGCCTCAGTCAAAAATTGTTTTAATATTTATTTTTATACAGGAACTTTGTTAGGCCCAAACAAAAAGCATTCCTAAAAGCAGCATACGGGGTATGTTAGGTTAATTACAAATTCTGCCACATAAAGTTTAAAAATGAGTCATTTTATTTTTACTCTAACTTGGCAAGTGGCTTTGTTCGTTATGCTGATGTCCCGGTTTGATTGAATTTGTTATCTTAAGTATTGCTAGCTTTGTGAATACACAGGCCAAAAAGAGCTTTCAGAAATTATGATCTGTTAGATTCTAGAGGATTCACAGGTAGATTATAACATATTAGGAAAATTGCAATGGCCTGTTTAAATCCCTTAGATTTAGATTCAGACAACAGACTCTGCTATCCCTTCTCACATGCTTTTTGCCTTCTAATATAATTGGGTTATCTACTCAACTCTTTGACTTTTAAAATATTTCAACACAGCTCTATTCCAAGGTCACAGCAATAGTTTAAACTATTTCTTTCCTAATGAGAAACTTTAAAATAACCTCTTGCCCGGAAAAGCTAAGACTCTTTCAGGATCCTGATAGAAATGGCCCTTCTATCAGAGTTGATCAAAATTGTTGTTATTAATCCTTGCGGTTAAAGTGACTTCATTTAGCTAAAAGCAATTTCAGTTAAAGCCTTCATTTGGGAGATCAGGTGGTGGGGAATAGCATGTGTTTTCATGCTTTGTTATTAGACAAGAGAGAAGAAGAGAGGGATTTGGGAAAAATCCCTTTCTGGTTGTAACAGCTCTTGTTCACCTCAGTTATTTAATTTGTTTCACAGAAAGGCCCTGGCTAGGTATTGTGTTTCAAGATAGAGGGCATTAAGGTTAGGGTGGTGTTTTCTCAGAATGATTCAAAACCAGCTTTGTTGGATGGATTCTTGCTGCAAACTCTTTACAACTCAACTCCATACCTGGACCTTGATGCAAAAGTGATTAACCCTTTGAGGCCCAATCATTATTTATTGTGTATCTGCCCGAAGATGCTTTTCTTTATGAAAAAGAATATTTGCAAGTCACTTCCAAAGTAAACAAGAAAAGGGGTTCCCTCTCACCCCTCCTGTTGAGGTTACTTTAGAATGAAAAAGGAAGGCGCACCATTCAGGGACGGAACACATTTGACTTGTGCTGGAGGACAAAATGTTTAAATAAAAGAACCAAGCAAACAAAACACTTTCCCATATCATCTTAGCTACACAACAGTTCTGTGAGTTAAGCAGAGCAGGTATTAAGTATCAAAGCCCCACTTCACAGATGGGGAAGTTGAGGCTTGGAGATGTGAAGTAGACTTACTTGAAGTAGTAGGTGGCAGGGAACACAAACCGAAGTCCACGTTTTCTCACTCTGGTCCTCATAGCAGGAACTTGACCTCAAACGTAGAGAACCCTATGCCTTATTAAAAAGATTTG
The DNA here is from genome assembly GCF_015220235.1 of Choloepus didactylus. Taxonomy (NCBI): domain Eukaryota; kingdom Metazoa; phylum Chordata; class Mammalia; order Pilosa; family Megalonychidae; genus Choloepus; species Choloepus didactylus. The sequence continues at coordinate 240,639,023 of NC_051307.1, forward strand.
TTATGCTTAACAGGAAATTGTGGGGAGAATTTTAACCTTGCTCCTTAACTTTGCATCCCCGCAGGGGCGTTTCTGATCCCCTACGTGGTGTTTTTTATTTGCTGTGGAATACCTGTATTTTTCCTGGAGACGGCTTTGGGGCAGTTCACAAGTGAAGGTGGCATCACGTGTTGGAGGAAAGTTTGCCCTTTATTTGAAGGTAAGTGTTGAGCTCATCAGAAAATAAAGTTTTGCCTGGGAAATATCAAGCTCCTGAGAATAGCAGAAGGCTGTTTTTGGAAGGTAGAGACAGAGACCCTGACTGCCTCCTGTGCTCTGTCCTTTCAGGCATCGGCTATGCCACGCAGGTGATCGAGGCCCATCTCAACGTGTACTACATCATCATCCTAGCATGGGCCATTTTCTACCTGAGCAACTGCTTCACCACTGAGCTCCCCTGGGCCACCTGTGGGCACGAGTGGAACACAGGTATGGTCCCCAGGGAGGGTCTCTCTGCCTGTCCTGCTGGGCACTTGGATGTCCCTGTCCTTGAGACTAGTCCTGGACGCAGGCTTTCTTTGTCTTGGGCCCTCCAGTTTCCCAGGGTGGCCTCACAGAAGCCGGAGGTCATTCTGTACCTGGTCGAGGAGCTGTCTGTGAGTCGAGCTCCTGGAACCTGAGCTGAGCGTTCGGTCCAGAGATTGGCATGGTCTTTTCTCTCTTGGCCAGATACAGAGCCTGAGCCCTTTGGGGACAGAGTGGGGATTGAGGAAGAAGCATTAGTTTGGGATTCAGGCGTTCAGGGCTCTGGTTCCAGCGCTGCTGCTTGGACAAGGCCCTTCCCCTGTAAAATAAAGGGATTATTCTAGATCAGGGGCTGCATTTGGGGAGACTGTAGGCTGGATCAGGCCTCAGACCAGTGAACAGCAAACTTAATACATGTAATTAGTTGCCCAAATGTAAAAATCAGAAGATTTCACATGAAAATCCAGATTTCCAGCTTCTCTTGAAAAAATGAAAATATTTGGCCAAACCACACCCATATTTCTTCTTGGTAGCATTTGGCTGGAGCTTAGAAGCAGCTGTCGTCTTTAGGATGGGGCATCTGTCCTTGAGTTAGCCACACTCCCAGCCCAGCCCACTTTATGCATTTACTTTACCTACCCTACCCATGTAGATATTTTCGTTCACCCACCTCTCTGCTCCCCTGGACTAGATTAATTTTTTAGATTACTTTTGATTCAGGTATATTGTTTGTTTTTCAACTTGCCATCCTTTCAGAGTTGAGTCTTATAATCCTGGGAAGAAAAATGCCTGCTCAACTGCTTTCTACAATGGCCATGCTGACAGCAGACATCACTAATCAATAATTGATTGTAGCACTCTTTCCTTTGGAGTCTAGTCTTGGCCTAAAACCCTTCTTAACAGGGCTCCAGGCAGCCAATGCCTTTTGACTAGAATTGGTGCACATGCTGTATTCCATTTACCATCCGTGGTATAACTTGTAGTCAGATTGTGCCTAGAAGTGACTTGTCATCCCAAGAGCTGAGATTCAGTGAGGCCAGGAAGATGTGGGTCACCAGCAGAAGGAACAGCAGACATTGGATCTAGAAAGTTCTGCAGTCTAGATTCTACTCCTGCACAACTTTGCCCTGTGCCCCCACCTGATCTTGCTTCCCCTCTTGAGGGCTCTGGTTTTTAGCCTTTCTTTGTTCAGTGACCTCATAGAGATGTTTATCAAACTAAAATTCAAGGACATGTTCTTGGAGGCCTGTGAGTTCTCTATGATAATTTAATCTTGTGTATTTATTTTGAGGAGACTCAAAAAATATAAGTATGTTGTGGATCCTCTGCATAACCACCTTATAACTGAGGATGGTCAGTAGATTTCAGTGTCTAATTGTGGGCATATTTTCAATTTAAGATTGTGTTTGTGGTTGTTCTAGTTTGCTAATGCTGCAAAATGCAAAACACCAGAGATGGATAGGCTTTTATAAAACAGGGATTTATTTGGCTACACAGTTACAGTCTTAAGGCCACAAAGCATCCAAGGTAACACATCAGCAATCGGGTACTTTCACCGGAGGATGGCCAATGGCGTCCGGAAAACCTCTGCTAGCTAGGAAGGCAGCTGGCATCTGCTCCAAAGCTCTGGCCTCAAAACGGCTCTCTCTCCCAGGACGTTCCTCTCCAGCAAGCTTGCTCCTCTTCAAAACATCACTCCCAGCTGCACTCCATTCCCTCTCTTTGAGTCAGCTCATTTATATGGCTCCACTGATCAAGTCCCACCCTGAATGGGCGGGGCCATGTCTCCATGGGAACATCTCATCAGAATCATCACCCACAGCTGGGTGGGGCACATTGCAAGCAAATCCAACCAGCACCAAAACGTCTGCCCCACAAGACCACAAAGACAATGGCATTTGGGGGACACAATACACTCAAACTGGCACAGTGGTAAAGAGGATGATGGTGACCAAAGGAAAAAGAACAGAGAGATTTAATTCATAAATGGTGCCTTGTTACTAAGGGAAAGCCAGTTGAGAACATAATAAACTATAAGAATTGAGGTTTTACAGAAATGTGATGAGAGAAAAGTGGTTAACAGAGTTGACTCTCAAATAGCCCATGGAAGGATAAGTAAGCTGAACTCAACAGACCCTCTCTCCTGCCTGCCTGTTCCATTGTTTTGTTTTGTTTTTCTGGTTGGGAAACCAATTTAATTTTGCATAACAGCATTACCCTGCACAGCCATTTTATATTAACAATTTGAATTGTGTTGCTTCCGTAATGTGGTTTGTGTTTAATATGCAAATTCATTTTGGATTTATGGTTGTATGAATGCTATTATAATCATAAAGCCTGTATACCTCATTTTCCATTTGTGCATGGTTAAATATCATTTTAATAAAAATAACTTGACAATTTTGGATGTCTGAGGAATTTTTACTCCAGAAGAACAGTTTGAGAAACACTGTCTTCGAGAGTCTGACAAAAGCTAGGAATCCTCTCCCCAGAGAAAGGCACAAGAGCATACGCACGTTTCGCACGTATTTTCAGGTGTTCACATTCCTTTGCAGATTTCAGAATATGGTCACCACTTGCCCAGAGGAGGGGGGAAGAAGCAGGCAATTGGGGGAGCTTAGTCCAGTGAATTCCAGACCTTTTTCACTGCTTTTCAGCCTTTTTCCTTCCTTACCCAAAGGCGTGTAAATACTTGCAGCATGGGAAACATCCCATACAGAAGGAGGTCATAGAGCTTGTTTGGAGAGTTCACACACATGAGGAGGGAGAAGTACAAACACGAGGCTGAGCTCTGACTCGGTGCTGGCTGCTGGCTTGGGTGCAGGGTCTGGTGGCCAAGGTAGACCTGCAAGCACAGGGCTGCTGTAGAGAGGCCCGGGTCCCTGGGTCCTGAGGTGGTGGGCAGTATTGGGCGATAACTGTGGTAAAAGAGGCAGACCCCTGGTTGAGTTCATTCCTAGTTCTGCCTGTAATTGACTGGGTGACTTGATAGAAAAGAGGGTGGGTGTCCCTTGGGTATTTCTGAACCTTAGATTCCTACTCTTCTAAAATAAAGGGGCTGAGGAAGGTAATTCCTTGGAAGGCCTTTAAATTCTACCTTACTTAAGATTCAGAGGTGGGAGATCAGGGAAGATTTCCTGGAGGAGGAGTGAGTGGGTTGATCTGGGCCTTGAAGGATGAACCGTTGGATGTTTTTACTTGAGATCCCAATCTCCCTTGGTCGTCGAGTGTCACGAAATGAGAAGAGGCATTCAATGGCGTTGATTGGATCGAGTGAGGGAATGAGGAGGAAACTGGGGATTCTTTGCACATAGAGGCTCCTTCATTTCATTCATCATCATATCTTTACAAGGCAGCTATGTTGTTAGCGGTACATGGGGACTAATCCCTTCTGTTAGTCCAACTTCCCCTGTCCCCTAGGGGCACTGACTAGGGTGGGCAAATGCCAGGGACAGACCCAAGGCAGAGAAGCAGAGAAAGAAAGGAGGCTTGGGAACGAGGAAGGAGGGGAGACTTCTATAGGGCATGTTGGGAGGGAATGGGAGAGAGCAGGCTCCCTGCCCCCCAAAACCTTTCTTCCTATTCTAAGCCAATGGAACCGCCCTCTTAAACAGTCTTCTCTCTAGACTGTGAATTATCGATTTTCCCTGCAGTGTTCTTTGAAGCATGTTTACTTGTGATGACGAGGTGAAGCTGCTTGGTCGCATCATCAGCTCTGAATGTTTTCCAAAATGCAGCCCTTGTGGAGGTTAATTTTTCTGTGTTTCTCACCTTGTTCCCACTGCAGAGAACTGCGTGGAGTTCCAGAAATTGAATGTCAGCAACTACAGCCACGTGACCTTGCAGAATGCCGCCTCGCCAGTCATGGAGTTTTGGGAGTAAGTGGGAAAAGAACTTGTCTCCCCGGGGCCTGGGGGTGTTCTGTCCTGGTTCTGCACAGGTGGCCTGGCCCCTGCCCCTTCCTCCAGTCTCCCACTCCCTGGCCTCCGTGGGAGTGTGACTGGTTTGGAAGCCACAGTGGTGGTCTCCAGAGGTCTCCCTAAGGGACAGCAGAGAGAATCTCTTTCTTGCTCTCTGACGATGCGTCGACATGCCTACTTGGGCTTGTTAGGTTGAGAAGCACTTGGTAAAATGATGGACATTTAGAAAATTCATTTCTTAGCAAGAGAGAAGATATAGCATGTTTGCAGTAAGCTAGGTCAAGAGTATATGTAACCTGGAAACAAAAGTTACCAGGTGGGGGCGTGTTGGCTGTCTTTCAGTAGCAGAAGTGTTGTCATGTGGAAAGGAAATAGAGTGACTTTAAGGCACTGGGAGCAGAGTAGAGGTAGAGGTTAGAAAGTGGCAGGTTTCCAGTTTGCTTAAGGAAGGACTAAGTCTCTTTGCATTGTCTAGAAGTACTTCAGAGGGCAGTGAGCACACATCTCTGGAGGTGTTGGACCCATAGGGCTGTTGAGAGTTGTCAGGGAGGTGTCTGAAGCTGCTGGGATTATAGGCTGTATCTGTATGGCTTGGTTTTCTGGAGATGGGCATGATTTTCATTAGAGTTCTACAGGGTGTCTGTGACCTAAGAGTTACAGGGCTGCTGCATATGGTTGTATACGTTGTTCACTGCACAACCCTAGGGGGCATTGGTTACATTGTGAAATGTGGGCTCCAGACTTGTGCAGTGCACAACCTAGATAGCCATGCATAGTGGCACTGAGTTACGAGCTTCTGTAGTACAGTTTGGAGGATCCTTTGCCCCATGGTATTGAAGAGAAGATTCCTCTATGGGTTGAAGACTGGGCTAAGTGCTTTCTGAGGCTTTACAATCTAAAAAGGCCTGGCTTCCTTGAAGAAGCATCCCCAATCCTGGAAGTAGTTAATTATAGTGGGGGTGGAGCACTGTGGTTTTATGAATGATCTTTATTCTTTTCCCAGATCCCATTCCTCTCGATCCCCCTCTAGAGGTCACTACGCTGAATTTAATTTTCTTCTCCTCATGCACATCTTTAATCTTGTTCTACATATGTTCTACATAAGCCCCAAATACTTCCTAGGTGTTTCTTGCATGTTTTTAAATTTTATATTAACGGTATCCATTACTTACAATTTTGACAACTCTTTTTTTGGCTCAGTATTGCTTTTGAGATATCTCCATATTGATACATGTAGATGTGGCTCATTTATTTTCTCTTCCTATAAAGTATCTCATTATAAGAATACACTATATTGTTTTGCATCTGTTCTCCCCTTGATGGGAATTTAGATTCTTTCCCATATCCCACTACTCTTAAGTATATGGAGTGAATGTCTCGTTCTTGCTTCACTATGTGCATCAATGAAGGTTTCTAGGCTGAAATCTGAAAGTAAAATTGCTGGGCCATGGAGTACATGCATCTTCAGTTTTATTGGATAATGCCAAATGACTTTCTAAAGGGATTGTTCTGATTTACACTCCAAACAAAAGTGTGCAAGAATTTCCACAGCTCCACTTTTCCTGGAAGCACTTGGTATGACTGAGCTTTTTTCCCAGTGTAATAGATGTGAAATGGTATCTTGGTATTTTATTTGCATTTCTCTGATTACTGTTGAGGTTGGATATCTTTTGATGTTTTTTCACTATTTGAGTTTCCTCATCTGTGTATCTCCTATTCATATGCTTTTCTATTTGGATCATCTTTTCAATTTTGGATTATCTGTCCTACAAGTATCTTTTCCCACTCTGGCATACTCTTTTCTTATTTGTTTCTGGCATACAGGAATTTCAATTTTATTGAAGTCGAATTGTCAGTCTTTTTCTTTTTGGATTGCACAGTGGGTGTCTTATTTAAGATATATTTTCCTGCATCATGGTTGTAAAAGTTTTCTGTATTTTCTTGCAGAAGTTTTAAAGTTTTGTTTTCATGTTTAGGAATATAATCTACCTGGAATTTTATTTCTGTATAATGCTGTGTGGTTGGGATTTAATTTAATTTTTTTATATAAATAACCGGTTTCCCCAGTGATACTTACTGAAACATTCATCCTTTCCCTACTGATTTGTAATGCCATCTTCTATGTATAGTTTTCCTAGAAGTATGGTCTCTTTTGGGGGCTCTTTGTTCAATTCCGTTGGTCTCTTTGTCTATGTCTGTGTCAATACAAGTGCTAGAATTTTATAGTAAGCCTTGAGCTGGTAAGGCAAGCCCCTCGTCTTGTTCTTTTCCAAAAGTTTTTTAGTCTTTTAAATGAATTTTATAATCAGCTTGTCAGGTTAAAAAATAACCAGCAAAACAAGAAAACTCTGTGGGGATTTTTTTTTAATTCAGTTTTATTGAGATATATGACATACCATACAGTCATCCATGGTGTACAATCAACTGTTCACAGTACCATCATATAGTTGTGCAGTCATCACCCCAATCTATTTTTGAACATTTTCCTTACACCAGAAAGAATCAGAATAAGAATAAAAAATAAAAATAAAAAAGAACACCCAAATCATATCCCCCATCCCACCCTGTTTTTCATTTTAGTTTTTGTCCCCATTTTTCTACTCATCCATCCATACACTGGATAAAGGGAGTGCAATCCACAGGTTTTCACAATCACACTGTCACCCCTTGTAATCTACATTGTTATTCAGTCATCTATAAGAGTCAAGGCTACTGGGTTAGAGTTTGATAGTTTCAGGTATTTACTTCTAGCTATTCCAATACATTAAAACCTAAGAGATGTTATCTATATAGTGCATAAGAATGTCCACCAGAGTGGCCTCTCGACTCCATTTGAAATCTCTCAGCCACCGAAGCTTTTTTTCCTTTCATTTTGCATCCCCCTTTTGGTCAAGAAGATGTTCTCAGTCCCATGATGCTGAGTCCAGATTCATCCTCTGTGTGGATTTTGATTGGAAGTATATTGAACTTATAGGTTAATTTGAGAAAAACTGGCATTTTTATAGTGGAGCCTCTCTGTTCATGAACATCATATAGCCCTCCATTTATTTAGGCCTTTTAAAATGCCTTATAGAGTAGTGCCACTCGCATGTGGTCCGCAGACCAGTAGCATTAGCATCATCTTGTTAGAAATGCAAATTCTCAGGCCCTACCCCATACCTACTGAATCATATCCTCAAAGTCCATCAGACATGTGTCAGAGGGAAGGCTGCACATCTTTGGCTTTTCTCCACCCCATTGCACCATGGTTTCCCAGGGGAATGTCACAGAGATCTGTTTTGGACCTGCACATTTGAGGGTCTGCAAAACCTGGTTGGTGTCCATGCTTCCTTAGAGAACCCAACTGAACCTCCAGGCTGGATGAGGTCCCTGTGTAACTAATTGTTGTTTTGCACCATTCTTTTCCTTTGTAACATATTTGAAACCCTTAAATATTTATTTGTGTAATGCATTTGCTTACTGTCTGTATTCCTAGTCATGAAGCAGCATCTTGTCTGATTTTACTCACTACTGCTGGGCTATGGAAGGCCTTTGATAAATATAGGATGGATAGATGGAAGGAAGGAACGAAGGAACGAAGGAAGAATGGATGGAAGAAAGAAAATGCTTTTTAGAAAATACTATATAAGAAGAGTCAAAGTGGGCCCTGGCAAGAACTCATGTTGTCAGTAAGCACCTCCACCCGACAGCATTGATTGCTTCCAGGATCCATTTACATTATGCAAGTTCTGTATCGCCCACTCATTTGGACACCAAGTGGCGGGAGTAGACAGCTTGTCTGCATCCTCACAGGTAAACTGGATCTTTTTGCCTGTGACTTGGCCATTCAAGATGAAAGTCCTTGGGTGCATGGGCCCATGGTTTTAACTTTCTATTCAGAATTGCTTCAGTATCATGGCTGCAATGTTGAGCTCCACATCCTAAAAGTACTCATATCTTGGTGCAGTACTCACCCCTGCATAAGACGCTTTTGTCAAATAGCTCGAATTCATTGCTTCCCCGTCGTGAACTTGGAACACAGAGCTGTGTGAGATGTTCACAGCATCCCATGAAAAGCTTCTGGAGCCACATAAGTTGGGGAAGGGCTGAAAGCTACGTCCTTCAGTGAGGACGTCTCTTTACCTTTGATTAACCCAACTTCCCAAACTTATTTTCCTTTAGGATCATTTGGGATCCTTCCCCTCAGTTGGGGATTGAGTCATGTCCCCCCACCCACAAAGTCATGTACAAGTCCCAAACCCTGGTTGCATTTGTAAATAGGACTTTTGAAGGTGCTACCAGTTGAAAAACACCCAAACTAAATGAGAGTGGGCCTTAATCCATTTTAACTGAAGTCCTTGTAAGCAAAGGAAATTGGACTCAAAGAAGAGAAGCTTTGGGGAGCAGCAAGAAATCAGCAGAAACTGTCCTAAGAGAGAGGAGAAGTTGCTGCCATGTGCATTGTCATGTAATGGAAAAGCCAAGGACAAAGGATCACCGGCAGCCTGCCCAGAATGCCAGTCTTCAGGGAGAAAGCTGATGCCTCAATTTTGGATTTCTCCTAACCTCAAAACCATGAGTCCATAAATTCCCATTGTTTAAGTCAACCCATTTTATGATATATGTTTTAGCAGTCAGGAAACTAAAAGTTTTTTTTTTTTTCCCCTGGCTGCTGAAACACCCTCCCATCCCCCATCCCCTGAATGCTTATATTCCAACAAACAATGTCTGGGAAACACTTTGCTAGGAGGAAGTTCTTCCTTGAATTGAACCACAAGTTGACTCTTTGGGGCTTTGGATAGAACATGCCTCGTTCCTTTTCCATGTGACAGTGCTTCACAGATTGGATCAGGTTTCTTTAAATGTTTTTTCTCCAGTTCTCACTCAGCTGTGTCCTTGTGTGGCCTGGTTCACAGATGCCCCCTCTCTGTCCTCGTCATCTGTGTGCTCCTGTTGTCCTTTCCTCACTGGCTCCAGCTCCAGGACCTCATATCAGAGCCACACTGCTTGATCAGCAGAACAGATGGCCTGGTGTTGTGGGGGGAGGGGAGGACTGGGGCGTTATTGCTTAATAAGTACAGAGTTCCTGTTTGGAGTCATGGAAAAGTCTTGCTGATTGATGGTGTTGAAGATAGCACAACATTGTGAATGTAATTAATACCATTGAAGTGTACACGTGAAATGGTTTATGTATACATACATATGTACCGCAATTAAAAAAAAAAAAAAAAGATGGCCTTGGCTGTCGATTCATTCATTCAATGCCCATGAGGAAGACACTGTGAGGTATTTTGGGGAAGCAGAAGTATACGATGCAGTGCAAGCCCTCTAGAATCAGAGGCAAGACATATCCATAAATTCCCATAAAACCAGTTACAAAGTGCTACTTCCCTGCTCATGACAGCCCATGACTTCATTTTGGCCATGAGAACCTGGTCCAACCTATCTCCTCATCTTGAAGGTTCATTTCCCTTTTTAGGGAATACTTAAAATTACTGGCTTAGCCAATGAGGAAAGCTTAGATGGTGGGTCAGCCCTGGATTCTGACTTTGGCTTGGGCCCCTTAAGGCCTATGGGACAGGAGTAACCGGTCTTCCTGAGGTCAGAATTCAAAATCAGGTCATCCTAGTTTTCCTTCATAACCCATGATGCATCTGGCATCTGTGCAGTTATCTAAAAATATTTGCAGGTCTAAATTCTGAGCCTATCTCCTCTGGGAGGACTGAGTGCTATTGTGCGTACAACTGGCATTATGGTGTGAGATGTGTGTAACTGGTGTTATGGTGTGAGATGGGGTTTTGTAGGTCTTCACTTCTCTTTCCCAAGCCTCCAAGTCCCATTAGTCCAGGATTTTGCAAGCAAGTCCATGTTCAGGATGCATGCAATTTAAATGGCTTTTGCACTGCATCCATTCAACAAACATTTGTTGAGCACATATTGTGTGGCAGGCCCCAGTTAAGTTCTAAGGATGTTCAGTTTTAGACCTTTATTCCTATAGAGGATGTCTTATCTTTCTGGTTAATCTTTACTTGTGGTGGTGGTTAGGGGGTTGTTTGAAATACCTGGACACTTTAATTGATTTTCTTTGGACACCAAATGTGGAGTCAGAGGAGCTGGAGTAAAACCCAGGCTCTTGCTGTGGGCCTGGAGCATAGCTCTGCCTTTCTGTCAGCCCTCATCTTTCCCTTTGCCCACTGGTCTTCTTTCTGTCCTGCAGATGTCCTGGGCTTGTCCCAGTCTCAAGATCGTTGCTCTGTTTGTTCCCTTTGCCTGGAAGATTCCTTACCAGATTCTTGAATGCCTGGCTCCTTTTCATCATTGAGTCTTAATGCAAATGGCTCTTGGGAAGCCCTACCTGATCACCCCAGCTGAATCAGCATCCTGTAGCTCTGCTTTATTGTCTACATATGTCTTATCCTTATCTGAAACCCTATAGCACCGTTTACTCATTTGTCCTCTCTCCCTCCATTAGAATATAAGCCCCACACCGGCAAGGACCGTGTCTGTTTTGTTCACTGTTGTATAGTCCACACATTCTAGGTGTTCAATAAATATTTGTTGAAATGAACGAATGTTTCTTGGAGTTTGATATCCTTGTCTGTAAATTTGAAATGCTGGTAACAACCAGCTGCAGGGCTGATATGAGGACTAAGCTCTGTGTACATGACCCAGCACATCACAGGCCGTTGGAAAGGTTATAAGAGTAAGTACAATATTGGCAGTTGATTCTCCCAGCTGGGAAGTGGGGACGGGCCCAGTTCCTTCCTTACCAGCCTCTCTGGGCCCCTGTGGGGATTAATGAGTTAATGCCAGCTAAGGAAGTTAATGGGATATAAGTGGGGTGCCTGGGTTCTTTCCTGTGCTTTGAGGCATGGTGACCTGCCCGGCCCATCTCTGCAGATTGTGAATTCATGGCTGAGCCTAACCTGCTGAGACCTGCACTACGTCGGCCTTTTTGCATTATGTAGCCTTTGAGGCTCTAAGTTCAAGGTCAGAAGTGTCCCCCCAGACCTTTTCCCTAAGTCAAAACTGAATGTTATGTGGCTACCGTCCAACTGGGCCAGTTTGGCTTATCCCCTCCTTCCAATATCTCACCCTGCATGTGACTACTATGTGGACTTAAACAGGCAAGCTCTGGGGCCCAGTTGAAGTCATTGCTGCTTCTACTTGCCAGCTGCATATAGCCTCTCTGAACCTCAGTTTGCTCCTCTGAAAATGAGATTGTAACAGTACCTACCTCTTAGGGTTGTTGAGAGCATCAAATGAGATGATGCCTGTAAAGCACTTAGCACCCGTGCCTGGCACACAGTAAGTGCTTAATAAATGATAGCTATTTTTATGAGACAAAACTTTCAAATCTTTGAAAGTCCACATGGATTATTTTCAACATTCTTTAGGATAGGCTCAGCAGACAGGTCTTTTTTTGTACACCAGGGTGGACATGGTGAACTTTCTTAGTGTGTTTTCTTCATTCAATTGTTCTTTTGACATTTTCTGACCATCTGCTGGGTGCTGGGAACCTTACTAGTTGCAGAAAGATGTGGAAGACACTGCCTCTCCCTGAGGAAGTACACAGCCTGGAAGGGGAAGCTGGAAACTTTTTTTTTAAAGAAAGAAAAGAGTTTTTGGAATACATGGCAACCATGTTGTAGGATGCTTGCATGGAGCCAAGATGTGAAGCCTGATTGCCTGGGCTTTGGGGAAGGCTTCACGGAGTTGGGTTTTGTAGGATGAATAGGAGTTCTTGTGGTGGACCATAGAGTGAGTGAATGGCATGCAAGTTGCAGAAAACAGCACAGACAAAAGCACAGAAACCTGGTTTATTGAAGGCCGTAGATTTTACCTGCAATGCTAGGTGAAATCTAGGCCTGGGGAAAGGACAGGAAGTTGCTGAGGAAGTGGACAGGGGCCAGAGCATCTGTTCAGTCCCAAGTCTTTCTAATGTATGTCAGTTGTCATTGTAGGTTCTGGGACAAACAAACCAAAGACTTGCCCTCCTGGGGCTGACATTCCAGTGGGAGAAGCAGCACAAATAAGTACATAAAAAATGATGTTAAGTCAGGATCATATTTCTGAAGAAAAATAAAGCAGAGTCAGGGACTAGAGAGCTTAAAGGGCTATGAATGTAGATAGTGTTCAGGGAGGGCCTCTTGGAGGAGGTGGCATTTGAGCAGAGACCCCAGGGAAGTGAGGAAGTGAGCTGAGCAGATATCAGGGGACAAGCTCTGCAGGGAGGATGCTTGTGTGCTGGTGGAATAGCACGGTGCCCAGAGGAGCTGGAGGAGACTGTGAAGGACCTGGGGTGCCTTTCTAAAGGGAGGCCTTCAAGCTTACATCTATGGAGTAATATGATCAGGTCTGAGGCTAAGACAGATCCCTCAGGCTGTTGGTAGAGGCAGGAGACAGTGGGCAGGGAGGAGGTGGGTGTGCATTGGTCCACGTGGCATGAAGCTTAGGCTTCTGCCCCAGCGGGGAGGGGAGGCTGGGTGGAGAGTTGTGCCCCTCACCTGTTGGGCATAAAGGGGCTGCGGCAGTCTTGGGAGGAACGTGGTTTCTTCATGGACCTACCATGAGTCAACGGGGATAAGAGATCTGTCCCTCTGATCAGTTCATGATTCCACAGCTATCTACTTGCTTGAAGATGCCTTCTCTCTATCTTTGCACATCCTTTGTGGGCTTTTCCTGAAAGAGGCAGACGGGAAGCTCTGATATTGCCCAAACTCTCAAGGCTTTTAGACAACAGCCAAAGTCAGTTTAGCAATAACCCTTAGCACTTGGACTCTATATACAGTTTGTCCCAAAAATTCCACTTCTGAAAGCATGGCCACCGTGCCTATGCAGAGTACATCTATGGTAGCTGTGCTGGTTTGGATGTGTTATGTCCCCCAAAATGCCATGTTCTTTAATGCAGTCTTGTGGGGGCAGATGTATTAGTGTTGATTAGGTTGGAACCTTTTGAATGAGTGTTTCCATGGAGATATGACCCACCCAACTGGGAGTGACACCTTTGATTAGGGTGTGACTTCTTGATTGAATACTTCCATGGAGGTGTGGCCCCGCCCATACAGCATGGGTCTTGATTAGTTCACTGGAGTCTTATAAAAGCTCACAAACAGGAGCTGCAGCCAAGAGAGACACTTTGAAGAACGCACAGGAGCTGAGAGTGGAGCTGGAACACAACCTGGGATCAGCAGACACCAGCCACAGCCTTCCCAGCTATCAGAGGTTTTCCAGATGCCATTGGCCTTTCTTTGGTGAAGGTACCCTTGTGTTGATGCCTTCATTTGGACATTTTCATGGTTTTCAGACTAACTTTGTAACCAAATAAACCCCCTTTATAAAAGCCAATCCATTTCTGGTATTTTGCATAACGGCAGCATTAGCAAACCGGAACAGTAGCACTGTTCATGAGTTAAAAAACAAACAAACAAGGATATGCAAAATATTCTTATGTAAATTATGGTACATTCTTGCAACAGCTGCTAAAAGAGAATGAGATAGAGAATATGTTGGTATGGAAAAGATTTCTATGACACAATTAAGTTACAAGGTGTGGTGTAATATGTTGTACGTACCACATATATAAAAATACACATATACAACTTTACACCCTTAGTACATCTCTGGAAGGATACGCAAGAAACTCTCAACATTGCTTATAACCTGAGGTGGGACTGGGTGGTGAGTGAGGGGTCATAGGAGAATTTTACTTTTTGCTGTATACTCTTTTGTACTGTTTGAATTTAAAAAAAAAAAATTAAAATTTGGAACACAATGATTTCATAATTTTTAAAAAAGGAATCATGGGGTTACTGAATAAACTATAATGTATTATGATCCCTCCCATTTGTGTGACAAGTCCCATTTACATCTCTGGTTTCAGCTTACAAATCATTTCCTTCCTTCCTTCCTTCCTTCCTTCCTTCCTTCCTTCCTTCCTTCTTCCTTTGCTTCTTTCTTTCTTTGCTCAAATCTTTTTTTTTTTTTAACTTTATTTCATTTCATTCTTAAGGCATCCCTGTGAGATGGTGTCTTAGTTTTCCAGGGCTGCTATAACAAATAGCACAGTCTGGTTGGTTTAAACAACAGAAATTTATTGTCTTGCAGTTTTGGAAGCTAGAAGTTCAAAACCAAGGTGCCAGAAGGCTGTTATTTCTCTGACATCTGTAGCATTTGATTGGAGCTTGCCTGCACCCCATAACTCCATCTCTTCCTGTATCACGTGGCTGTCCTGCTCCCCTTCTCTCTCCTCTTATCTCCTACTATGTCCAAATTTCTTCTGCTTACGAGGACTCCCAACGTATTGGGTTAAGGCCCACTCTGATTCAATTTGGCCTCATCATAGCAAATGTCATCTTTAAAGTTCCTGTTTATGAATGGGTTCACACCCACAGGACCGGGAGTTGGAACTTGAGCATGTCTTGGGGTGCATGATTCAATCCATAAGAGGGGATGATGAAAACTCTCCATTGTACCATTAACCGAAGATATTCTTGGAGGAGCTGAGGGGTTGATTGCCCACCTCATATACCCAGAACCCAGGTCTTTGACTCCTGCCACCTCCTGCACCCCCAGAGTCTCCAGAAATCCCTGCGCTGGGGAAGCTGCCCCTCCTGTGCATGCCCCCTATTCCCCCCAGTGAGCACAGGGGCTCAGTAGTCGGAGAGAGGCTCATTCCTGTGCTCTCGTCCCCACCAGGGAAACGCCTGGGTCCCCTGATTACAGCTAACGGGAGCAGGGAGAAGGTCCTGTTGAGGACACTACACATTTCTGCCACACCAATGGTTTGTGCCAAGGGGACGAGGCGGCCCTTTCGAATTCCCAGGAGGTTTACCAAAGCAGACCCAAATCAGCACTTTGTTGTCCTAGCAGGGTGTCGTTGCCCTTTTCATTCTAATTGTTTAATATTCAACTTATTGCAAAAATAGTGGATGTCATTTAAGCAATTTGCACAACAGATATCTGAGCGTGCTACACTGGTATATGATTATACACAATTTATAAAGACGTTGCCTCCATAACCACTCCCTCTAGAGATAACTCTGTTAACAATTCATAGTCTCTTCCTGCCAGTATTGCCCTGTACCTTCTTTTTATTTTCTTATTACTTTCATTTTTGCCCTGCCTGTCTGTTGAATAATATATATTCCCAGCTTCTGAAGTATAGGCATTGAATTCACTTCTTTTATGGACGTGTGTTCTCTGGTGGAGACTTGGTTTCCTTCTTACAAAAATCATCTGTGTCGATTGTAGACATTTTAGGAAATATCTTTAAGCAAAAGAAGAAAAATCAACACACATCAGGATTTCCGTTTGCAAGCTGCCGAAGATAGGGAAGTGTTACCTGCCAAAGTCTGCTTCTCCCAGCTCCCTTCTATCTGTCATCCTTGATGGCATGAGCCAGGCCTGGAGCACTTCCTCACTGCTAGTGACGTAAGGACCCAGGGTCCCTGTCTCATCCCCACAGGAAGCTTCCTGCCCTAAGTGGTCAACTCCTGGGGTGCCCCTTGCCCAGGACGCCTCCCCAGAGAAGGACCAGGTAATTCTCCTGGTGATGATGCAAACTGAACACCACACTGAATGTAGGAGCTGAAAGAGGAGGTGCTGCTCGCCTCTACAGCTACTGAAATGCTATTAACAAACACCGTCACCCGTATGTGGATACAAACACCTGCACTTTGGGGCCAGACAGCAAGAATTTGAATATCCTGTTTCTTCTACTTGTTAGCTTTGGGCTTGTTACTTAAATCTGTCTGCAACCCAGTTTCTTTGGCTGCACAGTGGGAATAATATTAATAGTAGTAGTTGTAGTCATTGGGGTTAGTAGGTACTGAATAGCTGTTGTCTACTGTTGTTTTCCATTTTTGATCATTAGAGTAAAAATATTTGGATATAAAACCAGCCGTAGGGGTTTTGTAGATGTCTTCCACTATGTAGTGAGAAGCAGTGATTTACAGAACTGGAAGAGTTTTGCCTGAAGTTCCTTTTACGTCGTGATGGGTGCAGTGAGGGAAGGGACGGCAGATACAATTACTCAGCACCTACTGTGTACCTTAGTGTTGACCATAGGCTTCTGAGTATGCTACTTGCTAATTCATTGAATCCATGCACCCCATATAAATGACAAAGCAGGTGCTACCCTATCCTCATATCCCCAAGAAGTATCAGAGGCAATGAGAGGTTAAAGGGCTTTTGCAAAGTGCCTCCCCTGGCGGTCAGAGCTGAGCTGAGCCACAGGCCTCTCTGATCCCTGCTCCTGTGTCTCTGTATTCCCTGCTTCTACCTGAGTCTGAAAAGCTGGCATCTCCAGAATTTATCACAGGTGGCACATGCTTCCTCTCTGCAGCCTGGGGGTCCTAGACTCTTGAACGAATTGCTTTTCAGCAGATGGGAGGTATAATTGATTGGAAAAGAAGGAAGGAAGGAAGGGAGGGAGGGAAGGAGGGAGGGATGGATGACAAGGAATGGCTTAAGAGAAGGCTCCAGTGCTCAGTGAAGGAAAACCGTTGGGTCACATTGTGTCTGGATTTCAGGAGGTTCCTTTAGGAAGCAACTTGAAGCTGGTTTTTAAAAGCACACCTTGGTTTCTAGCTGAGTCAGCCTGTGAGTGTGAGACCATCCTGACTTTACCCTGATGTGATGACAAGATGTGAGCTGGTGCTGGGAGCAGGGTGTACCTTGTGCCTGCATCTGGTGTCCCCAGGTTATAATGAATGACTTAATTCAGTGTCTGGAGCAGAAAAATGCAGTAGTGGCCACTACCAAATTTTAGCATATCATCTCGATTTCAGATTATTTTTAATAAAGCCACAGAAAGTATATAAATCTCCCCAGATTTAAACACACCCACGTGCACGTGCACAGCATCTTGACTTCACCTTCCTGCCACTGAGGCAGGGCAGATGGAAGACATCCAGGTGCAGGAGTTGACTTACCTGCTTACCAGCTGGGGACCTTGGGCAGGTGACACTAAACCTGTTTCCTTGTTGATAAAACAGGTGTGATGATACTGCCTGTGATGGTGAATTTTATGTGTCCACTTTGGCCAGGCTTAGTACCCAGCTATTCAATCAAACACTAATACAGGTGTTGCTGTGACGGTACTTTGTAGATGTGGTTAACGCCTACAATCAAGTGACTTTAAATAAAGGCGAGTACCCTTGAGAATGCAGGTGGGTCTCATCAAGTCCATAGGAGGCCATGAGAGCAAAAACTGAGGTTTCCTGGAGAAGATGGTCTGCCTCAGACTGCAGCATCAAATCCTGCCTGCGTTTTCAGCCTACCTTCCTGTGCTTTGGATTTTAGACTTGCCAGTCCCCATGTTCATGTGAACCAATTCCTTAAAATAAATCACACACGTGTATATACATATATACATATACCTATACGTATGTCTATATATGTGTGTGTGTGTATGTATTTATATATTTAAAGTTTCCTATTATTTCCTATTGGTTCTGCTTCTGTGAAGAACCCCATCTGGTACATCAGCTTTCAAGGTGCAGTTGGTATTTGATTAGCTGAACTGCACTGGATACACACACACACACACACACACACACACACCCTCCCCAGTAGTCACTTTAATTTTATTGCTGAGGTGTGTGAGCTGATGTTCAAAGAATGGAGGTGACTGGCCTGAGGTCTCCTAGTGGAGTATGACTGAGCTGGGACCAAACACAGCCCCCGCCCCTGCCACCACACACACACACACACACACACACACACACACACACTTTGGGCCTCTATTCCAGTTTGCTAGAGCTGCCATTATGCAAAATACCAGAAATGGATTGGCTCTTACTAAGTTACAAATTTACAATTCTAAGGCAATTAAAGTATCTAAACTAAGGCATCAACAAGAGGACGTCTTCACTGAAAACAGGCCTGTGGTAACCAGAACACCTCTGTCAGCTGGGAAAGCATGTGGCTGGTGTCTGCTGGTTCTTTGCTCCTGGGTTCTGGTTTCAAAATGGCTTTCTCCAAAATGTCTCTGGGCTTCTCTCTCTTTGCTTCTCTCTCGCAGCTCCTGTGCATCCTTGGCTTGTTTTCCCAGGATGTCCTCTCTTAGCATCTCCAGAGCAAACTCTGGACTTCATCTCTTAGCTTATCATCTCCAAATGTCTTTCTGTCTACCCCTCCAAGCGTTTGGGTCTGTGTCAGCTCTTAGCTTCTCCCAGGGGCAAACTCTGGATTATGTATCTTAGCTTCTCTCCAAAATGTCTCTCTCGGCTCCTCTGAGCTCCTTCTCTCTGTGAGCTCTCTTGAAGGACTCCAGTAAATTAATCAAGACCCACCCTGAGTGGGCGGGGTCATACCTCCATGGAAATAATTTAATCTAAAGGTCTCACCCATTGTTGGGTGGATCACATCTCCATGGAAACATTCAATCAAAAGGTCCCACCCTGCAAGGTTGGATTAAAAGATCATGGCTCTTCCAGGGTCGGTAACAGCTTCAAACCAGCACAGCCTCTTCATCCAGGGCCTCCCAGTTGCCATCCATGGCAAGCAGTGACTCTTTGCCCTCTGGAGGGTCATGAGGTGCCATGGGGGTCAGACTTTGCCCAAGCTCTGGTTGCTTGTTAGCTCAGAGCTGCCGTCCAAGGGGAGCAGGGTCCGGGAATGTGAACATGCCCATGGGAAGGCTTGGGCAGCACTTGAGGGCTGAGTCCTGGGAGGGAAGAAAGGGGCAGGAATCTGAGGACCTGGGGCCTGCAGCCTTGCTGGGTGGGATCGGTGTTCCACAGGTGAGAATGGGCTGCAGGGGAAGTCCGTGTGTCTCAGCCTTCCCTGTGGACGCTTGCTGCCTGACTCACAGACCCTCTGTTTACTTCTCCCTATGAGGGAGAGGATTTGGGCCCTTTCCCTGTATTCCTGAGTAATATGCCCCACTGATAGACTCACTCTCTTCTTTCATTCCCTCCTACTTCCCTGGATGTTACCCTACAGCCACGGGGGAGCACAAAAAGCATTGAACTTGGGCTCAGGAGGCCAGGCTCTGCCCCCTACAGTTTTGTGATCATGGACGTAGTAAATATTCTTTTGGAGCCTCAATTTCCTCTGAGCAATGGATATAAAACAAGGTAACACATGAAAAGTGCTGAACACTCTTCAAGTGTGTTCTGTGCAACGTTAGTTATTATTGCTTTGGAAAAGCAGAAACATGATGGGGCGGGGAGGGACTACCTTCTTAAAACTTAACACCTGTGTGGAGGTAAAATTTACACACCATAAAACCCACCTACTTTCAGTGTACAATTCAGTGTTTTTTAGTAAATTTACTGGGTGTAAGTAGTATCACAATTTAATTTTACAACATTTCCATCACCCCCAAAATTGCCCATTTGCAATTCATCTCCATTCCTACCTCCAGGCAACCACTGATCTAAATTCTGTATCTACGGATTTCCCCGTTCTGAACATTTCATATACATGGAATCATACAAGACGTAGTCTTTTGTATCTGCTTCTGCTTACCATGATGTTTGTAGGCTTCATCCATGTTTTAGTATGTATTAGTGCTAAATTCCTTTTCATGGCTGAATAATATTCCATCTTGTGGATATGCCACTTTTGTTTATCCATTCATCTGTTGATGGGCATTTGGGTTGGGTCTACTTTTTGACTATTACGAATAATTTTGTGAACATTCATGTTCAGGTGTGTGGACATATGTTTCTATTTCTCTTTGATAGATACTTAGGAATGAATTTGCTGGGTCTTATATTTAACTTTTAAAGTTTATGTTTAACATTTTAAGAAACTGTCAAAGTGGCTGTGCCATTTTACCTTCCCACCAGCAATATATGAGGGTCCCATTTCTCTATATCCTGGTGAACATTTGTTATTGTCTGTCTTTTTTATTACAGCCATCCTAGTAAGTATGTAGTCATATCAAATTGTGGTTCTAATTTGCATTTTGTGGGAGGCACTTCTAAATAAATTTTGGAAACACTGGATTAGACAAAGCTGTACAGGTGATTTTATTACAGGAGTTTTCAGAGTTTTTAATTATGCTAACAAGTATTGAGAATCTCTAAGGAAGGCTACAGGGTGCAGCATGTTCTCAAAATGAGGTCCCAGGGTGACCTCGGAACTTAAAGTGTCTTGAAAGGATTGGTGTTTGGGGGATCCTTAGCCTAGGGCAGGAATCACCAAACTACTGGGCAAATCTAGCCTACTGTGTGGTGTTATAAGTAGAGTTGTATTGGAAGACAGCCATGCCCATCCAATTACAAAATTCAGTATAGGGTTTTCATATTGTGCAATAGGCTTGAGTAGTTGGGAAAGAGACCACAGGGCCTGCAAAGACCGGAAATGTTTACTATTTGGCCCTTCAGAGAAAAAGTTTGTTGACCCCTGGCTGAGGTCAGTGCCTGGTACATAAAGGGGAACCAGCCCTGAGGGTGGCGTGGGGTCTGCTGAGATGCTGTGTCAGTCTTTGTGGTATTCAAGGGGGCTTGAAGGATGGGTAGAATTCTTTTGTATTGTGGATGCAGAGATATATATATATAATAAAATTTGTCATTTTAACCATTTTTAAGTGCACAATTCAGTGACATGGATCACATTTACAATGTTGTGCTGCCGTCACCACCATACATTACCAAAACATTTTCATTGTGAATCCATAGACTTTTGATAGATAGGGAGGATTGGGAAGGACAATTCCTGGCAGAGGAAGTGGTGGGATGATTTCTGGAGGACACGGAAGTGCAGGGTGTGTTTAGAGACTAGTGAGGACTTCTGCAGTGATAGAAGAAATTGGAGAGGTAGCTGCAGACCCCTCAGTCCAGATTGCCTGTTCCCTGGCACCCAGGTGTCTTAGCTCCAGGCATGCTCATAATTCCACGATTCTGGTCCATCTCCCACAAAACAGTGTGGTGGCTCTGAGCTCTGCCTCTGAAGTCTAACAGTTGTGGCTTCAGGTTCTGCCTCTGCCTTCCTGGGCACATTTGCCTCCCTAAGCCACCGTTTCTCCAACTGTAAAATGGGAATAATAACGTTGTACTCTTCTCAGAGGATGCTGTGAAGGTTCTGTAAGATTCTTATGTGGCGTGCTTGGACCTAACAGCACATGGGAAATGCAAGCCTTCGTTGCTCTTATTTTTATACCCCTAGATAGTAAGCTCCCTGAGGGTGGAACGTGCTTGCTTTATTCCACTACAGCTCTAGTCCTTAGCAGCACCCAGCAAATATCTGTTGAATGAATGAATGATACTGAAGCTGGGATTTCTTGCAGAGGCGATTTCTGTTCTGTGTCCCCAGCTCAGTTTAGGGGTCCCTGCTGTGGACTCTGTAGGAGCAGGTCCCATCCACAGGAAGAGTTGGGAGCTGTACCTCTTTTCTTCCCAGAGAAGTAAGAGGAGAATCCTCAGGCTGCAACCCTGGAGGGCAGGGAAGGGCACATTTGTTTTGGTGACAGGCCCTTCTTTTTGTTTGTTTGTTACTTTGGGAGACCACAAAGAAGGAATGAGCAAGGCTATTTATAGACCAGCCCCTTCAAGCCAGCTTTTGGGGCATCTCTTTGTCCCTGGCAGCACTTTGCCCGGTGGCAGGTTAAATGGGAATCTCCAGGCAAAGAAAGGTTATCCTTGGCTGCTCCATGCAGGACATTAAAATGAGGGCTCCCCAGGCCGGGCTGTCTGCAGGAGAGAGAGGCCAGCACTGTTCTGTTTCCTCCAGCTAAGATAGATCACTGGTTGCTCTTGGAAGCTGGTGTGTTTGGAACGGAAGCTTCAGGTATGATGCTGTTTGCTTCTCTCCAGACTCAGCCCCTCTGTGCATGTAGGGAACCAAGAGGGAAGTGATGGTGATGCCTGAGCAGCAGATTTGGGTTTATGGTCACTCCCCTGAGACTGGCAAGACACCCTCTCTCCAGGGTCAGTTTCTGCAGGGCACTGTGCTGCGTCAGCATGAGAAACACCTGGTTTCAAATCCCAACCTCTCTGGGCCTTGGTTTCCCCATCTGTAAAACAGTTCTAACAATTTCTCCATTGAAGTCCTGT